>NW_005054300.1:4269839-4278072 GCF_000277835.1 Geospiza fortis | reverse complement strand
GCAAAAATCAACATAATTACATGTTAAATGGGAAAAGATGACTATATGAGATGTTCTGCAGTGCTGAGAGATAAATCTCCATTTTAAGCTACTTGTTGCATCACATCTTGTTTGAAGAGAAATGAGATGTCAGAGCACTGAGAGGTTCACACACAGATGCAAGACAAGGGGCAGAACCACAGAAGGGCACTAAAACCTAAGTGCTGTGTGAACCTAGATGAAGAAAACTCTCATCAAGTGCTCATCCTGACACCCTACATCACTGAGACAATATCTAACCTACAGTCTCCCTATAAGCATTTGCAAAGGAGATTCTTAAGTAAAAACTCTCTGCTAGGATCGCTGTTCCAACTACATAACAAAATTTGATATAAACAACAACTTCACCTGCCCTTGGAATGCAGTCCCTCTACATTAGGAATATCCAACGTAGACAGACAAAAATCAAAGCAAATTAGCTGAAACCATAGGTAAGCTTGCACAAGGGCTATAGCCAGCAAACTGATCTCATATCCCTGAAAGTAGCAGTACCTGCCCCAAACAGCTCAAGAGATCACAATCAGCCTTCCAGCATTGCTATAAATAGATTTAAGTAGGTTGCAGAATAACTCTTATACTGGAAACACATGAATATTATATACAACAGAAAGCCTTGTTAGGTCTCACAGATCTTAACTCAGATATGGGCTTTTAACTTGAAGCGAGGAAAAAACCTCTAAAACTGCAAGTTAAGGCATTTCCTCACTGGAATGGCCCACAGCCTTTGCAGACACTGTAGTGTTACTTTAGTCACCATCCAATTGCCTCAGACTTTTCTTTACATTTCTTCAAGATGCATTGTGAACAATTTGGGCTTCCCTGTCCAGCTACAGAATGATTTAAATGCTAGCGTTCAGTGAATGATCAGAAAGGCTCATTGTCACAGTTTCTGCAGGTTGCACAGCTCCTTTACCTGATGTACCACCATCCTTCCAGGTTCTTTTGGATGACCTCCACGGTGACCCCTTTTTCGAAGCCAATCTCATCCTTCCCCTGGCTGGCGTACGGCTGGATGGTGACATATTTCTCTTCTGGTGAGGGGAGAGAAGGCAACATCAGTTAGAGTCAGGATCAGTCCAGCTGCTTTTCTACACTGCTTGCTTTTAAACTGTTCTGCAGCGATTACGTGAAGCCATCACAAAGGCGGAGCCCTGCTCAGGGGCCCACTGGTTATTTATGCTGACGACATGACAGATAATCAGCCCCTTGCCACTACCCTGCTGCTGATAATCACAAAATGTTTCCATGCCAATAATGACACAAAGTCCCCAGAGAGCTCCCCCCCTCTTCTTCCCTCCAAGTTCCTCGAGCGGGTAAGGGAGAGGATTTGAAGCTGGACTTAACTCCCGGACTGTAACTTGACAGAATCAATCCTGCTGCCAAATCAGCCGAGCATCACGGCGGGAGCTGCAGCCAGTTGGCTCTTTGCACACACACATGGCTGCACGGAGCATTGTGTTACTGAAACCTGAGCACTGCATCCCCAGAAGGACACAGCTCCCAGCCCAGAGGGGCTGGACCAGCACGCTGCTCTCCTTGCACCTCCCAAGCAGCACAGGTCTACAGCAACGAGCTTGAAACATTAAAAAAAACGTGACAGAAGAACAAAAGAGGTTTGCATATGACAGGAGGTGATACAGCATTTGCATTCATAGGTTGTGAAGTGTTTTACAAACATACTTTTGCTAAATCTGACTCCAGAGAAATGCTCGCGTGATGCTGGTGAAGGAGGGCCAGAACTAAGACACACACTTCAAAAGCACAGACTGGATTTCAAGTACAGTGTTGGAGCCAAAAACCTAGCATCCCTATTCATCTCCAGCATCTATCCCCTTCCCAGCTGGGCAGAGGTTTTAAGCAGACTTGCTGAGAACAAGCCAATAAGCAGAGCAGAACAGATACTTGTCAACATCTTCTTCCACCTACCCAGGAGTCATTTACTGCAGCATTCCCATTACACCCAAGGTCAACCTTTCCCTCCGGAGCTTAAAAAATTACACCTGCCATTGAAAACTTGAACTACCATCCTACCTCTGCAGCACCAGACATGGGAAGTGTCACAAAACCCCTCTCAACCCAAACTATGGTGCATATGACAGTTTCTGTAGCCACATTAAAGGCAGGGAAGGCAAGCAATGAAGTGCACCCCAGCCAGCCTTCCTAGCACCACTTTCTACCAGCAGTCACAACAAGGCAGGGAAAGAATAAACGGAGGGCTGTCAGTGCAGAGGAACGGGCAGGAAATGAAGAGAATCCAAAGCTCCTGATCACTGCAGAACAAAGGAGCCATGAAAAGACTGCAGCAGCTTGGAGCAAGAACTCTTTAAGAGAGTAAAACAGATCCAAGCAGCTGTTTGGTTTTGTGGCTCAACTGTATTTTGTTGCTGGGTGAAGCATGGAAACTAATGAAAAATAAACCAAAGCCCTTACTGAGACAGAGTAAGAAATAATACCTCAGAAAAGGGAAAATAATGTTGATAGAGCATCTGATGGCAGTGAATTCAGCAAAGCCACATCTCTGAAGTCAAGTTCCCTTGACTGGTCACATTTGGATCCTTCTAATTCTGATGGGGCAAAATCTGTCAAAACCTTTGCTAGCAAGAGGAAAAGGCTCTCTGCTGATCTCCCCTAGGAGGGCTGCTTAACTGGCTTACCACTGGTAAGAAACTCCAGCTAGTTTGTAATTAGCACCATCAGCTTATGACACCTTCCCCACAGAAATACTCCACTACAATATGGAGCCTGAAAAATGAAACCTGGCAAATGAAATCCCAGCTTTTAAGCCACAAGACAGGACAGTTTTCCTAGCTAGGTTTGTGCTCTGGGTGGTAGAACTGGACTAATTTTCCCTCTATTTTCAAGTTTGCTGCAGAAGGAGCTCCATGTCTGGTTTCCACTGCATGCAAAGCACTAAACTGAACTGCAGAAGACCCCTGGGCAGCTAGATTGTGTCCCTGTAAGGGCCAAGGGAAAGTTCAGAGCTGCTCTGTCCAGATACACATTGTTTCAGACACTTCCAGGGATATTTCTAGGACAGTAATACTGAGCTAAGCATATATTTGCTGAGTCTTGGAAGAAGGCCCTCTTTTTTCTTTCCCCCACATCAAAGCTGCTTTATAACCCAGGCTGTCAGAGGTCACCCTTGCCACTAGAACTCCCACAGAAATTGTTGTGTTTATTCTATTTTTCCTCCACACAAACACCAGGCTCTGCTTCAGCTAAAGCCAGTTATTCAGCTCCTCTTGCTGGGCAGAGTGGTCCCACTCCTCAGGGCTGTGGCTTCCCTTCTTCTGCAGATAATCACACACAGGGTGCTCATTCTTAGCTTCCTACACAACTTCCCAAACTTGTGTGTGAGGAACTGAGACAGTGGTCACCCATCAACAGCAACAGCACAGGAGGCTGATCACTCAGGAGAAACAGAAAGGCTCTTCTGAACTGCCACTGTCTCATTCTGTCCATGAGCACCCTCACTGCTTACATCTTCAGTCCTGTGGCTGTCAACTCAAGACTACTGCTTTTTGTGAATAAAGCCCTTTAGGTGACTCCTCCCTATACAGAAGAAATAATAATAATTTAAAAAAAGAGTGCATGGAAATAGGGAAGGAAGAGAGAGAAAAAGGATCTCCCATGAAGCAAGACAATCAAAAGTGTTAAAAATCAACTCTAGAAAAGAAGGTCCCACAATGTTTTTGTTTAGCAGCTCTATTTTTAAGTCTACAGATAAAAGCCAGGAAGCCACCATTACAATTTCCCCTTACAAACTACTTTGACAGTAAAAATTACATTTTCAAGATTACATACATTTGGTTTCTGTCAATGCTGCAGGAGATACCACAAACATACATGAGGTTTCTAACTTAAACAAACTGGAGATATGGGCCCCCTTGTAATCAAAGTGTAAATTCTGTTTTGTTTCTCAAAGATTATCTATAGCCAGTGGACATTTTGTATAAACCAAGATTTGCTGAAGGGAGCAGGGGAGCTCTCAGTGGATGTGTCACTGAAGAGGACTGATAATAGCATTCAACATATCAGATTACTATTCAAAAGTCTTTAGAAATGGTATTTGACACTTCATGACTGATATGTAAAGTTACTGTAAAGACTTAACTCAGATAAATGGTTTCATGAGAGAATCAGCAGAGCATCAGACAGCAGAATGACACTGCTCTGAGTTACACTGACAAATCTGATATATCATGCTGGCTTCATTCAGCTTCTGTGACAGGCAAGAGCATAAAACAGAAGTCAGTGAACCATCCCAGACCTACCATTGAAGTTATAGGCCCAGATCTACAGAGAATACAAAAGCGTATAATTTTGGTTCATTAAGTTTTGACTTAAGAATTACTAGGAAAAAAAAAGACAAACAAAAGGATAATTCGTATTCCCCAACTGCAGCTTCTGTTACATCAACCTCAGTGTTGAGGTCAAGTGGGCAGAATAAACTTTACTACATGCTACAAAGTACACACACCAGCTAAAAGGCTGCATTTAGAAACAATGGGATCAAAGTCCTACCCCCTTTGAGCTAAAAATCGCAAGAAGGCAGCTCTGTTCTTAGAGAGATCTCCATCCAGAGATCTATTAATTGCCAAGTTCACTCCCATTCCTTTATCACTAATTTGCAGGCCCAAGACGCCTTTCCCAGCTGAGCTGAAGGTTCCTTTCTGGATTTAGAGCTGCCCCAGTAAATCCAAACAAGGCATGCATGAAGAAGCAAAGTCCGTTTGGCAAAGAGCTACAATACACATCTGTCACATCATGCATTATCCAACTGCAACCTACTTAGGTCGGAAGGAAAGGATTACTGTGTGTCATCCTCTGTCCTCCCCAGACACAGACACTATTTAAAATACACACAACCAGAAGTTTTGCACTATTTCAACCACCCAGCTCATGCCTTACTGCTGTAGCTGTGCTCTGCGCAGCCCTCCCAGACACTGTGGCAACTCAGTGCTCAGTCCACTACTTATTCCAAAGCCTCAATTCCCTTTCCCAAAAGAAGGCAGGCTTTTATTTTGCTCTGGTTCTACCTAAAATCTCCTGAACAAACACAGTAGAGAACTGGGATCAAAATATAGGGACAGATCTTGGTGGATCACTTGGAAAACAGCATGGACAGCAGAGAACAGTACCTGTGTCCTTGGAACAGCCCACAATACTACAGAGGGGCTTTTTTATAGCAACAAAGATTTTCCCCCAGAAAATGCAGCCCAGCTAGGGCTGTCCAGCTGGAAGGTGTGCACATATACAGGACAAAGGATCTGAGCTGCACAGTGCCCTGCATAACAGCCACATGGACTACATGGTCTATACAGATGTACCCAACAGACCTGGTACAAGGAAATCACAAGTGTTTGAGTGTTGTGGATCACTTTTTCACAAGTTTTTAACATCTAATGTCCTTCTGTAACCACTAGAAGAGGAGAAAAGAAGGAAAAAGGAAAGAAAACAAAAAACCCCACCAAAACAAGAACACAATCATTTCATGTTCCTCCAGCAACACCATGGTGTTTTGCCAAGCTGACGCCTCTTCTATAGATAAACAGCAATAGCTCTAAAACTAAAAAGACACTTTAAAACCAGTTTTTGAATACAGAGCAGAGTCAAAACAACCCATACAAAACTTGATCTAAAACCTGGCTAGGTTAAGCACACCCATGTTTCTTGTCCCACCCATTTTAAGATGAAGCTTAATGAAGTGCAACTTTTCACATAAAAATAATTTATAATACAGCTATTAAACCATCATATGATTTACAGCAGAGCAAGATGACCTGTAGCCACCTTGGCAATGCTCATCATGTAGCGACAGGTCACCTCTGTAGTCACAGTGTAATGAGGACTGAAATACTTCTTCTGTCTTGCCCAGCCTGTTCACTGGCTGTGATACAACATACTGGCTGCAGAAAAATGAGGGATGAGACTTTTGACTTGTTAAATTTTAGGAGAACTTAATGTCAATGACAATTATTTTTGGATAATTGCAGATCTTGACAACTTTTTTTTTCCCTTTTGTGTAGGATTGCAGCTTGCATGTGGTGAGCAATTGGGTACATTCCAACACATTCCCTTTAAACAACCTATTTCTGAGTAAGTTTTCTTTTGTTTCGCCTGATGTATTTCTGTCAAGTAGTAAAGGGGAATCTCAGAAGAATTTTTAAGCATTGGTTACGGCATTTTCCATACCAAGTAACCTGTTAGGACACCTCTCTCCCAGAGGAAAAACCTCAGGACAGCTAAGATGAAGCTCCATTCCCTCCTGAAGAAATTGTACTGACTTGGCTGACAAAGCAAGACACTGAACCTGACAGAGCCTGTGAGGCTCCTCCAATCCCATCTGTCAAACTAGAATTCCATATTTTGCATGTGTGACTGAGTACATTGAAGTTATGAGGTGTCTTGAAATGGCAACCTTGTCCCTCCTCTGGCTGTCTGGATTTATACTTAATGTCAGGTCAAGGAAAGCAGACCTATGGTTTTACAGCTCGAGTTGTAACAGAGCTTTGGTAGCTCTTTCAAAATCTTCCTCATTCTATCTTCCCAGTTCCCTTGGCACTGGTTATTTCAGATTCCTCCTAGTCTATCACCAAGGTGACAGACTTGCCCTGACATTTTCAAAGTTCTCCACCACTGCTGCTCCTCACTGGCCCTTCAGTGACTCTTCTGCAGAGCCATTACAGCCACCTCCTGCCTGCTTTGCTCCTTTCCCAGCCTCTCAGCACACACTGCTCTTGCAGAAGACTCTTGGCACAGCAGCTCTGTGGCATTTCAACCAGACTCCTACCAAGTGCATTCCCAATTCAGTTGTTCCATCTTGAATTTTCAAGCCTGTGTGCTGTGCCTTGCTTTAATGCCCTACTACACACACTCACATGTTCATGTGGATTTCCCATTCCTTCAAATTCTGTGATCTTTTCCCACTCAGCCTCATGCCTTTCATATGATGCCTCATCAACCTGAGCAGGCTCCTTCCTCGATGGTATCAAATAACCTGAAGCTCTCAAATCCTTCCTAAAAAAAGCCTTACCTACCCTGATTTCCTGCCTTCCCAAACAAGCTTAGTTTTAGTCCTTCTCTAAAAGCTTTTAAAAATACTGAAGAAGGATCATTTTACACTGTGAAAACCCCTTTGGTTGCAGTAAGATTCATGCCAAATTGCCACTAGCCCACGTTCCTTTGATGCACAGCTCTCCCTCTCTTTGTTTAGGCTGTAAACTCTTTGGGACAGGAGCCTTGCCTTGAAGCAGCTAAAATACCACGCACGTTTCCAGCCCTGCACAATCAGCCTCATCTTTCCCAGGCAAACAGCCAGTGCTCAGACATTTCTGCTTCCAAGTTCTGAAGCCCCATTTCACATTCCTCTCCTTCACCTCTATTTTGTAAGTTTTCTCTTTTCTGCCTCCATTAATAAGCGTGGAAGTTTTCAGCAGGGCTCCAGGAGCCAACCAAATAAGGGAATAATTTCCTTTGCTCAGTTGGTGCTTGTACATGCCCCCAACTTTCTGTGACCCCCCCTGGTTTGATAAGCTGGTAGGGGAAGGGATAGGGGGGAACTGGGCTAGAAATTAGCCAATTAATGATTTCTCAGCAAAATGCAACAGTCCCAAACCTACATCTTCCAAACCACAGAAGAATTTTCTTTCAAAATACTTTCCCCTCTGTCAGCAGTCTGTGTTTGCCCTCCCCCACTCCTCCGCTCCACCCCCCCTTTGTCAGACCTGCTTCTGGAAAAAGTCTCTCTGTTCCAGAAAGCAATGCATTAATTCAACATGGACTTTGTTTTACTTGCCTAAATATGCAGAGAGAGAATGACTGTCCACAGTTATCAAATGTGTTCATCTGCAGACAGAAGCTCCTTAGCCTTTGTCCCTCCTCCCTTCCCTGCTTTTTGTTTTAAATAATAGAAAACCTTGTGCCAACAGATAGAAAAGAACAACAATGACATTTCTTCTAAACAGCTTTGTATTGTGCATGCTCTTACTTCAACCAGGCAAGGACCAGTAAGCATTTACTACTTTCCTTGGAGAACAGAGTAAAAGAAAACCCAAACAAACAAACAAATAAACAAACAAAAAACCAAACAAACCCCAAAAAAACCCAGCCAAAGGAGAGAACAAACTAAGTCTGAAGCTGCTCTGCGCTGGTTTGATTTAGCACAGCAATGTCACTCACAGTCTTCTGCTCT
>NW_005054300.1:4208441-4269786 GCF_000277835.1 Geospiza fortis | reverse complement strand
AGTCCCATGGAGGGGGCTGCCAAAGAGGGCAGAGCAGCTCTGGTGAGATGCAGGAAAGTGTAAGAGTGCACAGGCACATCAGCCAGGTTTGATTACCAATACTGACTAAGTGCTCTTTCCACAGCTACAAAACTGGCTGAAGAACCACCCATCTGGCTAGGACATGGGGTTCCAGTATTAAGACCAACTCAGGATGGGATTCAAGCTTCAGGACCACTGGGTTACACGGCTGCCTTCCCTCTACACACCACCTTTGCCCATCAAGCTCCCTCACTCCCTAAGATAGACAAGCAGTGGGAAGTTCTAACTTCAACTCTTTAAATGAATACCTTATTCCTTGTGCTAGGAGCTGCTCCTAAATAATTGGCTCATTTGGCAGAAATTCAGCCCATATATCACTATATTCTTGGTATGAATAACTTTAAAGCGCTTGCCTGCATTGTAACCGCTCCAGTTGAAAGCACTGGGCACAAAACCAAAGCAGCAATAACTTAGGTCAGATATCTGGCATAGAAGACAGGCATGTAACATCCCAATTTTACCAATCAAACTGTAAAAGCACAAATGACTTTTCATTAAATTAAGCCTGTAAATAATCCTAATTTCCCTTCCAGGGGAAGTTCCAAATAACTGCATGTGTAGAATTACTATTTAACCCTGTACAAAACATGAACTCTGCAGCTTGCAGGTCTAATGAGTGTCAAGTCTGAGGAAAACTACAAACTTTCAGGCTTCTCCTCACAACCCATATTGGTATTACTGGAGCTTCAGAATGTATAGGAAAAAGTTTAGAAAATGTACCACATTTAACATTAAAAAAACCACAAGCTTTGCAGCTACATAAGAAACACAAACCAATGTAATCTCTTAGATCTGGGCACACCACAGACCATTTTAAAGAGAAAAGTTCAGCAACAAAAGTCATCTGTTTCTCTTTGTAGAAACAGACTACAGCTGTTCCCTTTGCAGATTTTTTTCAGGTTTAAAAAAGGAGCACTACCATGATATTCAACAATTTGTCTTTCATGTTTCTTATTCACAGACCCAGTAACATTGCTTCCAAATATCTGGAGGTCAGAGATGCCTACCCTCTTCAAATGGCTTTGGAAAAGTTAGAAATAAATAAGCCATATACTACCCCAAATAATTTTTCCCCATCAGGCACAGTCTAACAGGGAAGCAAACACTCTTCCCTTCTGCACTCCAGCTTTCTCAGTGTTTTTAACATTCAAGTCACTTAGAAAATTCTGCCCTTCAGAAGCAATGCTGAATTCCTTTGATTCCGGCCTTAAAGTGATTCTACCACAAGCCTAACTGATAAAAATGCTTATTAGTGGTACCCAAACATAAATACAAAGGAGGCATCCTTTACAGCTTGCTTTTAAACTCCAGTGAACTCCTGGAGCTAACACTTCCAGCAGGAAGGACTATTTCAAGCAGAATATTGCTGGGTGGGAAGAATTTCAGCCAAAATGTTTAATTGAGTTTGTTTCCAAGGAAGAGGCCAAGTGGGGAAGGGGAAGCTGTTCTGCTTGTGTTGAACAATTCTGGCAACCTCCTGTTTGAACAACTTGAGTTCTGCTGTGCTTTGGAGCAAGGACTTGAAGGTTGGCAGGGGAGTGTATATGTACACTTCATGCATTCTGTCATTTCAGTGCAAATTCACCCAAATTTGGCCTTGTTAGAAGTCTTCTGGGCTGGGCTGGGAGGGGACGATGGGAGAAAATCTCTCCTGACCTCATATAAACTGTGTTTTGTTAGAGAACAGCAGGCTGGACACCCAGAGAGACTCATACTTTCAACAACTGCAGTTTGGAAGGAGTAGATGTCTGTACAGGCTGCAGCTCTGCCAGATCATGAAGCCACTGTCTCCAACTTGTGCCCATTTATTCAAGCCACTTTCTTTATTTCCAATAAGCCTGCTCTTGTAAGGATTCCCTAACCTATCATTTCTGATGACAATAAACAGCTTATTTTTAGCCAGCCTGGCTAGCTGTGGCTGAAATACATTGGGGAGACCTTATAGAAGCAGCTCAGCCACAGAGGGTGCCCCAAACCTTGGACAAAATCACAGATTGCTGAAGTCTGTGCCAAGTCCAAGTGCCAAGATTCAGTTTGAGATAAAGCACATATTCTCCAACACCCTCAAAACCCCAGCCCTGCTTGGGCCTAATAGGGAAGAAACTGTAATGAAGCAGGAAAAAGGCAAAGATGGAAAAGATTAGGGCAGCCTGCACTGGGGGAGACCGCCAGGGAGGACGCTGACACTGGTCAGAGAGCAGGTCTGGAGAAGATGCACACAGATGGTGGGCATCAGAATGCAAAAGGGAAAACCTGGGAATGCAACTTAGGTCCTTGAGTCTTACCAGCTGACTGCTAAGGGACTGGTTATGCAGTCTTAATATTTTATGGAGTTTTGTTTGCAATATTGTACAAATATAAAAGAATGCATTTGTTTTCACCAGTAAATAAATTGTTTAGAAAACTGATTCCCAAAAATTCTCCCAGTTAAATTGCCAGGAAGCATCTAGCAGAGTTTGACAAAGCAAAGTCAGTAGCTCCCAAACAGCTGGGGCACAGAAATAAGCACACTTTTTTTTCCCCTAAGACAGCATGTGTGCTTATGAGGATTTTTTGGCGCCTTCATTTGGTGGCTGAGAAGCAAGACCTTGTCTTCTGAAGGTAGTTTCAGTTTCTGCAAGGTCAAGCTATGGTAGGTAGAACACAGCTATTGTTGGTTTTGTTTCCTCAATAATAATTTGAAACAAAGTTAAAGGGTCACTGAAAGGCTAGGCGCGCTTGAGACAGGAGTCTGCACATGGTATTATCATCACACTCAGGATGTAAATTTGCCACTTTAAAAGTACATTTCTTAATAGGAAAGGGCACCTTTCCATTAACTGGGAATCATCTCTTGTGCTTACATTCGGATCCATTCCCTCAGTAAGGTTGTCTGAAAGTTACAGAAGTGCAAATGGTGCTTTGTCCCACCTTTCCTTTCCCAAGGGCAATGAACACATCTGGATGATTTTCCAAGCGGAGCAGGAGATAGATAGGGATGCCTTTGGTCTGGGAAAGATGATTCACCTGCTCTTAAGAAATACTTTGCTTATAGGGCTCCTCAGACTTCACCCAAACACAAGGTGCTCCTCCCTACCCTGCCATACTCACTGTTAGACCCGCAAAAGCTGAAAGAACACGCAACAAACCAAACCAACTAAAATGCTGCTACTGGTGGCATTTAAAATACCTAGGAATGATGCCAAAAATTCCCAAAAGTTTTCAAGACTCTCTTTAGTACCGAGCACTGCTTGCAAGGAAGAGAGGGGACTGCAACTGGAATGATTTACATCTTTCCACACCACACACTTTTCCAGCGTGCACATCTCCAATCACAGCTTTCTGGCATTCAACTCATTTTAACAGCCCTGAAAGTATCACTTGCCCTTACTGAGGCAGGAAAGACTGAGCACAAATATGCCCAAGTTAAAACACAACAGATGTGAGCTTCCCCAACAGCACAAAGTCAGACTGCAGAGCTACCCTCGATGACCAGCCTCCAGCTCCTGAGTGCCTAATCCTGGCTCCGAGCCACCCTCAAGCTGTCATGTACGAAACCCACATCTGAACTCTGGAGCTTTGGCCCCTCACTACCAAAGTGCCAAAGATGCAGGTCCCGACACACAGCTGCTGGAGCTGCAGTGTGGCTTTTGGTGGCCCTGAGTGGCTGGTGCCAGAGGAAGCTGTGAATTCACCTCGGCTCTGCTGCCTGTTGACTATCCCGCCCAGCGTCCATCGCCGGTCCAGGCGCCTCAGGTGAGCCTTGCGTCGCTTAGAAACTAGTTTGGAACATGGATGGAAACAAAACAAAGGGGGGGAAAAAAAGAAGAAAAAAAAAGTGATGGGAGGGTGAGGAATAAAAACAAAACATGGTATTTACAAGCACTGGTCTTGTTAGTGGGAATAGGTTAGGTGGGATGCAGATGTTTTGTTTTAGTTTATACAGTACAGTGGAACAAGTTAACTTCTTGAGCTTGAGCAATGTGAGCCATCCAGAACTGTCACAAATTGCCATTCTTGCTATTGGTGTTTCTTAAAGAGCAGTAATTATAATTTTTAAAAAAATTGAAAATCAAAACCAAATACACACTCCAAAACAAGCTGCACAACTAAAGACAACTTGTCCAAGGAGAGTGCAGTGGCAGGACACATCATCCTTGCTGTTGTATCTTCTAATTCAGCTGCATGATCTTTGGGGAATTCAGTCTATTGTACATGACATCAAACCCAAGGGCTCTAAACCTCTCTAAGAAAAATTATCAAACTATAAACAAACCCACAAACTCTTATGTAAGTTCCCTCATAAGAGCAGCACTCAGGAACTGAACCTAAGTGAAAAGTCTGATGTGCTTGCAAGACATGACTTGCATTCATTGCCACAGATGGTTCTCATGATCAAAACTTCTAATACACAGATTACAATATCAGGAAAAAACTAACCTTGCAATTATTCAGCAGGCTCAAGAAGCTAACAAGCCAGGACTGAGTGTTAGTTACATACTCAAACAATAACTTATGCTTAAAGTATAAACAAAGACAAGACACTTATGGAAATGGCACTGTGAGAGCAGCTGTGCACAGAGGACACCACTTGTTTTCTGAAGCACATACTTAGATCTCTACTCAGATTCTTCTTCTGCCTGTACAGGTGTAAAAGACACTAGAATCATTAGACTGGCACAGAAACACAGCCAAACACTTTTCCATTCAAGGGCTTCCATCCCAATTTGGCAACTACTGCAAGGCTGTTAGGGGCTGCTGCAAAGCAATGCAACATACTGCAAGGGAGTGACAGCTGAAGTGCAAACACAATCATTTTACCAGTGGTGCTAGGAAGCTGTTCATAAACTTTGATATCACATCATGAATAATAATTCAATTCTGTATATGTGCACTTATTTAGGGATTATATCCTTATACTGGAGTAGGCGCTGTTGTCTTCTAGAACTGTGCTCTGTTGGCAATCAGGCACAGCAAAATTATTTGATTGGGAACTCATTAGCTGGACAAGAAAAAAAATAACTTCACCAAAGAATGGCTTTTGACTTTTTGTCCTTTATATCTGTCAGGGACTTAGACCAGACTTTTACATCCAGCCCACTCTCCTCAATTTCTCCTTTGCTGTAAGGCCCAAACCTTTCCTTAACACCCTAAGCGGAGGTGTGGTGGATGGTGTTGAACAGGTACATTATCTAGTCTCTGGTACTCTGTACTTCCCCTTTGATCCCACATTTGTCAAAAATCAACCACAAATTTTCAGACGAGCCAAATCTCAAAATTTTAGATAGCTGTGGTTTTGGCTCATGGAAATCAGTGATCCTCTTGGAAGCCCATGGAGGGACAAAAGATGAGCAGATTTAACCGGGTGACTTTCCCCAAATCAACAGGACATTAGACTGCCAGTTACACACATGATACACAGGGAGACAACGCAGGACACCTCACTAGACACACAGATTATAGCAAAGAGAGAGAGAAGTTAAGTTGCAATAAAGCTGCCTGTGCTAGGAGGTTTCTATACAAGAAAGGAGGAAATGAAATGCTGAATGTAAAGGCTTGCAGGGCGGAGAGGAGCAGAAGGGGTTGAAACTGCCTCAAGGTGTCAATACAGAGCAGTCAGCTTGCTCCTTCTGACACTGGGAGTTTGGAGGATTTAGCCATCCAGGAACACCCCTTGAAAACTGTGGGTCACACAGATCCACCACATCGTGTCCTCACAACGCACAGCCATCCCCAGTGACAGCCCTTTTACACCACAGTGATGCTTCTGTATGAGCCAGGGTTTTTTCCTTAAAAATACTGACTTTTGTCATTTTGCCCAGTCTTGGACTTGGTTGGTCATGCCACAGTCACCAGAAAGGTTGCTTATTAACAAGTGTCTACACCTTTCCAGAGATTATTTTAACATGTATATTTTATCAGCTCCTGTAGCTGTTAAATGTTTCTTTAGATTGCTTTCTGATTGTTTTCCAAGCCTTGCAAGATGTGTTGGTCTAAACACAGGCCCAGGTAATAATCAGTCTGCCTTCATCCAGACAAAAACGCTGTGCAAGCTCAGGTGCATGGAGGAAACACTTCTGTCTTTCTCAGTGAACAGACTTTTTAAGAGACACATGAAAATATTACTGCTATATTAGTAGAGGCAGGATTCTTAGCAAGATGTGTTCAGCACTCCTGGGCCTGCCACAGCAGAGCAGACTTCAAGGTTTGCCTGGCTTGTGGACTTGTTCCAGGCCTGTTCAAATGGGGAGGGACAAGGGGCTGATACACAAAGCTCCCTACATCAGTGTTTCTGTGCTTTCCAAGCTGGGGGAGCAGAGATTGCACAGTTGCAGGAAGTCAGTGTCTGTTGGAGTCACTCAGAAAGTTGTGTAAGCACTAAATTGTGGGGCTAAGGCATTTATCCACTATAAGTGCCTTCCCACTCAGTTACATCAGAGTCCCTTTCTCCTGTCTGCCTGGAGAGAGCTGGCAAGTTTTCTGTCTAAGTACAGTCACTTTGATACACCTTTTTAAAGACAGTGAATCCAAGTAATTACTTCTTCTCCTATGAAGTAATTATATGGAGAAAAGCAGCCCAAGTAAAGAAAAACTGGAGGGGAAGAAACAAAGAATGTAGGAAGCCTCAGCTTAGATGGCTAATAATATAAACCAAAGTTACTAAAAAGCAAGCAAGCAAAATCTGGGGCACCTAAAAACAGCTGCAGAGGTTATGCAATTACATCTGTCACTGAGATGGAACTGAGCAGAAAGGGAAGGGCAGTCTCAGGTTTCAGCATATCTGGATTTGGAGTAAGGCAGGGAGCAGGACTGCTGACCATCGCTGAAGAGAGCAGTGTAATGGATTAAAAGGGACTGAGAGGAAGAAGATAAGGAATATTTTGATAGAGTTTCCATTACCCAGAACAGACTGCTGGGTGGCAGCATCCCCGTGCAGAGTACACTCCAGAGGGCAACATGAAAGAGGAGGAGAGCATGAAATGAAAGCAGTTTAAACTATAAGGCTGTCAAGCACACACCATGTTCAAGAGTCAGGAGAAGGGAGGAAGTTATAGACCAACAGTCAAGGCTTTCTTCAGTGCTTGCAGAGCAGAGCAGTAAAGTTCTGTTCTTTAATAACAAGGAAGGTTTACTCACTGCTTTTGCATTCACTGAGATGTTGCATCATACCAGACTGGTTCCTGACCTACCAGTCTACAGCCAGTCTGTCTCTAAACCAGGATATGGGTAGACTTGAGCAGGGAAAAATGAGTTGCAGAGACCAAGATTTCAATAAGCCACAGATGTCACCCTTGGAGCCCAGCACAAAGTCTGGCTCTGCCTGTGTGCTGTGTTAGTGGGCAGATGGTCACCCCAACACATCTCTAAGCCTCCTGCCTGTGCTAAGGAAAGGTCAGCTGAGTTTCACATACATTTTAGATAAGTGTCACGTCAAGAGGACCTAGATTTAGCAACAGATTCACTAGAATGGAGCAAATCATAATAAAAGTGTCCTTTGTACACAGTTGCTACATGAGAAGCCCATTAAGATGTGGTTAGTCTTTCATAATGGAATTGAGGAACATGCAATGCTGAACTATTCAATTTCTGGAACCTGAATTAAGCATCTTTAGGTAAAAAAAAGAAAAAGAAGAAGAAAGCAGTGTGGCTAAATACATATACATGACAAATGGCATCTCACTTTTAACAGAATGAGACCATACCAATTAAAATTACCTTTCCACACAACCACAGACTAGAGCAAACAGCAGTGAAACTATTTTCAAAGATTAATTTAAAGGAAATTAATGAGAAGCAACCATTAAAGTTAAATCTCACTCCTTTCAATGGCCTGTGGCTCTATCATGCATCTCCTACCAATTAGAAGCTCTCACTTGGGGGAAAAAGCATAAAGCAAGAGAATACCAGTTTTCTCCTGGTAATAAAAAGCTTTCCATACCTTCCCCAAATTTAGATGTGTTGATGTCAGAATCATCTCTGGTTCCATTTTGGGATTCCAGGTATGTAGCAGGGACCCATCCCTGCTCCTCTGCTGTGCTCACAAACCACCAACCTACAGAGAAAAGCAAAAGAAGTTTCTCAGTTAACATTCAGAGAAACAAGAATAATAAAATGCTACAGAGAAGATGACAGAGTCAGCAGCTTTGGTGCCATGTTTGAGGTATTCTGCAGTTTCCTAGAACAAGAAAGGGTTTAGTGCTATCATACCATTTCTAGCAGATCATCTCCCAGTGGTAGTGTGCAGGCTTGCTAGAAAAAGGGTGCAATGAAGCAAAAATCAATTTATTTTAAGAAATTCAAAGTCCATCCATGACAACTTTGACTGAAATTCCCTAAGTCAGTTGCACCTAGCTGGTCTTGCTATAAGCATATCCACAGTATCAAAACACTTTGTATATGTAGATATGTACATGTGCACATATTAAACAGCACAAACACTGCCCAAACCCTAATATGAAGTATTACAAAAGGCAAATGGGGGAAACAGCAAGCACATTCATAGAAGAGCACAGACTTCAGAACAGGATATAAAAGTGCTTCTAGAGCACTTGTAACCACAGCTGGTGTTTAACAAACATGACCTGAATTCAGTACCCTGGGAAGCTGGAAAATACTGCACAGAACAGAAATAAAGACAGAAAAGCCAACTGAAATCTGACTTCAGGCCATAAGTACCAGTTATTTGTCTTCCCACCTGAACATCCAAGTTTCAACCAGTATCTACAAAAATGTTAAGTATTCAGCAATATATATGGATATAACCTTTGGGTCATATCTGTGGATGGATGAATAAAATTATATGCATGCCAGTTTCAGATTAAATGCATTCCAACTGTAACTATCCTTGCCTCCTTTCCTGCTTGATTACATGGATTTATTGAATTCTCCAATGATTTTGACATAGACTCACTCACCCAAGAACTTGCTGCTTTCAGATAAAAGCACAACTAGATTCTCCTCCATTCAGATACGGTCTGAGTTAAGACAGCAGGAAAATAAAAAGTCTAACAGGTAAGCAAACCACTTCTGTTGCCTGTGATATCTCAGTTTCCCCAGAAAGCATAAGCTGCTTTGTCAGGACCATGCAAACTGTTGTCCATTACCACCCCTCCAGCTTCCCCAAAGGGAGTTGGGAAAGCAGCTATTTCTGTACATGCACCTCAGAACAGTCTATACACGTTGATGGCTGTCATAAACACCGCAAATTTCACACAAGCCTGCCTGTGAAGAGCAAAGGTGCCAGCCTGGGCTGTAAAGAGATGGGCACCATGACTAGTGAGCTGTGAGGTGGCCACACATCCCTCCCACAGCTGGGATCCCACAGCCCAGCCCAGCGAGGGGGAAAGGAAGGTCTGGGCTCTGCTCCCATGCCACATGCAACTGTCTGTAAGAGAAAAACCACCCTGCTGAAACAATGCTCAAGTGTTCATGCTAAAAGTCATCCAAGTTCATTCCAAAGCCTGTCATGGAAGATTTTACCAGAGAACAGTAGCTACAAACCCTTGCCTTCCTCCCTGGGGCATGTGGCTGGGAGACAATGGACCCCAAGCAGCAACCCCTCACATGCCCCTGGGCAGCTCCTAGGCAGCTCTATTTATTTACTCTCCAAATTCAGACACAGATTTCCATCTTCTGGCCCAGCAGAGGTTTGGAAACTTTGCTTCACAAGGCTCATGGTTGGAAAGTTTAAATTTAGTTATTCTCCCTCAGCAGGAGGTGGACTCTCCTGCCACGAAGCCCGCCACAGCGAACATGCAGGATCTGCCAGACCGTTTCAAAAACACGTCCTCATGGTTGTTCCTGATTTCACCAGTAACATGTCAACGTGGGTAGCAAACACAGCTTAGCATACACTTATAATTAGGCACAAAATGTGAGAAGCTGGCTTCCAGCTGATATTAATTAGACTGGAATAGTTTACCTAAACTCTTCCTCAGAAAAGTTAACATGAGCAAAAAGGACTTGCTAACACTTAAAAATGTACATTTGGGCCAAATTCAAACCATGGTAAAACCATCTTTGGAGAACTGGATGGCACTTCCTTGACACCAACTCCGTGCTAGCCCATTTCACAATACACCTCCTCTGGTTTGGCTCACTAGCCTCAGAGGCAAGTTTACATCTTCTGCTTGGAGCCATAGTGTAGCTGAGCCTCCATCCATCTAAACACGACTCAGGCTAAAGCTCCTAATCATCACAGAACTCATAAAACTATAATTTCTTTCTAAAGATTTCTTTTATGAACTCTGCACAAGGGTAAAGTATAAATGAGAAACCTCCACAGCTACTGAGAAATCACAGCATTTGTCCAAGCTCAGGGAAAACCAGCCCCCCCTCTGAAATTCTCTTCTCCAATTCCAAGCTTGCTTCTCAGAAGGACAGAAGAAAGGCTTTAATGTAGCCCATTGAAATAGCATGTCAACAGAAAAATGTGTGTTTTGCTTAAACAGATTAAACAATTGAGAAGACTGAGAAGCTTCCAGCAACACCCCCTGGCAGCAGAGAAGTCACAAATGGGTGCTCACAAGCAAGATGTGCAAAGTCTCAGAGTGGCCAAGCAACCACTGTTGAGGCAGCACATCCCTTAAGACAATGGGGATTATAATTACAAAATGATTATGGCACATCCAAGCCATAACCCTATAGAAAGGAAATTACAGCACAGTGCAAGAATTGACTCCTAGCAGAAAATGGCTGCAGTGCAGACAAGCTCCTCAACACAGCCTGTGCATGACAGCCACCAACTGCAGAACTCTGCTGGGCTGATCATGAAGTACTTGCTCTACACCATCCCCTCACTGAAAGCATTAGGGCAGCTGCTGTTTGGTACCACCACCTCTTCCCCCTCTCACTCTCAGGTTCATGGGTATTCATGGTTTGCAGACAAATTAGACAGAATGGTCTTAGTTTGCACCATTATAGCCCAAACTTTTTGCAAAGAATCCCTTGTCCCATCCCCTGCCATCTTTCCCAACCCAGAGCATCACAGAAAACTTGCTTTTGAAACACAGAACAAAACATTGCATTTATTTTGAGTTCTCCCTCTATGCTGGAGTTTAGCTTGACTTCACAATTCATTATTAAAACCATTCTGCAGCAACATCTGCAGGGAATTATGTAAAGTTATCTCTGTGCACTGCCAAGCCAGACTGAGGTTCACTCTTTCACTCACACCATCTGTAAAAATTAGGCAGTGCTTTACAGCTTGAGTTAACCCTTACAGGTGACCCTGGTTCTCAGGCACCAGAACAACTCTAACACTGATGTGGCATGGATGTCTAGACTGAGACTCCCAAGCCCTCATCTCTGATGAGGATTTAAAGGGAGTTTGAGCTTCACAGAGGCACAAAGGGAGCTGTAGCCACTGTGTCCAGACCAAGTTCAACTTGAGCTTTGCTGGATCACTCAAATTGCCTTAACACTAACCCAAGAACAGAAATTTTAAAGGTAGGAGTGTAATTTTGTCCCCACATATGTTGCTGCTTTGGTTGGCATCCATCAGCATCTGTAAGCCGCAAGAGCCAAGATATCTCCTCATTCACAGAGTCCACCTAGGCTCAGATAACTCCCAGGCATTTCACAAGTTACCAAGAAACAGCCAGTTCCACTTGACAAGCATATAATGCACACAGCAAGATGCTGATTGCAAAATGGACTGGACACACTGGAGACTGACCAAATGACAAAAATACTTGGACTTTAAAAAATCATGTTCTTGCTCATAATTGCATTCCAAGTCCTCTTCCCGAAAGGCTTTTGGAAAAGCAAAACAATTAAGCAAACGTTAGCCACAACGTGCATCATGGGAAAATAGTGGAGCACAGTTAAAGGAGTGTATTTTATGCCAGTTTTGCTCATGTTTGCATGCATCCTTACCCATTCATACTTCAATAGATGATACACATCAACAGGAGAACAAGCTATTCCCATTGAAGCCTGTCTGATCACAAGATGCTACAAAACACTTTGAATACAAAAAATTGCATGATCATGCTGAACTCTGGTTTCTAATTCTCTCCTCAAACATTAATTTCTCTGTAGACTTTGACTGTCATTTTATGAGCTTAACTAAAGTAAACAGGACTGATAGCACCACTGTAAAAGGGCATGACTATTTCTCCAGCATGAGTAGACTAGACATTCTTCTAAACAAATACTTAAGTAACACTCCACCTCTCAAGAGTCTTGAAAAAATCCCACTCAAGCAGCAGTCTGGTACATTTGACACATGGTCTACGGGCTTCAGAGAGCTGTTCATTTTCAAGTCCTTCTGCCTTGGAACTCTCTCGAGAGGTTTTTTTGATCCAAAAACATAAATTGTCCTACAAAACAGTACTAGGTGCAATTAGGTCACTTCCAGACCAGTCACACAGACCTTTTCATACACATGGCTGATCACTTCCCTTCAGAGATATGATCTACTTCATTAAAAACAGCTAAGACAAGGGTGCTGCTGCACAGTTGAAGGCACTTGCTTTTTCCAGCCCTCCAAAGCTCTTGCCACACACTACATATATATTAGATACACATAGGGCAGTCTCAGTAACTGCCTCTGACAGACCCCTGATGAATATGTAGAAGCAGATGTATAAAGGCACCAGAAGTAGCTTTTACAAGAGGGATTTTCTGCAGTAAGCTTATTCTCACACTCACTCCTGTGTCTGTGTGCTGTTAGACACGGCCATTGTCCATGCTGGCCCTGCTCTCTGTAAAAGGCTTTTTCAGTCCCACACACTTGGAAAAGGCACAAGGTTTAAACCACTGAATTCATATGAAGGCCAGTCTCCAATTGCTGAGAGTTTCATTCTTACAATTCACAAAAAAGGCATCTTTCTTTGAAATATGGAGATACATGCAAGAGGTCTTTGTAGCACAGAGCTAACTGCAGTTTAAGGGTACAGAAGTTTGTGAGTGACTCACTGCAAGGCAGACTAAGGCTGTCATCTTAGGATGAATTTTTAAAGCTAGTGAAATATTAAAGGCATCTTTCACCTCAAAACAGATAATGTTTCCCAGCCTGTGTGCACTGCAGTCTTCACTGCAGCCACCCCTCAACCATGGAGCAATGTTTGTCTTGTTTTAGAGATGAAAGTGGGGCCCAAAGACATGCCCCAGAAGAAACATATTTGTGGAAGACATCCCGCTCTAACACAATTAAGATCCACAGCACAGCTTCATAGCCTTTTATGTGCCACATGTTTATGGGCCATAGATTAGGATTCCAGATCAACCATGTATTATGATCCGTCCAGCCAGTTCATGTCCTAGAGCTACATGCTGGGAGTGTGGCTCACATGGGAAACCCTAATTCCAACAGGAAGTGTTGCCACCCCAAATGTCTCTGCCCGATTGCTCTAACATTCAAGAGTGAAGACTGTTGCCTTGCAACTACTGTGTTTGCACTCTAGGTACTAAATCCTGCTTTAGGAACTCAGGAATGAAATTCAGCACCCCAAGTAACTCCTTAACACCAAGAGGTTTTTTAATTTGCTCCTGAAATACCCCAAGAGCCAACAGTGCTGTGATAGGGCAGAGCTGTTGGCTTTTTTTTTTGTGTAAGAGAAAAGTTAAAAAAGGATCACTCCTGTCCCTTCTTTCCTGGTAGCCAGGCATGGGAATTTGGAGATTCTACATGGGCTATGAAAGAAGGTCTTCTACCCCAGTGGTAAAAAAATTAATGAAGAAATACAAACACAGAAACTCTGCCTTTTTAGTTTTTAAAGAGCACTTCTTGTTTAAAGAAGACAGTTAAGATTTAAAAGGTAATAAGCAAACATTTTGCTCCTGGTACCAGTAACCCCAACATCTGAAGGATATACCTTAGAAACCACACACCTATTCCATACTGGCCATACAGCCACAGGCTACAGTCTGCCCAGCAAGCCACCCTCAGTATTTAAAACTGAGTATTAGTTTTAATATTTAGTGAAGAGAGTACACATTGAAGGAGGATGAGAGGCTGCACACTCGTGTGCCTTGTGTTCAACTAAAAATCTACAGGTGTCCCTACAAAAATGTAATAGAAATCTGACCTTAAGAGTATCACTCTGGAACCCTGACAACCCAATGCACACACGGACTGCCCTGGAAACACTTTTCTTTCCCTCCTTAGGGAGGGTCTGAAAGCTGAGTTATGTTCTCATCAGAGTACAGGCTGCAGCAGTTTTTGCTTAATTTGTTGATTCAAACAACACTTGAGAGCTTCCTGAGGAGAGGGAGAAGATGAGGAGCAGGCAGGGGGAGGTGGAGACTTCTGGAAGGCTGAAATTTGTTGATATCATTTTTTGGCTATTAACAGGACAGAATTTTGCCTTATGGAGCTAAAAGCTGGAACAAAAGGCCAAGAGCTGAGACCACAGTTTGCTGTCTCCACCAATATTTGATAGTAACTGCAAATGCTTAAGGCTCAGCAGCAGCATAGGGAATTGCAGTCCTTGCACTGCTTCAGGTGTTACTAAGCACAAGGAAAACAGAAGTGAACCCCAGAGTTTGGGTGCTGTATTGTACTCTTCCTGTAGTGACTTGTTATTAAGGTAACTAGCTGAATTTGCTGCCCTAATCCTTCCAGTCTGTCTTCTTCCTACACTTCTACTGCCAATCTTGTGCCATTTGTAGACAGAGAATTCTCAGCTGTCCTGTTAGCGAATCCTATTGCTGCTGCTCCTACAGCTGGCTGGCATGGAGAGCCCACTGCATGTGAATTAACATGCTAGTTAATGGTGCCACACAGGTTCTTCCTGCGCCCAAAGCAGCTGACTAGGTGTGTACATAAGTGTTTGATACAGACTCCCAAAGTGCATCACAGATTCTGGCTGAAATATCTGGCTTGTTCGAGTTGGTTTCACATCACACATCATGCATAAATACACATGTATCTATGTGGAAATTCACACCCTGACCTCTGCTCTCAAACACATATTATCCTTGTCTTCTGTTGGGATTGGAATTGTGTTACCTAGTACTTTTGGAAAAAACAGAAGTGATCGGAACATGGGAAAAGTTCATGGGAAAAGAGAAAGCTGGATAATATACAACTCAGCTCTAATACTTTATGAGTTACATCACTAGCAGAGACGATGGATATTCTGAGTATTAGACAACTAGGAAATACCACAGTACTGTATTTATTCAAATCTTATAAGCTAGTAGTCAACAAGCCTTCCAGAGGTGCACATTTGGCAAAATACTTATATATTTATCTCTCATTAGAGTGACACATACTTCTTGTGTCTATGTGCACAGGGAGTTGTTCAAGTACAGCACACAGTTTATCTTTGTGTTCTGATAATACAAACTGATAGCTACGGACTCCAAGTGCTATATCTGCAGCTATTTGCTAGAGCTCAATTGTTACCCAGGGGCTTCCCCTCCCTCTTTAAAAAATGGCCTCAGATTTGTGTATTGACACAGCTGGAACAAAGCAATCTGCCAAACACGTTTTCTAGAATTGGCATGTACATCCACAAAGCCATCACATAATCCAGTACAAATTACACACTGTGTTCTTAAAGCAGGGGAATCAACTACACTTAAAGCAAAAGAATCAACACACTACCTACATTAACAGATATGGAAAAGTCTTTGACATTGCCTGTAAATCCCAGATCAAGTCCCACCACATTCCACGTCATCAGCTTCCCTTAAACTGTGAAGTACTCCAGTCTCCCCAAGACAGGAGAATATGAAAGCATCATTTACTCATGTCCAGCTCCAAAACACACACAGCCAACATGCCCAGGGAGCTGGCCAACATCCCCAGATCCCCTCACTTTAGGGGATCCACAGAGCAATCAAGTCAGCCAGCTCTACAGGTGAGTCAGCACACAAGAAGCTGGAAAAATAAATGTTTTCCAAGGCTCA
Organism: Geospiza fortis; assembly: GCF_000277835.1. Lineage (NCBI taxonomy): Eukaryota > Metazoa > Chordata > Aves > Passeriformes > Thraupidae > Geospiza > Geospiza fortis. Next base: position 4,253,865 of record NW_005054300.1, on the reverse strand, counting down.
AACATTCTAATGCCTTCTAAAAATAAATGTTAAATAATCTTTCCCTTCCTGCTTTACTTTGATGAACACCTAATGGTGAAACTGTCTGTGCAATGTCAGCTGCATTCCACATAGTCCAACGCATCTGTGTATGTCCAACCTGCAGTACCAACTCAGTCATTACAGAAAATACCTCGTTACTGATCACAGATCTTCCTTTTTTTCCATCTGATCCATTTGGATACCACACTTTCTATCTGATCTCAAGTTCTGGTCATACTATACATCTATTTTCACCATCTCTTGAATTCTTTTCTCATAGGAAGTGACAGATTTACATTGATCCTTCAAAGATGAAGTCTTTGTGATTTCAGTAACCACAAGGCAAGGTGAGATTGTGGAGATCACACAGACTGAATAGTCAGTACAAAAAGTTCTGCATTAAGTCTCTAGGAGCAACAAGTAGTACGGAGGGTCTCTTTCTTCTTTTCCTAAAGTTTTGTTTACTTCAGCCAGTCCCAGAAGTTGAACAGTGGGGATACTGTCTGCTGCTAACATCTTCCAGTACAACCTTCCTGATCATGGGAAGTTCCTGGGGTACCTTCCTTCCTCCAAGTTCAATTACAGCCCAGAACCATTAATTTTCTCCTCCAAAAGGACTTCTGTCCTATATTTCCTTTTGTATTGCTATTGTTACGAAGATGCTGCTCAAGTAGGAAAGTTAAGCAAAAAAATCCATCTGCCACCCTCCTTAAAACCTGTCCCCCATCTCCTCTCCAGCAGCCCATCATTTAAAGGTTGAATTCTATAGACATGAAGCTTTAACAAACCTGCCAAATTGAAGTTGTTGTCACCATGTTTACATAAATCAGTAATTTACAAAAGCTCCCAACCAAATGGGCTTGGCTGGGGTGCAGAGAGAGAAGGACTCTAGCAGAGAGGGCAAAATATACAGAAATTTGGTGGGCAAACCCAACCCATGGCAGAAGAATAATCCACTGCCTTCAGAAAGGCTACGCCAGTGTAGTCAGTGCCTGCAGCAAATTTTCCAGAGCCATGAACAAGCGATTCCAGTAAATGCATGCAAACAGATGGCTTTCCACCCCACGGGGTACTGGAAGCCAAGGGAGACTCTATTAGTCATGACCAGTTGTGGGGTTGTATTTTCTGTGGTCAGCCAACGGGGTGCAACCATCAAGCTCACAAGTAATTTCCTTTACATTCACAGGACTTAATCTTAAAGAAAACACATTTTGTGTCCAAGCTTTCTCTAGGAAAACATGAATAAGCTTTCAAACGGGCCTCATAGTAATCTTGTCCAAAGATTACAAATTACTTCCTAGTGGTTTAAAAAGTTACAGACCCCTAACCCCAGCTGATAGGAAATGGCCTTCACAGGCAGAAAAGAATGGCCAATATTTACTTCCCATACAGATTGACAAAAGTTGCTCTTGTTTAAATTTCTTATTCTGAAGTCTGTAGAGAGTGTGGTGTCAGTTGGGACATTACTGGGAATTCCTGATAATCACACAGAATCAGAATAAAGAGTCTGAGAACTAGGAACAAAACCTAGCAGAGTACAAAACAGCACTGCAGGTGCTAGAGTCAAGATCATACAGGAATTCCTTATTTAATTTAAAAACACATTTGCTGCCTCTGAGCACACTTTGGTTATGTCAGGACAGAACAGAGCAATGCTACACAAGAGCTTGAAGCAATGAACAAAGGCTACAAGAATATCCAGCAGAAAGCTGAGGATAAAGCAATCAAACAGCGATATTAGTTCAGTCTGAAGCACAGCTGAGTCACCAGATTAAAAATGCTGGCTTTTACAAATAGCTTTTGTGGGATCTTTCTGAACCACAATACTCCTGCTAAAGGAGCAGGGACACCTTGCTTTGCTGCAGCACCGCTGTGCAGCACTCAGATAACCATCTCACAAATGACCATTTCCACGTCCTGGCTGTTCCTAGAAGCTCTGCTGTCCAAATACAACTTCTGTCCAGCTCTATTTATTAGCTAGATCTGGCTAGATGGCAGCCCAGATGCTGTGTTATCACAAACACTGATGTAAGCCACGTCCAGCGCTCCACTCTCTTTCTGACCCTGCTTCATTGCCTTTCTCCTGAGCTCCATTCACTGTTTCTGCAGTGACCCCGGGAGCCGAGCCTCAAAGAGCTGCCTGCACACGGCTGCAGGAAATGACAGCTTCGGAAATGAGCACCAGAGTGATGAATAGCTGGCAACAAGAGCAGCCAGGGCGTTAGTGCGCTGCCAATTCATAACCTACATTGTACTCAGCAGGGACATCCATGGGCAGGAGGATCACTGACACGCCCCAGAAGAGATTACCAAAGCCCTGTGTTCTGAAGGGTTTTTCCAGGCTTCTCTAAAATTGAGAAACTTAGACTTGTTAATTTTGTTCCGTGCAAAGCTGAATTAGTCCCATTTAGAGCAGATTATGGAAAACTGGAAAAAATAAAAAAAGGAGAAAAATATTTGCCTTTTGTCTTCATTCATCCTGAAGTCCAGACAATGAGGAGAGCCTGTGCAGGTGAAACAGGAGATATTGATCTTTAAGGAAGGGGTTACTGAGATCATCCATGCAGACTTTAAAAAACACAATCAGGAATAACTGGGGTATCTGTGTCTATCAGCTCCAACAAAAAGGTGCATCAGCAGTGCATAAGAAAAGAAGGTAAATATACCAGTTACTGAGGCAAAAAGCTCAGGTAAGATGGCTTCCCCCCAGCTCAAAACCACTCCTATATTGCAGAAAATACTCTTCATACAGCCAAGTAACTAAGCGTTAATTTCTACTCATTCTGGCTTAGCCTCTGGATACAAAGGGTACACACTTGGCTCAAGCACCTTTGCAGGATTTTTTTTTCACCACAGGGCAGTAAGCACATGATTTCCCTGCAGCTTCCTTGGTTGCCTCACCTTGGATCTTGACTTTAAGGAATTGACCTTGAGGCTTTGGTTGCTCCTTACAGACTGGAAAGGCAGGCTAGACTCAGAGCAGAGAATCACTGTCCCAAGAAACCAGAAACACCTCACTGAGTTAGTCTTGCACTACAACATCAACAGCAATGTTTCTATTAACACCCTTCTGACGGAAAAAGACCACGCTGTGGCAGCTTCAGATGCTGGTCTGCCTCCAGGAAGGTACAGTTAAGTGCACAATAAGTCAAAGTCCCAGTACATAAATATTTTCATTTTCTGACTCTCCTTTCTGTCTCCTGAAGCTTAAACAAAGCCAGAGCAGGCACTAAGCACAGATTTGCTGGCAACAATCAGGGAAGTTGATCTTTTGATGCTAAATAAAGGTTAGCAAGGCAAATTAATAACGTGAGATACAGAAGAGCTGTCAATCTCCATACATTTCATGGAGCTGGGAAAAGACAAATAGATCATTGTGAGGCTTATTCCTTTCCATTAGGAATAAATCAACCATGAAACAAGGGCAAGAGTAATGCTGTCCTTGGGCAAAAAGCTGAGATTTGCAGACCCTCTGTTACAAACACACATGCATTACACAATACAGCACCATTTAAACTAAATAAGCAGCACAGTAAGGGATTACCTAAACCTGCTAGACAGATGATATAGAGGCACAGTGTTTATCTTTTCAACAGGGAGTCACTTAAGCTTACCCTATGAGTGAATGCTAGATTAAACCCTTCCCTCTCCCGAGCACAAGGCTACCAAAAGAGGAAATGCTGGACTGCCTGTAACTACACCTGGCCAGGGACTGTTGCAAGCACTAAACTTTGATGTATCTCCTGCTATTCCCCAATCACTCTGAAAACCTTCGACTGAAAACCTTCAAATTCAGGCATTTTGCAATCTTGCACTTTTCAGGATCTTACTCTTGGCAGATTGATGGCTTTTTTTAGGGGTCATTTTGAGGATTTAAAAAACAATTTCTTTCCCCGTCTCTCAAAGCACATTCCCCTTCTTGCTTTAGGAAAGGTCAGTGATGGAGCACAGAGGCTGCACATTCACTGCAAACTGAGAAAGAGGATGGTCCTGCAGCTGGGGAGCTGGCCCAGCTTTGGGGAGCTCTCCATAAGAGAGCTGAGAACCAGACCAATTCTTTACGTGGGAGGAGTTTTTCCCTCCCCAGTTTCCAAGTCTTAGTTACTTCCCTTCCCCTCCTCCACCACCCAGATCTTAACAGCGTTTCCTTTGTCTGTTCCCCATGTGGACTTCCATTCTCTGGAGACAGGGCCTAAATGTCTAGCACAACAGGACCCTGATCTCAGCTGGCCCTTAGGCACTGCCATAAAAAACAAACAGATCACAGAAGCATGGCTCTTGCATTGTACAACAGCCTGGATAGCAAATAAGTCTTTGGATAGGTCTGTTAGCTGACATACTAATTACACTGCTGGAATGCTATGCTTTCACAAAAGCTTGTATGGTCTCAAAGTTTATTCCAAAACATCCCCTTTAGTGAGTATGAGTGCATTTGGAAAGGGAGCTGGAGTTCACTGCAATGCTAACAAAGTCCATGCAACACTGTACCTCCAGCAAGACCAAGGAGGTTTCTAGCACACTGTAGGATGACTAATGAATTGAAGTTTCCTTGGCATGCTTCCCTCCCCGCACATGTGGGCAAGGATTACAGAGTGGAAAGAACCCAGCCTGGGGAGAAGAAAAGTGCATACTCTTGTAGCCATTAAATCCCTACTGGGGAAGAGGTTTTCCCATTGCATTTCAGGGATGTCTACCCCCCTCCCCCTTGTTTGCATGGGCTGTTTGACACACACACACCCCCCTGAAATTCTCAGAGTGCAGCTCAGCAATACACCGTGCCATGCAGCTTGCAGAAGGCCAAGACCACGCATTTTTGGGAAGGACAACCACCACTTCTACTTATGCACAGATTCCTAACGTGACACTTTAATTTCTTGGTCAATATTCTGGCTAGCAACTGATACCACCTGAAGGTTCAACAACCTCCTGTTCCTCCCTCCCATGTTAAGTTATAGCACAGCTCTCCTGCTCACAAGCCCTCTTCATGGAGATCATGCTTTCTCTGGCTGAGCCATTTGTCACTGATTGCTAATTCAAGTCAGTGAGTAGGGTTGCCCACTACCAACACATGCAGCCTTCCAACTGCCCTGCTAATAATCAGGTTAATCCAGATGCCAAACAATAACAGGAACTGTTTTAACAAAATTTGGAAGTCAAGCTTTACATGGTCCTAACACTAACACTTAATTCTCTGTTATATAAATAGTTCGATTTGTTGGTCGCCTACCAGCATATACCACCTCAATGCTAAGATATGCATCTACTTGCTAGTCCACACATAAGCTAAAGGAAAATGAAAACTCAAAGGAGATTCAACATCGGGTATTCAGAGTATTTCTGGCCTTTAGCTTCTGAGAAGCATCATTAGGGCAGACCAGTGATTTTCCTAGATTTATTTTTAAAAAAACCAAAAACATGCAGAAGTGTGAGCAAAGTGTGACTTCAGATAATTGTTTCTGTGCCTGTAGATGTAGCATTTAAAATGAGATCAATCAAAGCAAATGAGATGCCTGTCTGTCTTTAGCCAGAGGTCTCAGGAGCATGGCATTTCATTCAGATATTGCAAAGGACTTGCAAAAGAGATGAGATATTGATCAAAAAGAAAAGCGGCTGATGCACCCCCTGCTCGCTCAGGCAAGCTGTTAAGTTTGAAGAAAAGGAACAAAATGAACTTTGGTTTGACTCCTCTGTGGCTGAAATCACTCTGCGACGACGATTCCCTGCTGCCAACACACACTCAGGCTCTGAGAGCAGGAACGGTGGTGGCCAAGCCAAACACACTCGTGGCTGGAGAGCCTCACAGCAGATTAGACAGCTCTTCTTTGTACCAATACATGAAATACATCTGGGGCACCCTGGCCATGTTAAGGGCACATTCCTTGGCTGAGCTGATGCTCTTTGAGCACCGCTGCAGGCACCAGGGAGGCTCATCTCTGGAGCACTGATACAGCACTTCAGCAGCTCCCCAGGATGGCAGATGGAGATCCCTGGGAATGAGACTTGAGAAACAGCCCTGAACCCTTGATATTCTCACTCAGATTGTCTGAATCCCAGTGTAGAAAACATGCCAAAGCATCCTTACTCTGAATCACAACGAAATGCTCAGTAAGAGGCTGGATTTACAGAAAGCCAGCTGCAAGCAAACACAGTCCTTGGTCACAGTGTCCCGAGGAGTCTACTCAGATTAACAGATAAAACTTTATGTGAAAGTCCAGTTCCCACCTCAAAGTGCAATACTTCAGTCCTGTTGTGCATCTGGAATCAAGCTGTTGCCACTCCAGACACAGTAACTCTCCAGAGGGTCTGCTCTCCAGAGACACAGGGCTGCAAATAGCCGATTTCTCAAGGGGGTTTTTTTGGTGGTTTTCAATTTATTTTAAAAGGTGTTGTTGGGTTTTTTTTTTAAGGGAACAGAAATATTATAAATTGTTACTATAGTGATGATGTCATCCAATAAGAAAATAAAAATATATACAATATGGAGTTCCCTTATTATCCATTTCCTGAAATATCAGAACTTTTTTAGTCACTTTATACTGGCCCATGAAGAAGGTAGGAAAATTAACACTGAGTCAGAGTTTAATGGCCAAACCCAAATGAAATGTAACAGGCCTCTGAGTTTATACACCACAGCTTTTTCATGGATTTAGCAGTAAAACTTTCAACTGTATACCATGAATGTTCAGTTTAACATTAGTAAATACAAGTTACATCACCGCTCATGTAAATCAGAAGTAACTTGATGGGGCATCAGAAGATTTAAGAAGAAAACAGACATCTCTACCAGCAGAGAGCTCTTGTCCATGCAGCACAGCCTGACTCCAGCACCTTCCAGTCCTCCCTGTGCTGCTCTTGCCAGAATGTTCACACTTTGCAGTGGTTTCAAGTTTCCAAATCAGGACCTTTGCTGGATTTTCAATTTTTATACCTCCCCATGCCAGCAGGAGTTAAAAAAAAAGATTCTGAAGAATTTTAGTTTTTCCAGGCTGCATACCAGGTTTAATTCCTTATTCTCTGTTACTATTGTCTATAAGATCACTTGACAATTTTCAACTCTTCAGATTTACAGCCATTCCTAGCAAAGTATTTCATCCACAAATAAACGCAGCCATCCCTTTTCTGAAGGCAAGAGGAAAATATATAGAAAGCACACAGATGTTTGGCAAGTACATCAAAGCTAGGCTAGTCAGTACAAAAATCCTCCCCAAAAGCCTTGACGTTCTCAGTGCTTTAACAATACAGTCAAATTTTAAATATGAACAGAGGGGGATTCCAACTGGGTACATACCATCTACAATAATAAATTAATTGGAAGTGCATAGAAACTTGGACTACAGAGAGCTGTACACTAAATTAGATGTGCCACTTCATTCTGTGAGACCAGGCACACTGAATCTGAATAAATCTTTGTTTTTCACATTAATATGAAATTAGATGAGGTTGGCCAGTGATATTCACTCCTGGCCAGTAGGTATCAACTTACTGTCTTTGGCAAAGTCCTGCTCCTGTGTTCTCTGCACAGCTGGAGAAGATGGTACTTGGCTCTCTGAACCCTGCTGTCCCAAGTACAGTCACTTTAGACACTCCTGGATCTTTGGCGAGCAGAGAGCACTTCACCCTCCAACAACATTTCATAGCTTCAGCACGTAATACCTTTTCCAAGGGAGGACAGATGTGCAGGAGTAGTTTCAGTCTTCCAAGAAGTTTTCCATCAGGATCTTAATTTTTCTTTGGCTGTGCAGTCCAAGAGCATAACCACAGCCCCTGCAAGGCTGAAGACAGGAGGCTGCTGCTCGAGCAGAGCCTGCTGCCAGCACACCATCCAGCTGCCCATCTGCTCCTCAGGTTTGGAGCTGCAGCTGTGGGGAGGCCTGCTAGCACACAGCTACTCCACTTTTCTGGAGAATTTTGAAAAGGGCATTGTGCAAGAATAGCTTGAGCCCAGCTTGTCCTACAGGGGAAATTTCAGCCAGAAGCCATTACACCAAACATTTGGGTTTTTGAAGGGACAGAGAGGTATCATACAGAATGGGGGAGAAAGACTATTTTCTTTTCAGAATACCACATATCTCAGTTACAGTAAAGGAACGAGCAATGATACCTATCTGCACTCACTGGTTTGGTTTTGGGTAGTTTTGCTGGTTGTTTTGGGGTTTTTTTGTTTGTTTGTTTTGTTTTGCTTTTTTTGTTTTTTGATTTTGCAATCTTTGAAGAGAAGGATAAAGATGAACCTTCAAAAATTTTCACTCTTGGCATGCCAAAGTCAGCAGTAGAAATGCCTGGATCTTCTATGGTGGCTTGGATATGTGCCACAGTAAAAGAAGCCACTTCACAGTGAGCTGTCCTTGAGGGAAGACACTCCAGATCATTCAGCTTCAGGGAGAAGGGGCTACTTCCCTTCACTACAGAGAGCCCCAACCTGTGTGTGTGTACATGTACTGCCCCTACCCAAACAGCCAGCAGGCTGTTCAGACAGCCTTGGGGACTGAGGCCACAAATTGTCATATTCCACAGAAAGGCATCAAATCGATGATGATGTTCAAAATGGATCACTATGGGCTAAAATAGTAGAAAAAAGCAAAAAAGCAGAAGGGAGAAAAAAGCTGATGGGGAAGAAGGTGGTTGCACCCCCAAAATACCAGTGAAAAGTCACTGGTTTCAGTAGGGGTTTGGAGGTTGAAAGCTGAAGGACAGCCACAAGTTACCTTTCCAATTGCCGCATCCACCTCAGGAAATGTTGTTTGTTTTTGCAAATTACTATTAGGTCACATCAGTTTTTGCTTACTATCCTTTTTTTTTTTTTTGCCAGGAAACCCTGATGCTGCCACCACATGATTAAGAAGTCACTCAAATTCAGCAGAAATCCAACACTCCAGTGTCTTTGGCTGTAGTCCCTCTACAAAGAGCAGTTGGGATCTTGTGACATCTGACAGTTTTCCTCTCCTCCAAGACTGACATTAACCAAAAGTCTCCTATTCAAAACAATACGCTAGACAGAACACAACCCACATTCCTATTTTGGGAAAGTCTGGATTGGAAACGTAATTTCTCATCTTGAACCCATGTGTAGCTGTTTGAGTGTAGTTCAGGAGCCATATGACATTTACAGTTTATTCCTTTGAATGCTATAGAAAGCTAATAAAAGAGTGAGAATCATCAGCAGAATGTACTACAAAATGCAACACAGAGTAAACTGGAGCAAACACTGATCATTTCATACCACTGCTGCCCACCAAGGACCTTCTGCAGCACAGAAGAGATACAGTTTTGGGAAACAGCAACTTCATGACAAGTTGAGAGTGAAAAACACAGTTTTTTGAAGGGAGGCTGGATATTCTGCTCCCAACCTCATCCCAAACCTGCTCCTCATTTTCATAAGGAACTGTACTTGGATTTTCCAGAGTGGCTGCCACCTATTCAGAAACTGGTCTTGAGCAGAAACAGCAAGGCTACACTGCTGCCAGCTCTTCAGCCCCTGCTTGGTCACGCTGTAAAGTCCTCTGCCTCTGAAATCCCTTCTACCAGCCTTCAAATGGTAATTTCTGAACACTTTTGGGCAAAATTCCACCAGCAAAATACTACTGCTTTGAAACAGAAGAGGACAGCCAAAAATCCAAACAGAAATTGAAAGCACCTGCTGAAAAGACTCCACTAGTATCTCCATGGTCCTTGACTAGTCAACACCTTACATTTTTATTTTCAAAACCTACTTCTGCCATGGTTCTTGGACCCTTTAAACCAACATCATCAAATTCCACTACGGATTTAGACTTCACAACGTGACTTCACTTCTCCAAGCACAGAGCAAGAGTCTTGTGAGAAGGCTTCGCTTCTGCCAGCATCCACTTCCAAGTTCTGCAGCCCTGGACAGCAGAGAATCCAAACAAATCAGGAGAGCTGCGTAACAGCGGTCAGCCTCCCACGCGCTCCGGGGCCTCCTGCTACTGATGAATTCCGTGAGCTCTCAAACAGAGCTGGGCCCATCTGCCTGCTGGTTCTGAACTGCACAGCCTGGCCCACCATGGGCCATGCCCATGCCATATTCTGTCCTGCGCATGGGACAGGAGGCATGGCTCAGACATTTCAGTGAAGATTATGAAGCTGTATGAACACCCAACTAAACAAAAACCTGATCTGGTTCGTTCTGAGAGATGGAGAGGTGCACACAAATATCGTGCCCAGCTGGGCACCCAGTTATAAGAACTAGAATGATCAGGGACCACTTATTGACTTGAACAAAGCTGATATCCAGACCAACTCACTGGCAAAACTGTACAAAGTCCAGTCAATCAGTTAATCACTGTCTCAGTGCTGGCACTCTTGAATGGAAAGCAGCAAAAGAGCAGAAAAAGGTGGATGGAAAACATGACCAGCAATGCAACTCATTTTCCTCCTCCATACTAAAAGTTAACACGGACAGCAGAGAGCACAAGAAGGAAAAATTAAGGAACAGAGAAGAGGGCATAATAGAAGGATACATCTGAGTAGCAGACATCAAGAAAGAAGTCGATTTAAACTGTCCTTTGCATTTCAGGCCACACAGCACCTCCCACAGCTAATGCACCTGGACCATTTTCAAGGATGCTGGCCACACACTGCTCACATAAACTTCATGGGATTAACACTACAGCCTGTGGGATGAATCATTCATATATCTTTCTTTTTTCATCCCACATTAAAATCTCAAAAGGAAGAAAACAGTGGCTTGCTCATAACAGATTTTCTCTCCTACTCTCCAAAAACATGCAAAGGGCTTGTTACCAATTGGATATGCTAGGGCTACAGATACATTCCAAAGGAGTATGTAGCACCAAAATAAAAGTTCCTGAGTTTCTTTACATTGTTAGCTGTACTGTCTTCTGCTGTTCTATAGCTATTTGTTGTATTACAAATAGAAGCTGTCTGTCTCCAGTGTGAGCTGGCCATTGGTGAGCATTCAGGGTTACTTGCCTTATTGGGTCACGTTCTCCCAGAAAGGGTGTCTATTCAGCTTCAGAAATCAAAGATAAGTAGTTCTGACCTCAGTTACAGCTTTAGTTGAACACTTGTGACTAAAGTTGTGAAATTTGCTTTCTGAAGTGATGGTCTTTTTACCAATCTAGGTCAGGCTTCACTACAGCAACTGAGGCTCCTTCCTGCCAACTCAAAAGAAGCACATGAAGCACCAACGGATGGTTTGACTCCAGAGCTCTACTGTGTACGTGCAATTCTAGTCCATCCACCAAGACCTGATGATGGCACAGCTTTACAGCTACAGAAAAATGCCTCAGCATCACATTGTCAAGGTTAAAGTAAAACTTCAGTCCCAAAGAAACATAGTATTTTGATTTCCTTAAACTGAGGAACATGCTGTGTTACATTTCCTTAGATTAGGATGTGCTCTTGACAGAAGAAATTAGAAAAGGATTGAGCTTTCACAAAAAAGCATTAATCACATTAGGTTCTTGACAGAAGGTATGGGAGATCAGTGAAAAGGAACTAGAGACACAGCAGAATGAATGATACCCAGAAAGGAAGTCACTAATCTCCACCTGCACTCAGTTATCCTCCTTTCAGATCCTTCCCCCTGTGCGCATTTTAAGCTTCCCCCAAATTTACCTGGGGCCACTCAAGTGGTCCATTCAGGAGTCTGCTCAAATAAGAGGCAAAGAAGAAATAGAGGAAGGATTATAAGATTTGAGAATATGGAGAAGAATTAGTAGGTCTGGCAAGTTTCAGCTGTAGCAGATGGTTTTCCTGATGTACCAAGGACCTGGCACTGTTTGTTTGCAGAAGCCAGAGTAGCTCATCTGGCAGCCTGCAGCCATTGCTGAGGTACAGGTGACTTTGGCCCAATCACTATTTCAATTCCTGTCACTGCAGTACGTCCAAGACACACTTGCCAAGGGCAAGTGCATGCCCAAGCACTCAGCCTTTGCCACATCTACACATAACTGGTGGAAAAAAGGCCCTTGTGCAACTCAAGCGCACATGCAAGGAGGTGGCTACACTGGCATTTGTCACAGCATTACAAAGGGTGGCTACATCTCATCTGTAGTGGAAGTTTCTCTGAAACCATCAGCGTTTTCCCTCAAATGTCTCTACACAACAGTTCCCGGTATCCAGAGCCAAACTTAAACCAGTGTCAGCAGGGATCTTGCAAGACATCCCCAGAACCATTCAGATCCCAAGATCCCACATGCACATTCTGCAGACAGTGTCCTTATTGTGGGATGTTGGTTTCTGTTTGGGATTGTTAGCCGGGGAGTCTCTGGGGTGGCATGGGGAAAGCAACACCCTTTCATGTGGCTGGCTCTCAAACCTGGACACTTCTGTGAAAGAGATACTTAAATTCCCAGCTCTCAGTGAAGTGGAAAGGTTCACACGCCAGCCCCAGAAGCTCACTTCTTATTTTAAAGCCAACAGGCTAACAGTCCAGGAAGTGTATAGTCAGCTCTAAAAATACAAAGACATCTGGAATGACCAAGTGTGTAATTTAACTTGTAGCTGGTACAGGAACCAGTTTTGCTTGCTGTGTTCAGGAGGAGCAAAAGAGGAATTTTCTACAGGACTCAGTTATCCCATTTGCCTGGCAATGAAAATAACATCCTATTTCTGGTCATTCTACTTTTATTCAAGGACATCTTGGTCACAGACTACTTGAAGCAAGGGAATAATTTGCAATCTCACCCTGAGCACACAGCTATCCTGTAATTTTAATTCTTCATACTCTGTAGAGCATTTCCTTCTCAGTAACAGTAAGGAATTTTAGTCAGAATTAAGAACAAAACATCAAAGAAACTGTCCCTCAGACTCCTGATACTGTTTTCAGGCAAACAAGCAAGCTTCACCTTCCCTCCCCTGAGTCAGTGTGTGCAGTCTTGTCCTTGCAGACACCCAGAAATGCAGACTCTTCAGAGTGGTTTCCAGGACACTGAATAAACTGGCCTTGAGTTTAATCCTAGGGTTTCAATGGTCAGTGATGGATCTTGCCAAGTTCACATTACCCATCCTAAATCTCCAGCAATACTCAGTTAAGACAAATGGGTTAAGTCTCTCCAAGCAGCTCCACTCTTCCTCCTGCATGGAGGCCTCAAGTAACATCCAAAAGCTATGAAAGTCCATGTGGGAGAATGAAGTGTCATTTCTGAACCTACCAATGTTCAAGCCAATGATTCAGGTTTAATGTTAGATGCTGTTCTTCCAGCCTTAGGGTCACCACTGCATGGAGATTTACCCTGCAATGTCCTCCCCATCACTTCTGTTGTGTTTGAGAAGGAATCATGTTTAGGGCTTTCATAACTTCAGTTTCAGCCTGCTGGAATTTGTCATTCCAACTCCATTCCAGGTTTGGTCCCTAAGAGGGACCATCCTTTAAGAAGGATACATTTCACCTGCGCATATGGTCACAGTTTGAGAGCCAGCGCAGTGCCTCAAGGCCTGGACATCAAATCATGAAAGTGTCACCTTACCCTCATCAGCACAGATGTGTGCCTGACAGCATTGGTCTGGCGAGTCAGGCTGCTGCTAATCACGAGAAAGCAACTTTCTCTAAGTACCAAACCAGTCTGTGATTCTTAAACAAACATATGGCAGGTGTGTTAATAAAGGAGCAAAGTGAAGCTCAGTCTGCAGCCCGAGTGCACCCAGCACTGCCCTTCCTCTCCAGGGGCTGGGAGACAGGATTGCATCACAGTCAATCCCAGCAGCATGCTGACCAGAAAGGGTGTGCATGTGATGGGAGAAAGATCAGCTGGAGGCAGTTCTGCAACTGAATCACAACAGCTTTTCAAAGCAACACGTTAGGGCATCCCAGCACACATTCACATTGCAGGGAAAAATGGGAGATACAGACCCAAGTGAGGTCTGGGAAATACTTGCTGTTATCACCAAGATGAAGTTTGACTACATTGCCAGTACAACTGCAGTCCAGCTTCATTTGAAATAAAGTGATGTCCCACTGCATGTGCAACTTTCAGATGGAGTCACACTGTAACAAGATACAAAAACCTGAACTTGCCAGTAAATGCAGTAACAAGAAGACAGCCCGTAAAACAGAGCTCCAAGAGAGCCCATCTCATCTGCTGCCTCTTCTAGAACTGCTCTGGTTAATCCAGTCACAAGCCAACATCTTTCTACCAAAAAAAAAATTAAATTCTCCACCAACAATGCCAGAAAGTCTGATGTCCCAGCCTGAGGGAGTGGATGGGAAGAGCCAACACGCACCCCTTTTTCAAGCCACCCCCTAAACCTCACTGTATTATGGCAATCCTAAGCAAGGCAGTTACTCCTATAGTTTTGCTAAATCTGAAGATGGACAAGAAACTGGTTTGTGGCAAAACTGAACTCTTTTTAACATGAAAACCAAAAGCATGGAGTTATGTTGCTGGTCGTAACTGAAATGCGTCTGCTAATGATTAAAGCTTCCATTTTGCTGCCAAAGTATTATTGGAACTGCTTATTTGCTGTGCAGCTTGGGAGAAAAAAAATCTCTTCCATCCTTTATTAATCTTGTCCTCATCTGACACAACAAAAATGCACCATCAGTCTTTTTCTTACTTGGAAAAATAGGCCTGAAAGTCACTCCAAGAGCCAAAGTCTTTGTGTATAATTACTGTCTTGATTAACTAGAACAAAGGGCAGAAAACATCAGTTATTATGCATTAAATTCAGTATTCTGGGGGCTTATTTAAAGACATTTCATCAACCTGCTTTCTTAAAAGGAACTTTGATATAGCAAAAATCCATTAAATAATTAAAAAGAAATTATTTTTTAGGTTTTTTTGGTTGGTTGTTTTTTTAAAAGCAGTCACATCCAAAGGAATGCAGCTCAAAGGGTAACTATGGGACTCCCTGGAAGGCCTCAGCAATAACACTTGTATCTTCTTGGCCCCAGGTAGTTTCTTGCAGCAGTGCTGAGCTGGTGACCTATTTGGCTGATATAGGAAACTCAATCATTAGAAAGTTTATGCATTCTAATATAAAAAGCAGATTTTCCTTGGAAAGATTTTCTTGGGGCAGGCTTCAGGGTCCCAAAACTGGCAGTGACTGCATAAACAGAGTAGGTAATGAGTAAAGGCTCCAAGAGGGGATGCTATGTAAATTTTTTCCTTTTCAGCCTGCCATCCTGGGCTCCAAACAGGGTATGGAGGAGAAATGGGGAGTTTAACTATCTGCCTTCAGCATGAAGTCTCAGCAGAGGAGGGTTAAATGAGAAAGGAAAGAGGTAGAAACTTGCAGGCAGCTGGAAATTTCAGAATTGAAGTTTTCAGAGGCCTGGTAGATATCCTACTTCTCAGGAGTAGCTGGATGTGTTGTATGGCAAACTTAAAGGCAGCAAAGCCTGTGTCCACTGCTCCTCCACCCCCACCAATGTGTCTCGTTTGTCCAAAGCTGAAGTGCCTTTATGCACAGCCAAGTCTACAGGTCTGTGGTTTCAGTGGTCACATCCCACCCTCTCCCCAGCAGACAGACTAACAGGGCAGTCTCAGAAATCCTGGAACAGATTTCATGCCCACAGTTAGCAAATATGAAGCCCAGACAGGCTCGCTCCCTCTGCTACTCCTAGAGGAGGTCTGGGGGTTCTCAGCACCTTGGACATGGAGGAATCAAAACAGATGCAGAAGAGAAACAATCTTTGCAAGGGCTGACATTGATATCTTTTTTTCCCCTTTGAAATACACTTGCTGTGGTCTGAAGACAAGAAAAATCTCCTCACATGCTGACCTGGCAACCAGGACCTCTTTCAGTCCTGCCTGAGTGAGGGCTTGGCCCCAGCAATGGGCTTGCCCTGCTGGCACTTGTGAGGCAGGGGAGCTCCTTCCTCTCTTTGGCCTCTAATTCCCATTTCTTGAGAAATCAGAGCAATGTAGATGTCCTCTAACCTACAACTAGATTGGAGATCTAACCACAATTAAATGAGTAGTATATTGTTCTACTGAAGCCAGGTGGATGGAAGTTGAAAAGGGAACCTGCTTACTTCAGTGGAATGCTTACAAGATAGCATGGAAAAAAATCCAGCCCTAGAGATAAATATTTAATATACTTGGTGACTTCCTAGTCACAGCAGTCACCCTTTTCCTGAGCTGTGAGAAATTTAGAGGTGTGGGAAAGCTGTCCCACAGAGGCATGATATCAGCTAAAGAAAAGACGAATGCAAAAGTCAAAGTGGTTGCACTTTAGATGTCTCCACAAAATGGAAAAATCCCCACATAATTGAACTTGCCCTGTCAGAACACCAGTTGCTCAAGATTAAGACAAACAATGGGAGTAAGACTAGAAAAATGAATATAAACCACACATTACAGCCCAAAACATTTGAAAAAATATGTTCTAGAGGGACATTTTGAAATTGGAAGTTGTTTTATGTCTTAATCTGGAGAGATGTTTCTTTAAAACTCTTCAAAAAGTGAACACTACATAAAATGGATCTGATGGGTAGTGTTAAAAAGGAGAATGCTTTAGAGAAACATGACCCCATGACATCTTTTGTGTCCCTATGACTTGTTAATCAATCTTTTCCCTCCATAGGGGAATGAAATGAGGCAGTGTTGCTTGGAAAATAGTAATTAGTTTCTTACTACTCTGAAACCTTCAACTACAAACCCAAGAGAATACCAGTACTAGTTAACTTTGCAAGGCTTTATAAACACACCAAAGGTCATTTCAGTGTGACATTGAGCTGCTCTTAGTGTGACTAGTCAGGTGGGAACCCCAATAACCCAAGCCACAGTCAACAGCTGCATCCCAACAGGCAAAACTCCCCAGCAGTAGAGCTCCAGAAGAGCCAGAAGGCGCCCCAGGAAAGCTTCAGCAGAAGCAGGCACTGCAAAGGGCAGAGTTTTAGCAGACAGACATATTTCAAAAGTTCTTAATGAGCTTGTCATCAAGGAGGCAGAGCAAATACCAACTGCAATTTGAAGCTGGGCAAAGGAAAACCAAGCAAGGATGTCTTTGAAATGCAGAAGAGCTTCCCAGAAGAGATGGAAATGTCACAGCCCAATTAAAGGGACACTCTCCCCTTGTCACAGGCCTGGAACATATAGCATCAGCAGAAAGCAGGAGCCCACCTTAATCCCTTGGCACAGTCACAAAACAACAGGCATTTCAGAGGTGGCAGTGGAGAACAACCTCCTTTTCCACAGTGATAGAGGACCACTACAAAACAGAGTACTAACAACCCTGCTTTGGTTCCAACACAGAATTGCCTGCCAAGCTCTTAAACAGAAACAAACGTCAATTGCCATGAAAGTTACTAAGTGGGGCAGAGGAAGCCATTTAGACATCACAAGATAGCAACATAAATATCACAAAACATTCATAATTCAAGAATTTTGTTTTGTGCAGCAACATCCCAAGCTCAGCTGAGGTGCTGATGTGGTGATGCTCAAGCAATAGGCTGGCCTAGGAACTTCAGTCCCAACCTCTCATTATTCAAACCTATGTACAGAGCAGCCTTGAACTGCAGCTCAGAGGTAACTACTTCAGAAATGTTGTGGCATGATTCCTTTCTGGGCACAGTAAATTCAAGTTTAACTGTGGAAAATCAAACCAGAGTTTCAGCCACACCAACACGTTTTGACTGCTGAAAATAAAACAGCCAGAAAAAGAAAGCAGCTACCATCCTCTTTATTGAGGCACAGAGTTAAAAATCCAACCAGATGAGGAAAAAGGTAAGAAAAAAGGTGTTCAGAAAATAGCTTACAAAACAATCACCAGAGAGCTCAGGGCAGGCTGTCAAGGGCTGCTTCCAGCTTACTCCATCTGCTAAAGTCATTAGACAGTGTCACCCCACCCTTGGGCTCCCAAGGGCAAGAGCAGAGGAGGGAGGGCTTCTCCTCATCTCCTGCTGACCCAGCTGTTTCTGGTGTGAGTGCAAATTCTCTCCATCCATTCAACATTTTGCAAACAGGCCACTGGAAGAGGGAGTGCCTGTTTGCAGGGTTGGTCAGGCACTGTATTCCCAGAAAGGAGCTGATTTCCAGGAGAACTTGGCTAGAGCGAATCATCACATCCAGTTTTACCTCTCTGCTCTAAGTTTGTCCCAGGCTTCCCTTGGAGCCAGCACAGAACCTGGGTTAGGGCAGATGTCTCTGTTCCTCTGATCAGTACTTTATTTCCACTGACTACTTTAAAACAAGCACCCAGGCTCCCTCCAGAGACAGCAGTTTCCAAGACAGCTAAAATTTAAAATAAAACCCACCCTTTGCAACCAGATGCACCAACAGGATGCTTTGCTTATACTGCTGCAGAACAAAGCAAAAGAACAACCAGCCTTGATCACTGCCTCCAAAAAGCCTGAAGGCAAAGACACTGCTGCAGTGAGACAAGCAAGTGCCACTGAGCATCCTTACTCAGAGCTCTGAACTTCTGCCTGCCCAGAGCAGCCCTTCTCCAGCCCCGAGCTGCAAACATTTGAAGGAGGAAAGCATCTCTGCTTTGCCAGCATTGTCCCTGTTTGGAGAGGAACTTCTACAAACACTTTTTTTAATGACATTAAACAACTTTCCAGTAACTCCTAGCCAAAAATTCCAAATCACCCACCCTGCCTCCTCAGATGGCCCGAGTTTGACTGCATTAGTACACACGTTGGACAGAAACTGCAGCAGGGCAGGAACTGATTCATAAGTGGATCAAGTAACCTCTGCTGCTGGGCTGGTGCCAGAAAGGCAGGAGACATGGCAAGGCAGCGTGGCATTCAGAATGCACATTGAAGGATACACACCTTTGTTCTCTAAAGAGGGAAAAGGGTGGTCCTTCCTTAAGCTTGGCTCTCCTTGTCAGAGAGTTATGAACACTGGCACATACAGAAGCTGCTGGACAAGCTGTCCCAGGTACTTAGTGGGGGCCACTCATCTAAACCTGTCCTCTGGGATAAAGCCAAAGGTGCTAGAGGAAAAGTGTTCAACCTACACAAGTGTTTGTTTCTTCTCAAATTCCAGGCACAGCTCAAGGACTGACCAAGAAGGGAAGGGGCTCCTGTATGAGGGAGTATTTACTTTTTATATCATGACCTTGGTCTCTTACAAGGCTTCAAATTCAAATACACAGACACACTGGGAAGTGGAAACACAGAGAACTGAAGTAGTTTCTCAGAACGAACAGCAGGGCAAAGCTGGGTGTACAAACAGAAATCAAGTCCTGCATCATATCTGGTGAATTACACTCTTTTGAAATGCTACATGAAGAAAAAAAAAGCTCACTTTCTAAAGGAACCCAACACACACCAATTGCACAGTGTTGGCAATTCTGTGTCTGGTAGCACACCTGACCGGTGGATGCAAAGCTATTGACAATTCACAAGCAAACTAGGAAACTGCATTTGCAATTTGGCGTAGAGCTGCAGTCATATTTGAAACCTAGCAAGCTGCTAGATTGCCACTTATCTGCTAGAATAAACAGAAGTGTACTGGGTTTGGCCAGCTTTTACATGATAATACTAATGCTCAGGGACATTTTCTAGCAGTGCACACAGTCCCTTCTGTGTATAGAGGGGGGATCACAAAGACAAGGACCTAGAGAAAGAGGTAGAGCAGCAAAAAAGCAGATGCAAGATAGAAACAGTGATCTTTACAACATTTAAAACAAAAGCCTGACCAACACTAAAAAAAGGTGTATAAAATTCAATGCTACTTGCAAAGACAGGCATGGCAGAAGGGATGTGAAGATGCAAGATTGGTCCATGAGTTGCAAGAAACCCTATTTCTCTGTTTCTACTTAGAACACTTTAAGGGTGTGCCTTTAGCCAAGATGCAGCAATTAACTGTGAAAGTAATCTTGACCCCTTCTGGAACCAAATAAATCCACTTAACCCTGGAAAGCAACACCTTCAAATAAAGGGCGCTGTGTTCCCCATGAAGAGGCAGAAGCCTAACTCCAAAAGCCCTCAATCTAAGAACAGGGAGCTTCCAATACAGAGGCCAGTGCATCTCTGGAATTGAGAGTTGTGGCCTTTCTATGTCCCTCTCCCAGGCCCTGACTGCAGCCAGTGAGCAGCACCAGTGAAACCAAATGGTGTAGCAGAGAACACTGCCAGGCACACACTCATCTCCTGACACTGTGTGGACAGCCAGCAAGTCCCAGGATCTCTAAGCCAGGACTCCCAGATGAGCAAAGATCTTCCTCATGGATACTTCAGTGCTAAGCCCGCAGCCCAGATAAAGAGAGAAAAGCAGCCTCCCTTCCCAGAGATTCCTTTGGGTCCTGATAAAGTTACACTAACCATAATAGCCTTGTTTTACGTATTACATGTACTGTAACACTGAAAATTGGTCTGCAGTTATGTAATTGCAGAGGAAATGGCTACAGCCCTGCTCAGCCCAGCTGAGAACGCCATCCCACGACGTCTCCACCGCAGGCAGGGCTCCCAGGGGCTGCAAGGAAAGAGCTCCCATCCTGCCTGCAGGCACAGCAGCAGCAGCAGCAGAGGCAGAGGTGCTCGGGACTGTGCTCATACTTCACTGTCTGTCAGGTTTTCCATTGCAAACACTGCCGACACAGTTTATAGCTTGACCATTTCAAGCCACATCCATGCAAAACCTGGCAGAGAGGGAGCTGCTCTGGCCCTCCCTCTTCCACCTTAAAGAAATCTGTCAGATTCCTGCTTTAAAGTCACAACATTTCTTTTCTGCAGCAGAAATACATTTTTAAGTCATTCCATGAGGCTTTTTTTGGTTAAGGTTTAAAAGAAGCCTATGTAGTCGACAGACAGGACTTACGTCAACTACTCACATAGTTTTTCTGAAACAACTCAGAAATGTTTAGATAGTGTTGGACAGAGCAGGTTGATTACACCATGCCTTTAAACAAATCACAGTCACTTCTAGCAAGAAACACAAGCCCTGTAACTACAGCCCCTTTCCAGACAACATCTGTAGAGACTGTAAACCTCATTTTTTCTCCTGATGCATTTGTGACCATTGCTACATGCAGATTTTCCTCCCAGCTAAGGGAAAAAAAGAAAGAGATAAGTATTCATCAGATACAACAGGCACACTGGGTATTTTGATCTCATAAACAGAATTGAGGTCTGAAGAACAACTTTTGTTGAGCCAAGATAGGTGTTTGCTACAAAAACGAAATGCTGGAGCCTGAGAGCTGGTACACTACTAAAGTTGTTCTGAAGTACAACAGCTTTATTTAAGTCTAGCAAGGCTTGCTTCCACAGTAATTGCAGCAACAACCACGTTATAGTGACCCAAAGGCTTCACAACTCAGATTAAGGGTTTTGGAAGTTATTCACCGCATATACTACACTAACCTTTCTCCTAAGTCATAATACTGGACAGAAATTGAACTTCAAATAATGTCCACCAGCACAATAATGAGGACAACTTATCCAACTCTTTCAGTGAAAGAGAAAACCAAATGAGACAACGTCCATCTCCTATATGAGAAAATTAACACTGAGCAATACTATACAGCAGGTGTGACACACTTAAGGTGAAGCTAAGGAAGCTTCATGAAATACCAGATAAGGCTTCAATAAATCAAATACCAAATATTCCCCCCTTCTACCTCTGCCCTATACACTGGGCTCTGAACAAGCACAGCTTAGGTCCCTTCAGGAAAGCACGCGATTTGGAAGCAAACACCAGAAAAGATGGTAACTCTAGCTCAGGCCCTAGAAGTGTCCAGAAGAAAACATCCAGCAGGATGTGAAATGTGCACCATCATTTGGAAACTGATTGTGAGGTTCCTTGTGTAAAAAACATAGGGACATTTGACCAGAAAAGAGAAGGTGTTTCCTTCCTATGAAAGCCATGCAACAAAGCCAAGTTGAAGTTTTTTCTGCTCCAGAAAACAAAAGAACCATTTAAGTGTCCTTGGCATCAGCAGGCAACCCTATTCAGGCAAAGTTTTAAAATGAAACAATCATCTGTGCCTTTACACACATCTAAGCTCCCCAAAGTACAGTTAGACACCCAAAGCAGACATGATATGCTATATACATGTCTGTACAGACAAGGAAGTTCAAAATATTGGCCCAACATCACATCCAACACACACTGTCCAGTCTGACAGGACTTTTCAGCTGTCAGCTAACAAGCTGTCCAGGCACATTTCCTTCCTTTCACTGAAGACACTGTCCCTGCTGCAAGTGACATCCAAGTCACCTTGCATCTCCTTTGTATGGATTAGAAGAATGGGCCTAATTTATACATCACAGGTAGAGCTTCACAACACTTACAAAGTCCACACAACAATATAGTCAAATGAAGCATTACACATGTGCATAGCCCAATAATCTTATTTTCTTGGAAATTATATCCCCATGTTCTTAGAGGTCATAACCACATCTTCTAGGTTTGCTTGCTTACACTAAGCAGATAGTCAAATTCAAGCCATAATTCATATGTTTTGAATGTTGACTCTTTACAAAATTTTGCTAGTTTCATTACATGCCATCCAAAAGTTCAGCTGTAGCTGAAGAGACAAGATACTGTATTGAGGTCATTCCTGTGGTATCCTTAACCAGGGTAAGAATTAAGTGACTGTTTGGAGTCCTGTTATTGGAATAATTAAATCATGAGCTCCCTACAAGAACAGTCAAAAAAGGCATCCAAGCAAGTGATGCTCTCTCCATCACCAATCTGTGACTTATGAGCTTATCTGATGGGTTTTTTTAAGCATATAGATATCTTTATTTTGTACATATATAAAGAGCAAAATCACAGTATGGAATTCCAGGCTTCAGATTTCCTTTCTTGTTTACATGGACATTAAGGAATCTGGCTGGCAAGCATCAAAATATGGTTTTAAGAAGTATAATCCAAATTCAAGGATGTTCCCTGAGAAGAGTCCCATTCCAGGACCTCCTAATTAATTCAAACCCTGACATTCTCCATTTCTATCTCTGCATACCATGTGGTTCAATACAATGTGGTCTGAACTGTGCAAGGCAAAGAGGCCACACTAATGAAAACACAAAGGAGCTGTAACTGGAATTCAGACACTTGTGTTATTTAACAGCCCAATTAATTCCCTTGGCTCCATAAGCCATTATCCATGATAAGGATACCATGAATAGGAATATAAGTTGCCACAATATAACCAGGCTTGCTCTGATGGCAGGGACACCCACTACTGACAATGAGAAGCCACAGGCTTGGAAGGGAGGATGCTTGTCCACTAGGCCAGACATACTTCAAGAAATGAAGACATTTTTCCCACTTCAATCAAAACCACTGCCGTTAAGGGGGCAGGTGAGCAGTTTGGTTTCCATTAGTTCTGTAAGTGATACAGTCAGTACCCAGGAGATTGGTATTTCTGCCCACACTACCCACTGCCTTTCCACACACAATCCTTTTGGACTCTACACGAAATCATCAGCCAGAAAATGACTGTATCACTTGGAGCCAAACAAGCACGAGGCTCTCATACAACAGAGAAATCACCACTCCATTAAAAGAAGGGGAAAAAATACAATGCATGGCCATCTCTGTGGATAACCTGGCTCAAAGCTCTGAAAGCTGAATTTGAACCTTGGATCAGAGTGCCCCAGTGTCCCCAAGCTCTGCTGTGCCCAGCACACTCCAGAGCCTGCCAGTGGCAAGAGCCCTGAACGTGTAGGCACCACAACGTGAGCCTTGGCTTGAACAGATCCATATGTCAGCAGCTCCTCTGGATGAGGACACACAAGTCATGAGTGGGCTGGAAACCAGTCCTGGACAACAGCTCTGGATAAATACACAAGGAGTGCTGGAGAGGAGGAGGGGAGCTGCTGAAGACAGGCAGTTATTCAAACCAGCTGCTAAGCCACTCCAACCACTCACACGTACACAGACTCCTGCATGTGTTCTGCCCAACTCAAAGCTACCAGGCATCCAAACGTTCGAGTACAGAAAAGAAATCTATACAAACATTTGCCAAAAATCTCATTTTCAAAGTGCAAGCTGGTTATTCCATGCATGGCAGAAGGGGATTTCATCTTGCTTTTACATGACAGCCTCTGCCTCTTTGCCTCAAAATTCCCCAATTAACACTTCTGCAAGAAGTTTTGAAACTGTGCATGGCCACGTATTTATCTACGCACATTCTCTCCCCTCCCTACTGAGCTCTGGGCCACGGGCTAAGCTGTCAAGCCAAGTTTCATCCCAAGCAATTTTTAAACACTCATCCTATAAATCCTCTGCAAGGGGAGTTAGTAATGGAAATACTGACAGAAACTTGAAGAGACAGCAGGGCAGCTATAGCAGCCTACTATACATCAGCTTCATTAGCTGCAGATCCTTCTCTCCGTCACCTTCATTTTCCATTAGCGTACCTTGGCTAATTAACACACAAAACCTATGAAACATTCTTACAGTAGAAGGCAACATTTGGCTCCCAGCCCAAATCAACATCGAAAAACTTCAACATCCTCTGCCAGACATAGTAACTGTACCAGATGGAACAAACGTATAGCTAACAAGTAGTCATGAGGAAACTGAAAGCAGAGAACAAATGCAAAAATCAGACCATCAGAAGAGGGAAAAGCAGCAAATATAACTTACCGCTTTCATTTTTCTCTATGACATCCACGACCTCTCCAGCCTGGAGGCTAATCTCAGAGTTCTCCTGCTTCTCATAGTTGGACACCACCACATATTGCTCCAGGATCATGGGTTCAGAGCTAGCATCAGCACCTGGGGAAGGGAAAAAGCAAGCCGTAAGCCAGCTTCCAGCCATGGCTCCTTGAGAGCGACCTCCGTCCATCCGATTCACAACAGGCCAACTTGTCACCAGAGCCAAGCGAATCAGCAAACAACCCTGGCTCGCAGCATATCCCCAAATGGCTGGCCATATAGAAACAGCCTCCTCTGGCCCACAACCCAGCAGCACAGAGGGACATTGGAGAGAAGAAGAAGAAAAAAGGGGAGGAAAAAAAAATACAAAAAGGAGCCAAAAAAGTGAATTAGTTGCACAGTTTCATGATGGATTCTGAAAATAAACCTCTTCCCAACATGGTTTCCACAATCCTTGCTCCCATTCAGAGAAAAAAATCCTGGGCAGAAGCAGTATAAATCCACAGCTGAGCCATTCCCCCAGTAAACCCAAAGAAGAAACAGCTCTCCCCTTGGCGGCTCAGCTCCTTCTCCACTCTAAAGGCTTGAGCTGAAAGTCAAGAGGGGGCTGTAGATGCCAATCATATTCGTCTGCACTGCAGCCCTTAAATAGAAACACATGAGCGGGGCTGAAAGAGAGGGAGGTGGGGTGGAGGGAGCGAGGGGAGGGCGGGGAAGAGTGTTTACTTGAAACAGAAGAAGAAAAAAAAGTTATAGCGCCAGATCTCTGCTCACACACGGCCGCCCCCCTGCCCCCGGCAGCCCCGCGGTTCCGCATTCCCCCGGCGGGACGGGGCTCGGCTCCTCCTCTCCATCGCCCCTCTGGAGCCCTCGGAGCCGACCCCCAGTTGTTTGATTTCTCTTCGGAGCAAGGGCTTTCGGCTGTCAGAGCCATTTATGAATGAGAGCAGGCGCTCACGCCAACAGGGGCCACGAAAGGTGCAAAATAACGCTCCCCTCCTTCCCTTCCCCCACACCGCTGGCCTTTTTTTTATTATTATTATTATTATTTCTGACTTTTTCACCCCCAAACCGAAATCATGCATTTCGAGGTGGAGCCACGAGGCAGGCACAGCGCAGTGCCAGATGTGGAGGGAGCCCTTGGGCTGCTGTATCTCGGCTCTGCAGCGCAGCACAAAGAGAATCTGCGCTCCCAAACCCGGGCACAGACCGGCTGTGCTCGGCCTAGAAACCGCCTTGAAAAGGCATAAGAACCGCTCCATTTAGGTCTTTAGTAAGAGCCAACATGCCTTAATGCAAAATTATTTTACAGGTTTTCTCAATTACAGCAGTTTGGGACACTGGCATAATTAACATGATACATATTGAGAGGCAGTTCCTGTTGCTCTGGATTAAGATGCCAAATAAAAGGGAGGACAGAAGCAGATACACAACTTGCTGAATGTCCCATTTTACACAACAGGGACACAGACAGGAGCAGACTTTGGGTTTTCCTGAATTTCTGATGACAAATTGGCTACAAGAGACGGGAAGGAAGCAGCATGGTCTGAAACTATCCACCAGAAAAGTCAAGGGACTGACAAGCAAGCACAGGATGCTGAGTGCTGTATTTCCAAACTCAGCATGCTCATATGTGTTTGGACTGGAGATGCAAAGTGATTCTACAGACAAGTAATTAGCATCCCTGCCAAGAAGGAGGTAAAGAATGCATCAGCCATTAAAACAGCATCCTGTGAAATGAAAATCCTAGAAAAAAAGCAATTAATTCAACTGTTTCCTGAAAGGAAACACTATCACAATGCCTCCCCTTGGACCAGGTTTAAGAAATCCAGAAAATTAGAAGACTTCCTTGCTCCCTAAGCATGCCTCTGCCTCTCCTCAAATTACGCAAGTTAATTTTCTTTAAAGAGGAGTCATCTCCTCTAGAAGCTTGTGTTTAAGAGATTTAGCTTTTCTATAGATTGTTGAACCCCAGCCAGTAGCAGGAATAGGAGGAGAAGACCATGAACTGACAACATAGAAATTTATAATACAAATTTTCACCATAGCTGTCCATTCCAAATAAGCATCATGTTTCGTTTCATGATCAATCAACCTGACTCGTGCACTCTGGTTTAGACCAGTGCTAGTTGGGCTATCTAGAGTACAATGAGATGCTATCCCCTGTTTCACAGTTTCCCACACAGTTGTTTCTCCAGTCCAGAATCCATCAGCGCTATAATCTTCCTTCAACCTGCTTAGGCAAGTAATACCTACAACCCCTACTTTGTTTTAGTCTTGAGATAAATACAAGTTTTTTAACCAGAAACAAAAGCTGTCATGGACTTATGTCTATGCACGTGCACCAGCAGAGAATTCAGTGTGTAGAAAGGCAAGAGGGACCAAACAGTGGCAAGGGGAGCCGGGGACATGCAGGAAGATAACTGCTAAACCAACAACTCAAATGCCTTCCTTCCTCCAACCTACTAGACAGTTTTCATGGGACTGGAGTAAGGAAAAAAAATACAAGAGACTGCATAGGCTTGCTGGCAGGAGCAGTGTTCATGTGATGCATGTGTCCCTGCTGGGAACAAAGAGAGGACCAGCCTGGCAAACACCCCACCAGCAGCCACACAGCCACAGAGGCCACACCAGGGACTGTGTGCCAGGGGAATGCCCTTGCCAGGAAACATGGAGAATCAGTGCTTCAAATCCACCTCTCAACTCTGCTTCAAAAAAAAAAAAAAAAGCACTTAAAACACTTTGGCAAGATTATATCTGCCTTCTCATATCTGAAACTCAGCAGGGTTTCTCTGGGTTTCTCTTCCCTGCCTTGGATAAGGTAGTCACTGCAGGAGGATTTCTTTGTCACTACAGAGGCTGGAGGAACACATACAATTAAGAGATTGTTTTAACAGACGCTTGTATAACTGCTACAGGGCTCCTATTAAGACAAAAAAAAATCGGGTGATAAATTCCTTGTTCTAGGAAGTAACCAAGGTCAAATAAACTTGTTCATTTACAGCTGCAGCAGATCATGCCTAGAGGATATCCCCCTTTCGAGGCGTGGGGTCCCTGTGGCTCCTGGAGTGATGGTCACCCAAGATTAGGTACTGCACAGTGGGGAAGATTTCAGTAAGAGCAAAGAAAGGAAGAAGAGGAGGAGGAAAAGACAGAGAAATGACTCCTTCCAGTAATCAAAAGCTTTAACCATTTTCTGGGTACCCTGGTTCGGGTTGTTGCTACATTCCCTTCAGGCACAGTCAGTAGGGTAAGGGACTCGAATCCTCCTCAGCCTTCCATCCCCCACAAGCTTTAGATGAATTACTGCTCAGTGACACTCAGGATGCCCACAACATTGCTGCTACACTATGTCAGACTCTCCAAAGGGGATTCAAAAGAACAAGACAGGCAACACCACAGGCAGCACAGCACCAATTACACCCGCTGCCCTGGGCGCTTCCGCATCCCTGCCAATTAGTTCAGGTCTAATTTGTACCACAGGACACAGCATGCATTGAAGAGTAACAGCCTGCTCAGTGTGAGTACGCCAGGGGACAGGGATGCAGCGTGGCACAAGTTCCCCAGCAAGCTCACATGCAGCTGCAATGCCACCCTGACACAACAGCCCTACTTTTTAGAAAGTGTCTTCAGCCCAGGCAGGAGAAATGGAGAGCAGAGGACAGGATAACATTGATGTGCCAGGTAGAGGTCCCCCCTCCTCTCCCTCCAAAAAAGCAGAATCAGTGTTTTGGTTAAGCTCCAACTTGCAAGCCTTCCCCAGAGCAGAGCACAGATTGCTGGCTGAAATAAGAGTTTGCTTGCCTCTCCATTTCTTTTTGCCTCGAGTCCGTTTCCCGGTTAAAGTCTTGAGGATACCCCTCCTCCTCTCCATAGGGCTCCACTTTACAATCCTCCCGCTCCTCACCTCAGCACTTCTCTTCCTGGGGCGGAGCAGAAATGTCATTGGAGCTTCTCCATGCCCCTCACAGCTGGCACTACTAAGTGACAACAGTTGCACCCTGTCCCCCTCACCAGGCAGCGAGGAGGGAGCATCATTCCTCCTGCTGCACTCAGAGACCAGCAACTACTGTGAAAGCCTCCTAAATAAGAGTGCAGAACGTCCGTTCCAACATCATCCTCCTCCTCCTCCTGTGTTGCAACAGCCACGACCTATGATGGTTTTGCAATAGCCAAAAATGAAAACCACCAACTGGACTCCAAAAATAAAATCATCTGGATATGGGAATGTGAGACTCCTCATCTTTGCCAGATTACTCTGTTGTTATCAGGCTATAAACATGTCTGCTCTTTTAATCCATACAGTGCACAAGCTTTTATATTGCTCTTTCATGATTATGAATCAAATGTTTACAGATTAAGACTAAATGAATTAGTACTGGGCTGGTCAATGGAAGTGCTGCAGAAGCAGCCAAAACCACAGAAACGGCCAGTGAACGCCATGAGGGTGAGTCACAGCTGAAGAACCAACTGCAGGTAGTGCAGCCCTAGTGCAGACATGGGCACAGCTGCTGGGGACACGTGCAGAGCCTGCACGCTGGGCTGGCTGGCACCCACGGCCCCCAGTGTCCTGGCATTCCATAACATAATGGCACAGCTCTGCACTTTTCCACACACAGGGAGGAGTAACTGTGGTAGCTTGGATCTAGAGCTGCGGTTTCTTGTTAAAGCCAGTTCTTGAAGGGTAAACTTTTATGTATTTCTGGAAAACTCCTTTTGGGGAAGGATGAAGGGAAAAAAAAAAGCCCAGAATAGCAGCAAGCCTACTTAAAATCCTCAGATCAGTCTAACCCCTTACAGCAATCATACACCTAGCTCTAAACACATGGAATTCCTTCCCCTGAAAACTTCGCCTCTTTTCTTTCTTATCAGAAGGACCATATGGCTATAAAAAATTAACATTAAAATTGCATGTTTTCTTTAAGCCTTCTCCCCGTGATTTATCCTGAGCTGTGTTAAGATAGAGAGCTTAGTTCCATCTGAAAATTGGGTTAAGTGTGTACTGCACACAAGATAAAACAGACTTTGCCATGTAATGCATGTGAGAGTACACAAGAGTTCATCATATCGCAGCAGTGTTGGAAAAGCAGTTCTTAAAATAACCCATTCCTAGAGTAAGCAGTGAGATGAGACTAATGAAGCCTGCTACAAATCTCTATGGGGACAACATGGATTCAGATCAAAACTGTGTTTCCCAGTCTAGGATCTCTCTTCTGTTCAGTGAGAGGGTTTTTTTCTTGTCTTGGTATTCTGGATTTTTGTTCATTTTTTATTCTTTGTGTGCCTTAAACAATTGGAGCTTTGACTCATCTAGATACTCCTGCACTGAAGCCTGTCACGCTTCAGCCCCATTGCCACTTACCAAAATTCAGACTGTATTTATACATCAATTATTCCTAAAGGTAAGACTACTACTGCCACAAGCTGTGAGTGAAGGGGATTCATCTTCATCCCTCCTGCCAGATAGCAATCCTCCCAATCCTAATAATTTGAGCTCAGAGGTTTTGGTGTAGCAGCCCTGAGTCACAAAGAGACAAAAGTTTATCATCTCCCACAGTTACTTCAGAAATTCAGGACAAATCCAGTTTCAAGGTCTGGATTATTGCCAATTATAAACGAAAATAAACATTTTGGCAAGTTTATCAAATGGGTTATTAATACACTGTGATTTCTGTAGTTCTTCCCTGAGCCTGGCCAAGTAGCTCTTTTTCAAAGCACAAAGACACTCTACTGTATTTTCAGAAGAGAATTTCAGAAGCAGGTGACACCTTGCTATTAGATAGATATGGGTGGAAAGCAGAAAGGGAATAGTTTGGATCTGATCACCTAGGTAATGCAGAAGACTCAAAGCCAAAGAAGTTTAGCCTAAACCTTGTCCAAAGCCCAAAGAATGCCTAAGAATAAAGCAAGATTGAGCATCATGCACTGAGCAATGGTCACCCCAGGCTGGCAGCTGTGATTGATGTACGAGAAGTTTCTCCCCAAGTGAGCATCCATCCAACCATCCACCTTCCTTGCTCAAGTGCTCTGCAAGCCTTTCAGGACATGGGCAAGTCTCTCCTAACCTCCTGCCTTGCTGCTACAAACAGCTGTAGGGGGCCCATGCCAACAGCACACATTGCCACCAAGAAGAGAGTATGCTCAGCAATCATAGCAGCAAACAATGAACTGGATGCCTGGATTCATTCCCCACCATAAGACACACATAGTACTTTCTGTCACTTCCAAGAACCAAGATCTGGGTGAGCCTTCAGCAGTCTGGACAAGTGGCAGCTTTAACTCTAGACTGTGGCTTCCAGCCCTGGAGTGTGTGTGACACACAGCTAAAACCAGCAGCATAACACAGCCCCCATGGGGAGCAGCTCAAGAATGAGCCTGGCCCATGGGAAATGGCAGGAGCTCTCTCAAGCAGCTGCTCCAGTTCAGTTCTTCCCTCTTTACAGCCCTCAGCAGCATTTCCAACGAAATCCTGACCAACAGAAAAATTCAGTGCTGACCTTTGCCAAGTGGAGCCTATTGGTCTCGGGATTTTTTCTTTTTTATTTTTGATCTGCTAGGTTTAAAAATACAGCCAACAAAAATTAGAGGCAGGAGTGTGAAAGTAAAAAGTTGAGTCCTCTTTCCACTCCTTCTTGGAAAGTTGGCTCTCTGAACAGTGATTCCAACCAACTAGGTTACAGGTAGCAACAGCTAAGAATACTTAAGTAGTATTTTGCACACAAATCTGTTAAACTGCTTGAAGATTTTCACACAGCTGCCAAACTGGGTCTTCCACCAGGCTGAAGTCACCAATATACTCTGGCATTTGTCCTAGTCCCACTCAGTGGTGCAACACATTCCCATCCTTCCACAAGGCCCAAAGCAGACCAGCCAAGGCGTTTAACAGCAGGCAGGGTGACCAAACTGGAGTCCCATCACAGCACCTCCCAGGGCACGCTTTTTTCTTTTTCCAAAGTACAAAATGAAACCACTTTAATGTCTTGGTTAGAGTCCCCACTTTATGGAGCAGGTCTATAACCTCAGCTAGAGCTTGGGCACCATGAATCTGGCTTCTGTTCTCATCTCCAAGCCACAGCCTAGCTAGGACACATAAATGTACTACATAGGTAAAGATCACATCCAAATTCAAGTCTGATCTACCTGCTTGACACATCAGGATACAGCTTATGGCAGATCTGGACTGAAGAACAGCTATTTTGGAAACTGGGGATTCATTTGGATGAGAAACTGAAAGGCCACATGAACTAGAACAGCATGGGGAGCTAAGAACTTGCCAAATGCACATAAGACTTTTGAGCAGCACTATGTATCAACATTCACCTGCTCGAGCACCATGCAATGCAATTAATCACTTATATTTGCACACTCATCATGCACTTTTTTTTTTTGGCCAATCTAGCAACATGAATTTAGCTAAAAGCAGTAAGCAGAAGGGAAAAAAAATTGTTCTATTAAAGACTTTGCTTCCTTGCCCTTTGAGAAGGCTAAAAACCTTGGCATTCAGTTTGCCATTTTATATATCATAACATGAACCAGTCCCAACAGATCTATTGAGTCAAAGAAACCCAATCTCACCCCCCAGCCAGGTAATCTGAGGGGTTCTTGTCATTTTTCCCAAGGGACACCACCTCTTCTCTCTCCCACTCAGTCTCATTCTGTTTTTCTGTCTCAACTTCCCCATGACCTAAGAAGCAGCAGGCTCCTGTGACTGAATACTTCAAATATTTCTGCTTTTATATCCAGTTATCACCCTCAAATTAGACCTATTCTGCAAATATGAGGCAGAACCCCCCAAGAAAATATTCAACTTCTGTCAAGAACAGCATTTCTGGAATCACAGAGTCTTGCTCACAAAAAAATTCAGACAAGCAAGCACTCATCCATCAAGGATGGTGGGATTTTGTTCACATACTTTCAACAGGGCATGAACTTGAATATTTATAAAATCTGGTATGAAAATCAGCAGGAGTGTTTCCATCTTTCCTTGCCCCAGGACCTATATGTAGCCTTAACTGCTTGAGTGACCAGCCCAGCATCCTGTACAGACACAGGACCTATCACTTGTGATCTCTCCTTCTAAGTCTGAAGGAGGACAGAATTCTGCTGTGATATTCCATGTCAAGTGACAAATGTTTGCAGAATAAATCCACTGGATACACAGCAGAAGTCCTGATTCCTTATACTAAAAAGCTGAGTTTTTGCCTTGTATGGGACTAACTGCTCCCAAGCCCCTGACACCTCAACTAAAGCTGCTCCCCTGCTTCCTCCTCTTTCCTGACTCACTGCAACAAGGAGGCTGCTGCTCCCTTGAAAATTTTGCATCTTTATCGGAGTTTCAGCTTTTTCATATGAAACCACTTCTATTTACTGGGGAAATGCAAAGAGCATTTCAGAAGGATAAGGAGCACACAGTCATGTTTCTCTGCCTTATCCTGACCCATAAAGTTTCTCCCACATAAAACTGTGAGAGCTCAGCTGTGCAGGTTCACTCAGCTGTGGCCAAACTCAACCCATCACAAAAAGGGAAGCTGCCTTGGACTGAGGCTTTGAGTTGGGCAAGGGAAATAAAACCCTGCAAACTACTAACCCCTGCTAGCAGCAGCATCGGGGTGAGGCAGTCATCAGAAAAGCAAAGCTCTTCCTTACCAGAAATCATGCATCATGAAAAACCAATACACAAGCAGACAACAGGTCCTGGGTATTCACTGTCAGAGATTCACATTCAAGACAACTCCAAAATCACACACAGCTCAAACTAGAGAATTCTGGTTTCAATAGCATGCAGAACACCAAGACACAAGAATTTACCTGGAGTGACACTCTTTTTTGGAGTCTCAGACAAACTGGACATCCAAACTTGAAATCCAATCATAGGGCAGCCATGAAAAAAGAAAGTAATTAGAGACACAAGAAAACAGTCAAAACCAGTCATATCAGAAAGTCTGAG
Organism: Geospiza fortis; assembly: GCF_000277835.1. NCBI lineage: Eukaryota > Metazoa > Chordata > Aves > Passeriformes > Thraupidae > Geospiza > Geospiza fortis. The sequence continues at coordinate 4,220,412 of NW_005054300.1, read as the reverse complement.
AGTTAGTAAAGACAGCTTTGAAAGAGACAAAGTTTTTCTTAAGAGTAGTGTTGGCATGATGGGGACTCAGAGGAAGGTCAAGTCATAAGAAACACCCAGTTAATTTTTATGTTTTAGTGGATTTGCAGAACTTATGAAACTGATCTGTAGGTGATCCAATTTTGAGCTCTAAGAAAAAGATATGCCCTGAGCTTATTCCCAGTAGCTCAGAAGACACATACCAAGAGACAGTTTGACTTATTAAGCCTCAGACCTGCAAAACTATTTATCTTTGCAGCTGTTAATCATACCCAAAAGACACATAGACAACTGAAATTGAGCTTAGCAAATACATATAAGTTTCTACAAGCATCTTGTTACTCTGAAATTGCATTAAGGAAAATAACAATAGACAAATATAGAAAAGAGTACAAAGCTCCAATAAAGGTACATTCAGAGTATAACTAGAAAATCAATTTTTAAACCCATGCATGAGACAGAGATCAGGTTAAGGAAAAAGCTGATAGGAGTTGCTGCCAACAAGGTCAAAAGGTTTCCCTCCCCCTCCATGAAATGAGGTGGAAATACTTGGCTTGGGAATTTGGGAATAATCTTCAAATGTTAAGTGTTCATTTTTTCTTAAATACACTAGAAATATGTTTGGAAAGTCAACAGATCATCCCCCATTTCTAAATAACAAACATTCCCCTTCTGGGATGAAGGGGCAGAAGGGAAGCTGTTACTCTTTCCTTGCCTGGGATAAGAGACATCTAGAAAGAGATGTTTATATGACAATCTAAGAATTTCCTAAATTCTGACAACCCCAACATGCAATTTGAAAAACCTATTTGCAATGGGGAACCCTGTTCTGGATCCAGCAGTTTAACAACAGTGAAGATGCACCCATCAACCACCTGGAGAGAAAAGCAGGCTATACTGGTGGCCTGGTCTATTTGTTACTGTGTTTTGAATCGCAGAGTACCTCCAAGACAGTAACAAGATAAATAGATGGTAACGTAACAGATTCACAGTACATATGTAACTGAGGAATTGCTAGCATGATATAAACGTTAAGAAACAGCTTTCAAACTTTCCCAATGGAAACCAGAGGTCCAAGAAACACATTGCTGTTTTCTCAGCACTAAGGGAATGCTGAGGTTTTGAAATCCTTTCTTTAAATTAGGGACACAATTTTCATTGTGTAGTTGCAGTGCAATTCAAATGGATTCAGTACTTTGACTACTTTGCAGTAAATTCTCTATAGTAGCAGCTTGGAGAAAATCCTGAAGTCTTTCAACCATCTGACTCCCAAACCCATGTGCTGCACTGTCACAGTACACTACAAAATACACAGTGGTAAATAACAATAATTTACTTTGGACTGCCATTTAAGAAAAAAATGAAAAAGGCTTTGCACTGGTGGAGTGCAACAGGAAATAATCTGGCAGAGTAACTTGTGCTGTAGCTCATGGAGGGAATATACAGCATGTTTCTGTTACAGACTCGGGGCACGCACGGGAAGGGGTGTGAAGGAGTTGTTGTCAGCAACTTGTCTATTGGCTTTTGAATAGACTTCCACTGCCTTCAGAGCACGAGTATGAACTTCAGTCAGCTGTCAGATCTTTTTCCAGATAGATGAACCTGAATATGACAATGATAAATCAAGCAGATGATGTATTGCAGGAGTAACTGAGGAAGTTTCAAAGTTTGCCCCCACCCAAGCTGCAGCAAAAGACAGAAACACCCAAAGTTAGAGGAAACACACTGCACTTAACACAAGTTTAGGGCTACTCTGGATCTGTCTACCCAAGAAGAGAGTGAGTTTAAACCTAGATCAACAGTAGCCATATCAACAGACACCCATGTGAGATCTCACTATAAATAAAGCAATTCTGTTAGCAATTATCAATTTCTCAAAAAAGCTTCTTTTTAAACAAAGTATTTTTTCTCCTTGTCAAAACTATTGGCCTAAGCCAGAAAATAAGGGCAATATAAGTATTAGCCTGTAAACAATCCCACAGGTCACCAGTGTGGGCTTCCCAGCCCAGGAAGCAGCACAAAAGCAGCAGCACTTCTGAGCTGCCCCAGCCTGACAGCAGCTAGAAGTGGATGAGGTTGCTTCTGAAGCAGAAGACAGCCAGCATATTTCAGCTGCTCCTGCACATCTGCTTAGCATTAAACTTCCTTCTTGGGGATTTTTTTTTTTTTATTCCAAGACGTTTAAGCTCTAATTGCTACCAGCTTTTAAGAGTCCCCCCTACAAATAATAAAAATATCAGACATTAGTGATAGATTCCACTTCACAGAGAGCTCAAACGAAGAGCCGCGGCGGGAGCCAGCGTACGGGGAGGAGGTCAGAGGCCTCAGAAACATGCTGTGCCTGAGCCAACAAAACACAAGCTTTGAACAGCCCCAGGTTTCCCCTTTAGGACAGGGTTTTACTGGAATTCTGTATGAGGCTTGGACCTGGTTTCCAATGGGATTGGTAACAGTAAACGAACAAACCTTCGCTTCCTGCCACTCCTCTCCCCCACTGCCACACGGCTGAACACTGGCTGGTCTCAGATCACTTGGAAGTGCAGGGGGGAGGAAATCTCAGTATCTGGAAGGAAAATTAAAGTTGCCTGCTCAAAGCAGGCCACTCCTAGGGCAATGGCATCCCAATTCTGCTCTTAACACCAGTCCCCACAGCCCCTGCTGCTGACTTCAATTGGAGCCAGAACAAACTCCTCCTACCGGAATTATTTTTAAAAGCTCAAAAGGAACATGAATCCATAAATTACAGCTAAGTCACGAGGCCGAGGCAGTCGTGAAGAGCACAGAGGAGGTTTTCCTTCAGAGCCACACTGCACAGAAATAGCAGCACAGCAGGCACGTCACTGGAAGTGGCTGGGGGCCCCCATCCCATTGCTTTCAAGCTGCCATGATGGAGCTGGGCAACCCTCCCACGGGTCAAGGGGGTTCCTCAGGTGTGAAAGAAAAGGAAGGAGTTGAAGGCCAAAAAGCTTTGAAGACAAAATTAAGCTGGTTGCTATGGTGAACATGAAACATATTATTCTAGATTTCAGCAGAAGCTTTTGTGCTGCCAGTGAGACTGGTTTGTTTGCTGCTCCTCCCACCTCTGGCAAGAGAGCAGGCGCCAGACTGCTGGGGACTAACGCTTTTTGCTTGTGATACAGCTCCACTCATCTCATTTTAGCAGTAGACTATTTGTCTTCTGTACAGTTAGAGCAGAGCAAGCTTCCATAAAAACCTACAATAGCTGGAGTCAGTCTAGAATCAAATGCATGAGCTCAATCTACCAAAATCCAGATACCACGTTCATGGTACCCCCATCAGTACTGCACATCCAGGTGGGCTCCTGCCCCAGCAGGTGCAGAGGAACTCCTCCTCCATGGGCATTTTAGCAGAAGCTGCTGATGCAGGTTCCTTTTGTTAGTAACCCTGTCTGAAATGTTCAGTTCAGTGTTGAGCCCAGTATCCATGATTTGACACTGCTGCCAGCACCAGGAGGGACACTCTCCTGCAGAATCACAGTTGCTGGGGCTATCAGGTACCTTTGTAACAAGCTTTTTTAAAAACAAAAAGCTGTCTAGCTGTCTAGCAACAGTCCTGCAGTAACTGTGGGCAATTGGATCATAGTGGTCGTGAGTTTCAGTGTGGTTGTAGTTCTGGAGATGTAACCCTCACCCCAAATGATTTCTGTGCATAGCTGAGAAATTAGCATGGGCCAAAGACAGGCCCCTACCAGTGATGAAAGTGGATTTCAAAGACTTCTTTGGAAGTGGCTTTCCATAGAAGATAACAGTCCAGGGCCATTTAACTAATAAAACGATTTTGTTCTCATGAAGCTTTTAACATCAACTGGGAATACCAAAATCTTCCAGCTGTTAGAGTGCAACTTAAATTACTGAGAAAGGGATTATAAGAACAAGTGGCCATACTGAAGAGATACTGACATCTGGTCCATTTCCAACAGTGGTCTGTTCCATGAGTGCAGTTGAGCGTTTTGCAGACTCATTTTGTAGCCTAATACCCTTCCTGTCTTAATTGGAGGGGTGAGAAGAAAATAAGCAATGCAATCAGTGATTCCTCAGACTGGAGCTGGGGGAAATAAATGCTTCTTCTGAGCAATGGGTGTGTTCCCATGCCAAGAGTGGTATCTGACAAGTCAGCAAGAAGTGGGCTGACCACACTGTTCCTTAAATGTGTCCACTTAGAATTGGCCTAGAGCTTTTGTTGTCTGCAATGTTCATCATATATGGCAGAACAGAAAACAGAAGTTGAGCCTGTATTTCAGTTTACATTTTGGAAGATAAGCCTGCCAAGGAGTTGGTATACATGAAGCACTATGTTGTTGTCCTGGGGGCTCTGGTGGGACACCTTACTGCCCCAAGCAGGTAAAGAACCCAAAAGCCAGGCTCAGTCTACTCAGTCCAGGGCTTCTTGCTGAGGTTTTGCCTCCACTTTCCCCGTTCTTGCTCCCTTTCTGCACTCTTCAGACAAGCAAAGGAACAACCTCCTTCTCCTGACAAGGTGAGGCTGTCCAGTCAAGAGCAGAAAGCTCAGTGAGGAACCCCAAAACTGTGGGGCTTGTTTCTCCTTGCATCTGCAGACAGTGCACTATGCCCAATCCTTGTGGCCCGCTCCAAAATCTCCATCCCCCAGATCCACCGACCATCCTTTGTCAGCCTGGCTCCAGGTTTCTCCCCTCTAGTCCCTTTTCCTTCAGCTGGGCCTTGACACTTGAGTTAAATGGGAAGGCACTAAAATGCAACAGTACTAGACTAAGGGAGGAAGACAGAAATACTTGGTTTGCTAAGCTTCCCCTAGAAGTGGAAGTACTTTTACCAGAGAATTCCTCTGATACAGAGTCTATGTGCAGTTTTACAACACAGCTGGAAAGAGGAAAAAGGCAGATGAGCCTTCCTCTGAACTGGAACCATTGTCATGCATTCTTGGCTCACACAATTCATTCATTCAGTTAGGCAGAGAACAACAGATAGTCAGAGAAACAGGAGGATGGCACAGAAAGGTTGCAAGTGTTTTGATCTATCTCACACAGTCCTGCTCAGGGCACCCTGTTGAACTGTGCCATTGATGCTTCTCTCCTCAGGCTCCAGAGAGACCTAAACAAAACCAACATTTGTGCCTCGTGCCTGGCTCAGTGTGAGCCTGGTCAGACATTAAACTTCTTAGGTACCACCACAATGACAGATTCATTTGTTACTGTAATTGCTGGGCAAGCAGCTGTCCCACACCAGGGTAGCTTAAATAGGCTTTATTTGCTCTTATGTCTGTGGGATGTTGATGCATCACGTTTAAAGCAAGTATTTTAAGATAGTTGTTGAAGGAATACACATATATTATTTTTCTCCCCAATAGGAGGCTGCATTTTAAAGTAAACCTCTCATCCCTGCAGAGATATCTCCTCTTCTATACACTTGAAGCTGAACATCACCTCCACTCTCCATGCCATCTGTTCAAGAGGGCTGTATCTTGAAAAAATATTTCACTAGTAGATTATCAAACATGCAAATCCAGCTAAAGTATCTGAGTAAGAGGATTGGCAGCAGGCATTAAATAAGGCCTTTAATTTTAGTCTTATTCACCAAGTTCAGCTTCATCAGGAGCAGCCAGGGGAGGGTCTGTCAGTGAGGGGGGAGGGGGCAGAGGTGCTGGGCTGCAGTGATGGGCACAGCCAGCACCTTCCTCTCTCCTTGGCAGAAATGATCCCACTGGGAGCTGTCGGGCACCACCACGCTGCAGACCAACCTCAGACCACGTCCACTTGCCACGTAGCCTGGCGTAGGCCAGACCCACACACGCTGCTTGGAAAGTGCTCACATCTGGCTTTCACGTGACTCGAGCGTGCCTCAGAAATTCATCATCTGGATAACTCACTCCTGCAGGGGAGAAATCCACAACCAGGGAGCCCTTTCCTGAGTTGGAACGGAGGAGTGGGGCCAGAGGATTGTGTGCTTGACAAACTGCACAGTGACACGCTCACAGCTGCATTTGCACAGCCTCATCCAGTCCTTCATCCTTTCTAAAAGTACAAACACAAAGAAAACTTAGTCCCAATTTTCTATTCTGTTTACTTCTGCAAAAACCCATTTTAATCCCGTCTGCAGACCCAGAAGTATCCAGGATTGTTTAGTTTTTGTTCTGGCAGCCATTGCTCACATTAACTCTTTCCACATGGCAAGTGGGGATTGTTTCCCACATGATCCCTGTGGTACAGCCCCTGCACATACAGTTTTGTACCAGTTCCAAGTTTTGCTGGGAAGTGCCTAGAATATCTGAATGCTAATCCACATCTACAGCTGTACAAACTGAGAGCATCACCCCTCTGAGGGAAAAACCAGCCTCCAGCCCTGCCAAGGAGGAGGGCAGAAAAGCCCCAGACGTTGCACTTGGAAACTCACAGGTATGTACACATGCTGGGATTCAAGTGTGGCTCAAAAAATGGAGCAAGAGACAAGTCCCAACTGTGAAGGAGCCATGCTGCCAAGCACAGAACACTCAGCAGCACTGGCGTGTCCAGGCCAATAATCAGTGCACGCATTGTAACTCCTGCTGGACACCTCTGGAGTAAAGCTTCCAGCCATTTCTGGTTGCGTGAGCCATCCAGAGTGAACTGGAGAGAGGATTTGTGCTGTCACGCAGCCTGGACACAGGCCAGCTCAAATGGGACAGGTGTGAAGCCATGCACAAAGCTGGATGCATTTAGGGAGTGCTATTTTAGGGGTGAGTGCTCTCAACAGGCTAAGGACACACACCCTACATCCAGATTTCCAGAATCTGGGGACAGAGTGCTCACCAGCATGAGACTAAGTTACCCAAAATGCCCAGGGAAGATTTTATCTGCTCCTCTCAGCCAGCCAGACCCATCTGTGCCCCATACAGATACCTGAGGTGGCTGAGGATCATCACCCTCTGCTCCAGCTCCCAAATGCACTTCTCACCTGCCTTATCCAGTGTGCCAAAATCAAAATACCAGTACTCTCTGTGCAAGAGAGGAAAAACCCACGCAGGCAGCGTTAATACCATCTGCCACTGACAGACAGAAGAGGGAAGAAGAACAGGAGCAGATGGAGAACAGAGAATTTCTTAAAACCAAGAGAAATGCCATTACATCCCCTAAGGTACCAAGTGCTTTCTCTGTGTTTGGCTGAAGACACTCTGAGGCATTTGCAAGGTTCAAACTGTTCTACCATGGCTGTGCTCAAGCCACACCTCATTTTTCCAGCCCTGCCTGCACCCAGTCTCCCTGCCCTCTCTCCTGGACACCACAGGGCTCTCTGCAGCACTGATGCTGAACTGGGAACAGCAAAGAACACAAACACATTCTTTTCCCTAATCCTGCACCCTGTCCCCACACTTCAGTTTAAAAGCCAAGGAGCAAAACAAAAAACCCACACAACATACAAACATCTCTTTCTCTCTTATCCCATCTTCCTCCCACCCCAGCATATGGGCCACCCAGAAGATGACAGTGATCCTATACATCTAATGGGCCACACGTCCTGTCAGCAGAAAACTGAAGCAGTGCAGAATAAAGTCTCCTATCTGCTCTTCTCGTCAGTAGCCTCAGGCAGAAGTCCAAAGCACTTCAGTTTAAGCAGTGACTTTAAAAATATGGTGTACAAGGAGAAGTGTGAGATCAGCTTCCTTCTGCCAGAACACTACAGACTGGATTTGGAGCGTGGGATTGGAGTGGACAGATTCACATCTTGACTGAAGATGCAGAATTGGGTCACATATGCACAGATGCTGCAAGGACATGAAATCTGCCTGACTTAGCAGCAGCTCCTCCTCGAATTCTGCTCTCTGCTAGTGCACCTGAGCACAGGAGCAGTAGTTTTGCCTTGGAAAAACCCCAAACCCACAGAATGGATGCTCCTCTAGTTATATGAAAAACTGGTTAAAAAAAAGATGTATAGTCTTGTTAAAAAAAATCAGGAAAGAAAATTTGGTCTTTGGGGAATAACTGCATCAAGCAAAAGCCAATAAACTGATCAGAAGTTTAGCAAATTCACTACCTGAGGAAAAATAATTGTCAGTCATGAGAAGAGGAAGCTCTGTCATTGATGACTGAATTCAAGATGCACATTGAGATCATTAACTACTAACTTCTTCCAGAACCAGGCCCAAGATGTATATCCCCAGTAATTAAATGAAAAGGCTTGTTTGGTCCTTAACTGCTATGCTTTTGCCTACTCTATCCTTCTTTTATTACTAATTCCTTTATCTTCCTGAAAAGGAACAAAAAAAAAAAAAAAAAAGCAGCAGCTATGTGAGAACCAAAATGTTCTGCCAGAATCTGTTGTTTTTAAATTCCATGCAGTAATTAGTACATACAGCCAAGAAGGTTAATCGTATGATGAGGGAGCAGATCACAATTTCTGATCGAGAGCAATCTTGTCAGTACATGCTTGTGAAGTTATAAAATAGTGACTGGCAAACTATCTCATCCAGCCATCCTCATCAACAGGCCAAGTGGCACCAAGGAGCCAGTCCACCATCCCTGCTTCTGCCCTAATTGTAGGAAACAATGCAAGGAGCACAGGGCACACGTGTGATTCATCAGGACACAAACAAGAGCACATGCCTCAGTCTGCAGAGATCATGTCATACCACAGATTTCTTACAAGGATTAAGACACCAAATTACATGATTTAAGATGTTCCTGGGACCTTGCCATGGGCTTGGACAGATTTGCATCCCTATTCACCACCTTAAAAAAAAAACCCTTCCAAGCTAAAGCTTTCAGAGGACCTATAGGGAGATAGACTTCAGAGACAAACACCATGAGAGCAGAATGACTCAAAGTAACATGCGAGTTAAAAACCACATTCTAACTTTGTTGCTACCACCTGGGCTCAGATTCACTGAGCAATACCAAGTCCCTGCTTGGGGCAGGTAGCCCCCAGCATCTGCTGCAGTCGCCAGTATGAGAGAAGAGGCATTGCCTCATGCTGGGATTGACCATGGTAGTTAATTGGATTTTTCAGCCTCTTTAGTAACACACTTAGATTTGGCTTCTTTGAGAACCCAGTTAAAAGGCTTAAGAGTTCTTCTGGCTGAGAAGGTAAAACTGAGACAGATTTCACAGTCAGCTGGATTAAGGCATCCCCCAGTCCTAATACTAAACACGACTCCAGATGACATCCCATCAATACTGCAGCAACCTTAAGGCAAAGGAAAGGCAACACTATATGCCACTTGGAGCAGTCCTTCCTTCTCCCTCTACTGCAGCCATTTCCCACATTACATATTACAAAACACCTGCCAGGGCTGGAGACTCTACATTCCCTGCTCACCCTGGACCTGTGTGTAGCCAAGTGCTTGCCACAGGCCTGTGAAGCTGGCAGAGACCTCCACACTCAATTCCATCAAAAAGCTTTGTTCCCAGGGTCACCACCTCAGTCCTGGAACAGGTAAAACCAGCTCCAACACATAACCCTGCTGGTCCAGCTGGGAGCTCACACATTTGTCACCCCATTGACTGATTAGGCACAGAAGGGGTGGCACACACTATTCATTTTCTCCACATTGTCTTAAAGGAGGCAGCTCAGACTACATCAAGAAAATAAAGCTCATTTATAAATAGGGAAAAAAAAAAGAGCGAGCAAGACATGCCATGGAACTCTAAGTGCAGGCTAGACACACGCAGAGTGACAGGGTTAGAAAGGTTAAGCTCTGAAGAGCACAGCTCAGCTGTAAGGACAGAAAAAGCCACAAGTGGAGCCATTTCCTTGGTAATTACAAGGGAAGTAGAAAAAACCCTACCCCAAATAATGCAAAGAAACAGCAATTAAGGCACTCCCTGAAGCTGTCAGAGTGCACATCCTTAGTGCATGAAGGCAAGAAAGTTTCTCTAGTAATGAAGAATTAGGCTGAGGAAGCAACTTTGGCCATCAGCTCCACCCATAATTCCTAGGCAGCATCCCACAAAGTGATCAGCCACCAGGGCCCTTGGTGTTTTCACAACAATCTGCTTGTTTCTCACTTGAGGCCCCACTTCTGTCATTGCTGAAACTCTCTCAACTCTGCTTAGTAATCTGAGGGAAAAGACAGCATTACAGATGTTTCTATAAAAAGTTTGTGAAGTATCTTCCAATGGACTCTGAAGTTTTTATTTACTTGCCAGCAGATATATCCTTCCTAGTTTTAGATTACAGGAGGGAAAGAAAACAGTGATTGTTGGCTGTGTGTAGCCATAATCTTGCTAGTACAAAAACTGGACAGGGAAACCCAGCTGAAAGATGGTTTACTCATTCAAGGAAGCCTCATCAGCATCCCAAGGCAACACTGGCTTCAACCAAATCATAAACTTAATATTCTAAGTGCCCAATTACTACTTAAAATAGACTTCAGCTGCCAGACTCAGGCAAAGCACAGCCAGCTCGATGCAGACAGGATCTGAACAGTGAGGGAAAGGAAACACTGCAGGACTGATGGAGCCGTAACTTCCATTTTATTAAAGCTTATTTCCCTTAACTTGGAGGAACATCATACAGCATAGCAACAAGGTGCCAGAGGAAGCCACCGAGCAAAGGCTGGAAGCCAGCTCCGCCTCCAGCAGCAAGGTGGGCAGTCAGAGCAGGGGGAGCTGGGTTATGGATCCAGAAGCGGGGGGCCAGCAGTGCTCCTGCCCGGGCACATGGAGAGCTGTGACCACAAGGGCTTGGTCACCTACAAGGCAGGTGACAGAGATCACTTTGAAAGCACCTCTTGTGCTGGATCTGACCTCAAAGTTAGCAAAGAGAATCCTCTCAGTAGTTGAGAAGCACTGAGACTCAGTGCAGAAAAGTTGCTGCCACCAAACAGCAGGTCCCAGATGCTTCAGCTTCGTGACTGGGATCTGGCATGAAACCAGCCAGGAAACATTCTCAGCAAGGGGAGAGGGCAAGATCTTACTCCAGGAGTCTGCAGCTTTCTCTAGCCAGCAAGGGGGTTTGTGGGGTGGGTGACACAATGATATCTTTGGGGAGAAACAAACTCCAACTGGTTTTATAAGCCACATCAGGATTAGCAGATATCTCAAGGGTTAATTAGTTCACCATGCACAGATGGTAGCTGGTAGGGTTTGCAGAATGGATTAACCTAATCTGTTGCTTGTAATGTACCATACAAATACCCATTCCTAGATTTGCAGCAATTCTACCCTTATTTTGATTTGAGGACAGAAAAACCACACAATGGATGCCAGCAGAGAAGTAATGCCTATTTTGAGTGACAAATGAGTAGCTGTTCACTTGGCTAATGCAACTGACAAATTGGAGTTTGAAAAGTTATTCCTTCCCATTTTGCTGCAGAGGGTCTTTGGGTGGACCAAGAAGAGCCCATTTGTTGCAAGTGCACAGAATATGCTCATGTAACTCTCCTCACAGTTGTCCTGAGGGCTCTCCAGTACTGACAGATGGTCAGAGAGCAACAATTCAATTGCCTGGAAACATGAAGGCAGCTTTCTGAGCAGCTCTGCAGCGTGTCAAATAAAACCCCCCAAGTCCAAGGCACTGGCACATGTGGCATTTCAGGCCACAGCAAACGTCTGTGCCTTCACAGAGCCCCAGGTCTCTGAGCTGGCTGCAGGTTAAAGCATTTATAATTAGATCACATCCAAGCAAAGGGCTGTGTGTTTACACAGCCCTTTGCTCAAGAGGAAGCCTGGCTCAGGGCTGGCATGCAGAGATGCCCCAGATCAGCACAAGACTCCCCTTTGTTTAGCCAAGGACATGCCACGCTATTGCATTTGGTTCAGAAGGTCTCAAATGTTTACAACCAGCATCAACTGCAGCGGTAAATGTTTCCACAACTCCTATTAAACTCTGAACTTATCCAGTTTCTCCCTGCTCTAAGGGGTAAGCAGAGGACTAGCCAGACACTCACTCTGGCAAGGCAGAGGTCAGGGTAGAGGTGATGTTGGCTGTCTGAGGCGTTCTCTGAATGTTTCTGCAATTGGCCACGCTCATGTCATGCCTGC
>NW_005054300.1:4175851-4208427 GCF_000277835.1 Geospiza fortis | reverse complement strand
TGGGCAGTGTGGGGCAGCTGTGCTCACACCCAGCAGCCTCCTCCCAGCACAGCTTCGGTCAAGACACAGGATATTCATAAGGTCTCATTTGCTGGGAGGTGCTTGCATTTAAAAATGCCTATTTGTCTCTTGTTTAAAGATGCAGTAATTCCATGATCTGCACCTACAGAAGAAACTGCATTTCAAAGCTGTTTGTTATCTTAAAAGACCATCACTTCAATGCTGAAAATCTGTGCTTATTTACCCCATCCCTTTTTCAAGTGTCATAAAGCTGATCTTTGTTAGAGGCTGTAACTGGCAATGCCCTTGGCATATTCCTTTGCTCATTGCGTGCATGCTCCCACAACATCCAGCTCCAAACAGAAGGAAGCATTCCTCATCCAGCTCCAAACAGAAGGAAGCATTTCTCTGCCATTCCAAAATCGAGCAAGGAGATGGCCGAGAACAGAGTCCCTTTATGCAGCTCCATTTGTTCACAGTGCTGCTTCACATTCCTCTTTGTACGGGGTGAGTGCAGAAAGGGTGTCCCTCAGCTCCAGTGTGTCCAAGGCCTGGCTGCACAAACAGCCCAGCACCAAAAAGGAAAGAAGTGCAGAAGGAGATCTGGCAGCATGAGGAGCTGGGCACAGCCAAAGGAGGGAGCCCAACCTGAGTGCCCCTGGCAGGGATGAATGACCATGTCACTTGGGGCCCTCAGGGCAGGGGGCCAAAGAGTCCAGCAGGGGAGAGCACCCACAAATGGCATCTCAGCTACAGTGACTCAACTTCTTTTCTCATGATGTCATGGCAGATCAGCTCCAACTTGCCCCCAGAGCCACAGGAATGGAGAGGCAGCAGTTTCCTTCCACTCCCAAAGCAGTTCCTCACATCTCTGGGCACATGAATTGTAATACTCTTTCATGTAAACTGGTGCACTGAGCCCAAAGCTCTGTGTCTCCTAATGCTGTTCCAGGTCAGTGCTAAATCAGGTTGCCCCAGAGACTTCAGCAACGTTTTTCAAAGATTTTTACATGGCCAAAAAGCCCCCAGTGCTCAGGACGTGGCACTGAGCCAGGAACTCCCACACTCAGCTCTGCCCTCTACCAAGTCACTTGGACTTTTTTATTTATGGTCAGCCCCTCTAGAGAAGGTGCTGCTGCCAACTTAATTCACAGGCTGTTGTGAACACACACTTTCCTTAATATTACATTTAACAAGTCTTAGAAGTGCAACACAGACAGAAGCTTTGCAGGAGATTGAGAAGACCAAGCATGCCCTAATTTATTTGTGGGACCAGCACCTTGTACCATGCTTGCCTCTTCACTACCACAGCCCACCTCAGGGAAATTCAAGGAAAGGCACCAAAAGTACTGGCCTGCAAAGGCAGCTGCCAATTGATACCCAGGCCACCAGGGTTAAGCAACAGCTTCTCTTTAGTGCATCACTTAGCTTATTACAGAATGGCAGCTTAAAAGCCCTCATAATTATCCAACAAATCAATCTAGACAGTGATATTCATTGCAGTCCAGTATATTACATTCATTTTCCCGTCCCTTCCAGAGACTAAGCCACTGCAGTGTTTCTTTATCATCTTAAAAAGCAGGAAGAAAAAAAAAAATCCACCTCTCCCTGCACACAGGCCAGAGTTTTCCAGGAGTCAGTATTGGTTTGAAAGGCTTCTCTTTGGATGCCCTGAATGCAATTTGAAGCATCCAAGGTTCCAAACAAAGTCAATGAGAGTTGCAGGTGCTCAATGCTGCTTAGAGAAAAAAAAATTAAAAAATAGAAAGCCCTGACACATCCAGCTCAGAGCAGCCAAACCCAGAGGCCCAAAATTGCACATCCCTATTGAAAACACATCTGTAAAAATCACTAAGAGCTACATGGGGAGGGGTAAAATTGGATTTATATAGTCTCAAATCAGAGTTTTATAGGACATTTCAATCCAGGATTTTAAGAACAAAACACTGAGCTACAGCCTTTGAGGCTGCCCAAACCCAGAACATTTTGCATTAGAAGCCTCACCAGAGCATTTTGGAAAGGCATGACAAACGATACAAATCAGCAGAGAAAAAGATATCCTTCCCCTCCAGAAAAGAACCCCAACTCTGACTCTGCACTTTGACCATTTGCAATGAGAACTAAAGAAATGTAATACAATTATCATCTCACATTGGAGATGGAGCTGTATAAATACAGTTAGAGAAAAGCAGTCATTTTAACTGCAATACTATATAAGGTATATGGTGTATATATATAGCTATATAGCATACAGATATAGTTCTTCTATACTGCAAAGGAAAGAAACTGATGCTTATCTCCAGGAGGATTCAGCAATAAAAAGTTAAACTGCTACACAATTTCATACCACACAAGATAAACAGAAGGGGGAAAGCAGGGGGTAAGGACCTCTCTAGAATCATGCAGCACATAAAAAAGCCTGGTGTCTTACCTGATTTCCTCTTTGAAGATCCATAGTCCCTGAAAAAAAGACAACAACAAATAGACATGGTTAGAGCTGGGAACGGTGCTGAGAGAACGGGTGCCTCCCAAATTTCCACCCATACGCTCCAGGGCTGGTGCTGCGCCCTCTCTCCCTCCCTCGCAGCGGAGGTGAGGGCGGCGGGGCACGGGCAGCACCGGCCCCTGGGCAGCACCGGCCCCTGGGCAGCACCGGCGGGGGGGCGGCAGGGCCCGGGCGCCGTTAAATGCACAGCTACTGGATTAACCCTTAGCGTCCCCGCGGAGAGGAGCGGGGGTGGGAAGTGATTGCTGCAGGGATGCGGCGGCTGCAGGCTGAGCTGGCGCGGCCGGCAGTCCCGGGGCTAATTAATTTGTGAATAACCTCCGGTCCTCTCCCATTTATCTCCGACAAGCACTTGGAAAGCACAAGGGGGGGAAAAACCAAACAAACCCTAAACTTTGTCTTTTCTTCTTTCTCCCAGGATAGAACACGCACCCTTACTTTTCCGTAGTGATCTAAAGGGTGCTGGCACCTCCACTCATGCAGAACAGCTGAAAGCCCATACAGCTGCTACGGGAGGGGAAGAAATTACAGAAGGAGCTGCAAGAACTGATTCGGGATAAGCAAAACTGAGGACAGAAATACTTGGCTGACGGCTGTGCTTCCACGGGGTGCTCTCCGGAGCCGGTGAGCCCCAGCCCTGGCACGGTCGGCAGTGACAGCCCGGGCAGAGGCAGCAGCGCTGTGCCCGCACAGTGCCCCCCGCACCTGGCAGAACCACCCGTGGCAGGTTCTCCTCGCAGGAATCCCACCGGAGCGACAGGCAGGAGACTCTACATTTTGGGGGGCTGGGCTGTCAGAAGTGGGGTTTTGTCCTTTGCGCCTTGCTCCATCCTCCAGAGGATCAGAGAGGGATTATTCCTAAACTGTTTATTTAAAGAGAGTTTGGGGGCTCAGCTGAAGAGCCCCCAAAGCTGTCTTGAGGGCAGAGTTATGTCTACCTGTAAATTCTGTTTCTCCCAGAATTTTGTGTGCATCCCCATGCCTAGGGGACATGTCTAGGATTTACTTCCAGCGAGTAATAATTGGGAATTTTTTGCACCCTCTTTTAATTTCCCAGTGTCATTTCTACTTCAATTAAATGGTTGTTTTCTCAGCCAGAGCTGCAGCTGGATTTGATGCGATGATGCTACTGCTCATGAATAGGTTGCTTCTTCTACAGAAGTGATATCATATGCAAATATAATTCCTCTACATGGTACCCAAAACAGAGATCCCTCAGACCAAACCAGGGAATCCCCCAAATGTAGTTCTCTACCCCAGCTTGGCTCCCATGCCAGTCTGGAGCTTTGTGGAGCTGTCAATACAGCTCTCCTGGCATGCAGAACCCAATTCACATTATTAGAAATGACGTAATGATTGATTGATTGATTGTTAATTAGAAGAAATTAATTAATAATATCATTATAAAATAGTTATTAGCATCACTACAACCACCCAATACACAAGGCTTAATGAAAAATAAAGAAAAGCCAAACAACCTATGGGGCCAGTTTTCTTCTTTTCATTTAGTCTTTCTGTATGTTTTAAAGTCAGCTTTATTTGGGTTCTGATTTTGGAGTTCCTGAAAAAAACCCAGGTACCCCATGTCTCCTTGTCTTGTTACTTTTTTGTACACCCACATTTCACTCATTAAGTCAGAGGAAAGCAGTATCAAATAAAATGAAGCTTGAAATAAAATCTTCATCTCCACAGTGAAACTCTGAAATCTAAAACTTGTACCTCTCAGCAAGGACAGAAAAAAAATAGAAAGCAAAGAAGATATAGCAAATAATCTCTCTGGCTGTGTAAAGTTCTCTTTGTATACCTATTCTTCACCTCTTTTCTGCTAAAGAAGAAAGCCTGTGTTCCTGTTTTGCAATAGCAGCAGCAAGGAGCCCTGCCTGACTCCATGTTTAATTTTTTTAATGTTTTACTATCCTGCATATGACTCATTGATGTATCTTCCCTCTCCCAAGTGATGATATATAAGGGTAATTCCTCTCAGCCTCACTGTTTTCAATGAAGCATTAATGTGAGGCTGAAGTATTGGCTTATGTCTCCAAAGCAATAAAGGAAATTATTTAATGGTTTCTCTTAACTGTAACAATTTCCAAGTAGAAACTCTGATCTCCTGCAACCCAGACCTGGCACACCGTTAACCCTTAGATCAGACAAAAATGTGGTCTTGCAGAAGAAAAACCCTTCCAAGGAAAGGTACAATCAATGTCATATCTGTAGCTATGCAGGGAAGGTCGCTTTCTTTTCAGCTCTTGCTCTTTTTATCTTTTCATCTTTATATACACACGTATTTCCATTCTTCTTCCATTTCTATATGAGAACAGACACCACCATCCTAACTCCACTGCCAACCACAGCTACAAGAGTAACAATGAAAGCAGCAGGAGGAAATAAAACTAGCTCAGGCAGGTCTCTTCATCATCCAGGATCACTCCATACTGAACAAACACCTATCTCAAAAATAGCATATTTCTACCATTTTTGAATTAGAATCTAGCAATTTTGTTTAAAGTCTTCCTGTGGGGCACCACCTTTAGCTGATGCTGAGCCTCATTACTGGCAAGGAAAATATTTCCTGCTGCTAATGGTATTGAAACATAGCTGGTGCCAAGCACGTCACACAAGCTGGATACTCTCCTTCAATGACGAAGATCTCCTTTCTCATCAGCATTACCTCAGGATAACATTACTAATTTGAAATCTAGCAATGAATGTGAAAGGAGGACCATGGACATTGCTATAAAGCTGACTGCCTTGGTGGCACATTAAGCTATCCACAGTCTGGAAATTTCTGAATCATAACAAGATCTTATGTTGAATTAACATGTCAGTTGCAATCTAATTTAAATATGAAGGTTGTATTAACAATGTTATGGAAAAGTTTTATGGCACATCTTTAGGGACTGACTTTGCTGCTGTATTCAGTGAGAGTTAATAAACATTGATGTGTGTGCACATGTTTTGATCTATCTAAATACAGACAGATACACACAAACAGTGGCACAATCAGAAAGTTGCTTAAAAAGTGAGGAGTATGCTGACATTTCTTCAATAGAGGCTCAGAAATGTTCCAAGTGGAGAGGACTGGAGGTGACCAGGTGCATTGGTGACAGCTGTGCCTATCTATTTTCTAATTCACTTTGGTTTATATCTGTCCCCGAGGGCTTCTCCTGCATTGCCTCTGGAGATCTGGCAAGTCTGCAAAGCCTCCTGCAGGACCAGTTTCCCTTGGAGGTGATGGGTTCAGTCAGGGGACCTCATCCCTGTGGGACCCATGGTGCAAAGGCTCTTTTGAAAGCTTCTCCCCCTTGCTGTGGGACAGCAGACCCAGAAAGTTCACTCTCTGGGATTCCTCCTTTCCCAGATACGTCACACTTTAGCCCAGGGCCTCTGCCTGTCACTAAAGCAAGGCTTGGCTTCAACTCATTTAGCAAAGATTTCAGACAACCATGAGTTTCAGCTATGAGGGAAAGCAGTGCCTGCAAAACATGAGGAGCTGTCAGACCCACAAAGCAGCATGGCTGGGGGAGCTGCACAGCAGACACTGCAGCAGACGAGACAGAAGCTAAAGGGAGAGTAAATCATCTTCCTGTCTCTTTCTCAGTGTTCTCTGTCCAAAGGAGCTGAGACAGTGACAAACCCTGAGTAATGGAGGTCAGCCTGTATCCTCGAGAGTGTTTTAATACATAAATTGAAATTGTTCTGTATTTGTTGGCTTTTGTTAATTCATGTTTAAGTACATTGTAGTCATTTCTGTTCCCAGGCTCCTTAATTCCTAAAAGTCTCTAAGTTGGCAGACTGTGGTGGAGATATATGACATTTCAAGCAAACAACTCAGATTATCATTTAATCACCAGTGATTTGCCAGGCAGATTGAAAGCACAGAAATGTTTTAACAAGGAAGTCCACTCTCTCCTTCCCAACACTTAAGTTTGCAGTCAGTAATGAAGACGGCTTTTTCACAAACTGTTTTTCTTAGTGCTGCTATCAGATTCTGTGACACTATTTTTAAAGTAAACCAATACAAAAATACTTTGCTACTACTCTTTATGTGCACAGGAACTTGAGCCTTGAGAATATATTTGTATCTTGAAACACTCCTTATTTTCATCAACAGCCAGACTGACATTTTATATTTGAGACAAGGCCCAAAACCAAGTGTGACTGAGAACTGGCACCTGCCTGTCACCAAGGACTATGGTTGGAGGAGCACCTAACACCTTAATATTATCCAAACACACAGGAGCCATATGGAGAGTGCAGGGTTGTAATTCATACTCGTGGTACTGAGAGTGCAAAAGCTGAACCATGCACATGAAGGATCTCCATTCCCATTGAGGTCTGAGACCCATATGACATGAAATTAAGCAAAATTAACTCTGTGTGTTATGCATTGGGAATAGAAACTCAAACAGAGGGATGCACACAGCTATACATTTTCCCCCTACAGCATACCATCCTCTGATATCATGAAACCACAGCTGATCTCTTCCCTGAGCCAAAGAAACAGATGAAGGCTTTTTTCCTTCTTCTTCTTCATGTTTTTTAGAAAGCATTCTGTTCATTTCCTGACATAAATCATTGCATTGTGGAGCCCTCTCCACCATGAATCTGTCCTTTCTGAGCAGAGCTCGAGCTTTCCAGCCCTGTGAGAAAGGGCCCCATTGTGGTGGTCCCAAGACTCCAGAATTCCTTGCCGCGAGCAAGAGGGACTTGTGGGGCAAGAGGAGAATCTGTCAACCTGACTTCCACCCCAGGCATTTCTCACTGGCTGGACATGGCCTCTGCTGCTGCTAAGAGGGGTAAACCACTGTTGTGCAATCACACCCCTAAGAGAACAGGGACAAAACAAAAGAGAGGATTTTGCCTTCCTGTCACCTTCCTGTTGCCTTCACAGCGTGTCTGCACAGCAAACAGCCCAGCTTTATCTACTCTGTACTTCTGCTTAGGCTGCAGTGACTTTCTCTGTGTTCCATAACAAAGGTGGCCCAGTTTGGCTCACTAGGACCCAACTGGAGATCTTGCTTTGGTGCTTTAGTGACTTCTGACAGCTTGCTTGAAGACAGCAAAGTTCAAAAATTCAACCAAAAAATTCAACCAAAGTTCTCCCTGTGAAACTCCAAGCACAACACTGCAAAAACTTATTAAGTGCAGAAGAGAATCTGCCCTATACCAGTAACCTTAGCTTGCACGAAAAAGCCAAGGCTGGAAGGAGATGGACGCTGTCTCCTCTCCAGCAATGCTCCCTGTACCTGAATCCATGGATTTCTATCATGAGGCAGAGATGCAGGACAAGGAAAGGCAGTATCCTCTGTTCTACACTTATCCTGGAGATTAGCCCCCCAACCAAGTCCAAAGTGCAGGGGATGCAGACAGCTCCAGGACAAGTGACATCCCCATGGGCCATCTCAGCCTCACGTGGACACACTGTGCTTGAGAGCAGCAGCCATTTCTTTCTTTATGTAGAATGGGTGTTAGAAGGACAAGAGATGGGTTTGAGGTACCCAACCCTCTCCCTAAATGAGTAAGAAATGCCACAGATTTTTGTCCCAGGATTCCTCAGCAGTGAAGTTGATTGCTTGGCTCCAGAGAGCAACTTTAGTATTTGGCTCAGGCTAAAGAAATGCAGAATTAGCCTCTCGCATTTTTACAATTATATTTTTATGATGAAATTATCCTCCTGGAGGAAGACAGAGCTTTGAAAATGCACATTCAGCATTTCACCAGGCTGTGAGACACAGGGCAGGGCGCTCTGACAGCAAAGCCCAGCCTCTCTGGCACCAGGGAGAGATGGCTCAGCACAGGCTGGGGGCTGCAGAGCACTGGAGCAATGAGCTAAGGCCATGTGATCCTCTACTGCAAGGCCTCAGCAGCCTTGAAAAAGACAACACAAATGTTTATAGCAAGTTTTTCCTGGAAAGAAGTATAAAAACAAGGTCTTGCCTAAGAGTCACATCCTCATCTGTTTCTGGTTTACCTTGTTTATTCTTACAGATGGCAAATTTCTCCACAGGACAGAAAAACGTATTTACCTTAGCAAGAACTCTGGGTGGATGTGTTCTTCACCTCCTCTAAACTGACCCTGCTTGTCCCTTGTGGGGAGGCCAAATTTGTCTCTGTCTTACAATGACCAAGCATGTGTCACTTTATTATAGCCTTTACAGCATAAATGCTGAGTGATAAAAACAAGTTAATAAAAATTAATCATTCTCATGTGCAGGTTTTCCAGTTATGCCCTTCACTTGGGAATTTTATTACAAACAGCTACATGCAGATACGACATGTTTAAAAGATGCATCTAATCATAGTTACAAATTAAGTATTGAGTATCAGAGTAATAAATTCAAATGTACCTTATAAACTGGTTGGGCTAATGAGCTTGCATATACATCATATGAATCTGATTAAGAGCTTAAGAAGTCTGCATAGGCTTTGAATCTTTACTTCATTTTCTTAAGCCCTCCCTGATTTGAGGGTGGGTGCCTCAAATTCTCGTTTCTGTAGATGTGGGTCCACTCTCTGGTTAGCAAGCACATTGTCCATTTGGGTTTCTAAACTGCAGCCCAAAGAGTCCCACTGCTGTCCATCTCTGGGGACATTTTCTGCTGTGTCAGACTAACTCTGCCCAGAGCTGTGTGTGTAGTGCCTGGCCACTGTCTCCCCCACCTCCCTGTCCCTATGGGTGACCTCCCCAAAGGAGGCATCACCCCTGGCCAGCCAGGCTGTGCCTGCTCATGAGGCAGGATGCCATCACCCCCACCACAGCATGCACAGAACTAACAATGTCACCCCCAAAATGCCAAAATGCCCATCCCAGAAAATCCTTGGAAATGGAGAGAGGGAGGGAAGAGGAGAAAACTCACAAGTGACAGACTACCAAGACTCAACTGCAGCTCCAGACACAGCTTGTCCAAAAAGGCTTTTGCCCCTGAATTACTGCCCCAGGAAGAACAGTTGGAGCACAGCAGTTTAAATCAAAGTAAGAGAAGAGCTTCTGCGTGTAACACAGCTGAATCATGGTACTCACTGGCGTTAGACTTTGTAATCACCAAAACCAGGCATGGGTTCAAAAAGCTATGAGATAAATTCATGAAGCAAGGATAAATGGTGGCTATTGTACTCCATGCTCTGGATGTTTTGACCCGAAGAGTCCCATAGAGGCTGAATGCCAGAAACTGAGAGGATACACAAGGGAAGTTCACTCTGTATTTGCTTTGTTTCTTGTATTGGCTGTAAGCCACCGTAGGAGACAGGAGGCCAGATGGGGCCCAGGTCTCACCTAATTGTGGCCTTATAATATATTCTCCTGTAAAAGATCAGACTGGATTAGGATAAATTACATCCAAATCACACTGCATTACTCAGCACATTAAATTGTCCTTAATCATGTACTTTGATGGTCTAGAGGCCTGCTGAAATTTACCTCCTGTGCATATTTCTGTGCCTATTCTGCTGAAATCACAGCTGAATTTCAACTGTACATAACCAGGCTCTAATGAAAAGCCAATAAGGCTCTTTGATCAAGCTTTAATAGGACTCATCATGGGGACATACTCCACTATGGCAAATGGTTTCCTCATCCTGTCTCTTTCAGAAATGTTTTGTGAGCCTTTAAAAGCAATTTAGTCCTGATTTATGTTAGCTAAGTGATTTTTGTTGCACATGTGAGTTACAAGAAAAGGGCCCTCATCTCTATTTACTACACTGTTCAGGAAATCAGTTATAAATGCTGTAGTGCCTTCAATGTCTCTGACTTCAATGCAGCGGAAACCAGCAATCTGAGTGAATACTTCATCATCCCCAATTCTCCCACATGTGCATCCAGGACTTAAAGAGGCAACCTATAAGATATTTTTTTTTGTAAAGGGTACTGAGATTCTCTTGTCTAAGCTGCTTACCTAAGCTGTTTCCTGCAGATATTCAAGGAAACAAGCATGCAATTCTTTAATAGAGAGCATATGAAACATATTGATGAGTATCTTATAAAATTAGGGGTGTGTTCAATAGGAGTGAGCACCTCATCACATGTTCAGAGGTGAGGAATGTAGAAGGGGTGACTGAGCAAGCTCATATGGTCAGACAGGGTGCAAACCAACCCAAAAGTTTTGATGGCTTGACCTGACCTGCCAGAGGTATCCAGCAAGCCCTGGGCACAGGTTAGAGCAGATCTCTTCCCACCAGGGGACAGATGCCAGGAGGAGCCATTGAAAGTGCCCATGGCCAGTGGTGTATGTGCTGCTGCCTTGCTTATGGGGCTGCTGAGTAATGACATTCCCAATTCTTCTCACTCCTCATATTGGGCAGAGAGACCTGAGAAAGGAGAAGTGACCAAACAACAGTGGTTTGGGGCGCCTTCCTCCTGCTCTCCCCTCCTGCTCTTGAGAGAAAGCCCTTGGGACATGCAATTCCCCTCACACACCCCATCCCACCTGTGAACACAGCTCCCCATGGTGAACAGGGCTGGTGATATCAAGCCCTTGGAAGACCCACAGGACCAGGACCCTTTCACAGGAAGACAAAGCAGAAGAATTTCCTGTCTGCCCTTTTCTTTCTGACTACCCACGGCATGAGGATTCCCACTCACAGCCTCCCCTGAGCACTCTCCTTTGCCCCATAGCAGCCTCACAACCACTCCACTGTGTGTGCTGGGTTCCTCATCTCTCCCTGGGATTCCCCATCCCAGTGCCTGGTACAAGTGCTGGCAGCAGCTCTCATGCTGGAGGCTCACACAGGGAAATCCCAGGCTGTCACTGGCATTTTTGACATTCTGAAGTCTCTTAACTTGGCAAAATAAGAATTTATGTACAGGCATTTCCAGACATGGCCCCAGCCCTGCTGGACCTCTGGGCTCCCAGTGCAAAGGAGAGTGTGCCAGATGCTTGATATTGGACAATTTTGCAGTTTTTTTCTGGTGGTGTTTTTCTGGTGCGTTGTACTTCTGTATACTCAACTGGCTTTTCAGCAACATGATGCTTGGACTTCTCTGTCTTGCTGCTCCTGCTACATGTCCAAGGGCAGTTGGACCTGAAAGATTAGGACTGCAGTGTGCACAGACAGCAGATGGCTGTTGCATCTGTACTTACTTTGCACTGCTAAATACCCTATTGCCCTACCTAGTTCTACATCCCTTTTTAGTGGGAGATCTCCCCCCTGACTTTTTAAAATCATCTGTTGCACATATGGCCCTAAGAATGGTAAATATTTTTTTCCAAGAGAGGCAAAAACTTATGATGCATGTGGGAAGACAAGATCAAGCCCACAGTATGAACTCCAGCTTCATCTGGTGACTGCAGTCTTTCCTTTCCTCTTTACATTTCCTTCAGTCAGAGCAGGGAGATTAAAGCAGGGCTCCTTCCCAAACGTGCCTCAGCAGCATGTCCTCAGTTCACTGTCTTGCAACATCAAATGTCTTTTCAGCACACTAAGCAGTGTAGTTCTCTATAAGACACCAATTTTATATTACTTGGAATTGTTTTCTGCCTGTTTCTACAAAGCAGCACATGGAAATATCTTTCAAGTCATTGGGTTCTTTAATTTACTAGTCAAGAGACATAAATCATGGCATGCATGATCTACTGCAAGTTCATGAACTCTAGGAAATTTCTCTAATCACTATCCTTTGAATGGAGCTTTTTTCAGACACTGTAAAACTCCAAAACATAGCTAGTAAATTTTGCTGGATTGGCAACTACTAAAAGCAGATTTGTCTTCCCTGATTACCTACCAGGATCAGACAGTCTTAAAACATCCTCTGTGATTCTAACATTCAAACATAAAAGAAAAAAGAAGTCCGGAATTTGTCTTGCCCAATATAACTGTTGAGATTCATCAAATTATTCCAAATTATCACTGACAGGCACCAATTGTGGGAGAAAAATAGAGACACCTTCCCAAAGTCAAAACCTTTCAAACAGTAGGGTTACTTTTCAAGGTGACCAAACCCCTTCCAAATATCCAATTCTGATAGTAGGTCCAACTCTTTTATGCTCTCTAAAAGGTAAAAGAGCTAAATTACATGATACTTGCAAAGAAGCATCACAAAGTTTCCAGAAGTATCAGATTCACTGAGAAAAGATTTATTGAGCACTCCAGGAGTGAATGGAGATGCTCTTTTTTTGTAACAGGGTATGAAATAATAAATAGAAAAAGCCATGTACTTCAAAATGGTTTAAGAGATTGTTTCAGTCTCAATGCTCAGCTCATTGAAGGAAACAAAGAAAACAGCTGTTTCACCCCGGATATACTGCAGCTACCCATACTATAAGATTCCTGAAACTAAAGATAAACAGATACACCCTAAGTTTTATAGTCCTATGCCCAAAATTATCAAAACTTCCAGTGAATTTTGCTTGACTGGTGTTTGATAGATAGTTATGCTGAACTTAAAATTAAATTTGCAGAAGCAGGAGATGGTTTTGCTATTACATGTATGGATCCATCCTAACACTTTCTTTTGATACTTACTCAATTAAAAGGGCAAATTAAAAAAATCATGTTACCCTCAAATATATGCTCTCATAATTGCCTCAAAACACCTCAAATGATGTCAACTGACTTTCTATGGTGACCAGCATTAAATATGTCTGGAAAACAGAAGAAAATATCTTTTTATGTGCATTTACAACATATGCAGATTGCACACAACATGAAACAATGCAATGTCTGAATAGACAAAAATTTTGCTGTCCAGTTCAGATACAAATTTGGATGTTTTTCACACGTGCTCATGAAGGAAAGATCAGTTTCTCTTTGTTCTTTTTGTGTAATTCCTGTCCAATTCTCCATCCAGACATTAACTTTTAATTCACCTCATACATCTCCAATGAGTGTGTGTGGCATTTCCAATATCTTTTTCCATGTCCTATGTTCATAAAAGTGAAGAGGCATAATGAATGAATGTAATTACTGCCATCCATGCAGCTGGTTATAGGATCAGACCTTTAAATTCAGCTAAAAGAGAAATGATTTGTTCCTTCAAAATGAATGATGATTCAGGGAGTTTTTCTGGCCTGAAACATGAGGGATCTCTATTTTGCAGAGCTAAATGGCCATTGTCAGCTTATTCCTGCTTTAACTGTTCATGTTATCTGATATATACATATCACATGTGGGCGAAGGGAAAATGCCACTCATTGTCAGGCATTACACCCCCTCCTTTTCAGTTGTTGATCTCACTTGCTCACTAGTATCCCAAGCTTGGAATATCAATGAGGTTCTGCAAATGCCATGCCCTGCAATCAGCTTTTGTCCACTATTTTCTCCCTTTGTTACCTGAAATGCCAGAAGCTGCACAATAAGAAACCACTCTCAGCAGGGACACTTTCCCCACCAGGGCAGGCCATGCTATGCCTGGCAGTAGCATCCACCACAGGACCACAGGAGCATCCCTGAGGTCCTGAGAGGTTTCTATATTCTGAAGTTCACCCTGTGGTGTCCAGTTCCAAGTCTGAATTCAGTGCTATTTTGAATAATCTCTCATTACAGTAAAATACTGTGAGATTCAGAACTGGAATCTAGGCACACCAGCCACGAGATGGAGCTGTGGGGATTGGGAATCAGAGCATGAAACAGTGTCCTACTGCCAATAAACTACTTATTAACAATTTCTGCCCCAGTCATCCTCTGGGATGAAGCCAATTCCTGGAACCTTCTGCTTTGCCTCTGCCCCCTCTGCAGCACCAGTTTCCCACCCATCCCTGTCTTGCCACTTCTGGCCTCGACCTGTTGTCTCCTGGGCAGCTGATTGCCTCCCTCCCCTGCTGACAGCACACACCTCACTCTAATGCAAAATGGCTCTGATCACTACATGAACACCCTGAGCTTACCAAGAGCCCACAAAACCCAGCTCTGACCTACTCAGCAACAGCATGTGCAGCAACAAAAATTCAGCTTCAAGCCTTCAAGCTCTGCTGTGCATCCCATCCATTAGCAGTGCCTGGGGAGCTCTGCAGAGACCTACCTTATGATTAGATAAAAGCTTTTCCTTCTAAATCATTGTACAGAAGGAAACAAGGGTCTGAAAGAGTGAATTCCATGCAGATTAAAGGCCAGGCATATCCCCTCTGCTGGTTATTTATGTGTTTTCATTTTACATTAACAAATGCAAGGTTTTGTTGGAGGGAGTAAGTTGCATAATTTATTTATTGTGGTAAAACTACCAAGACCCTTTTCTCAGTAAGACACAGAAAAGGGAAAAGTTTTTCACAAGAATAAATATTTTTTTAAACAGTGTTAAGAATATCTTAGAGCTCTACATGCACCAAAGCAAATCTGGGGTGGTGATGAGAAGGAAGAGATTTTTTGCCTACCTCTCTGCCTCCACTACCCCAGAGCCTGTAGGTCATATCATGCCCAACAGGTCCTTGAACTGCTCTAATCAGCAGCGAAACAGTCCAAAATGCAATTATAACACCCTGCCCCTCATCCCTCCTTTGCCTGCCTTGAGGGTTTCCAAAGCAAGGAGGCTGTGAGAGGAGCCAACCTGTGGAGCACAGGGCAGAGGACACACACAGATGAGACACACCATGCACACCACTACTGGGACTGTGCCTCACCACCAGCTCCAAAGAAAGTCCATCTCCCAAAAAGGACTTGAAAAACAACTGCAATGATGACAACAGAGCTCCAGAGGTGTCTCCAGGTGCAGTTTTAGTCAATGCTTAAAGTCAGGAACGTTTCAGAAGGAGAACTGCAGTTAAGGTGGGGAACAGATCCTACATGAAAGAACTCAAGAGCATCCAGCTGCTAATGCAACCATGGTCATGTTATCTTCAAGCTGAGCACCCAGGAACTCCAGTGGATCTCTCTTCTCTGAAATAGGGACAAGAGCCACAGCATTTCACATGAGGAAAGTTGAGCAAAGAACTTGTGGCTGAAAGTCATGAAGAGTGGAGGCTGGGGTTCATCTTCTCCATCCCTCAAAGGCTCAGACTCAGTCGTGCTGACCTTCATCCTATCCCACAGTGTGAGTTTAAAAATACATCGCTCCTCTTGAAAGTGTGTCACAGCTCTTAGAAGCAAGAAAATCAGGTTGTGGGTAGGAGTAACTCCACAGTATATCTG
This sequence comes from Geospiza fortis, assembly GCF_000277835.1. Classification (NCBI taxonomy): domain Eukaryota; kingdom Metazoa; phylum Chordata; class Aves; order Passeriformes; family Thraupidae; genus Geospiza; species Geospiza fortis. The sequence goes on along the minus strand of NW_005054300.1, from coordinate 4,192,862 downwards.
CACCATGTGTGTATAGATATAGATATAGATATATATACACACACATACTTTTGAGCAACAGTCTAAAATTCCACTTTGCAGAAAGCAGACTTCTAGCACTTTAGGAGTTGAACACACTGTTATTATCAGAGTCTAGAAGCAGAACTGTTTTAAGAGGCAGGGGTCCTTTTCTATTAATTTTTTAGGAAACACACTTTTTTTTATAGCTCAGCTTTTCTAAAAAATAATTATTTTATGCTCAGTCACAGCTCTTCACTGGTAATGCCATGCCCAATTTGGAAGATATGAGCACTGAATTATTTGGCAGAGGGATATACTCAAAGGAAAAGAAACTGCTTACAATTTATGATATGCTTTGAGAGCAGTGATTTAAAAATGCTAGTGTTTCATTCCAGCAAATGGTACAATAACAAGCACAAGACTAATGATCTGATGCCTTATCAGAGATGTTCACAGGTCAGGTAAAACCAGCACACTATACCTGCAGGGCCCTGTTTCAAAGACAGCCCTGTTTGAGTCTCTCCTGGGCTTTCATCCCCACAAGCCATCCATTGACATTACCATCCCAAAAGCTGCCCTCACACTGAAGGTTTTTGTGCTGACACTTTCAAACCTCTGAAATACGTCTGGGCTGTGCCACCTCCCAGCCATGGCCACCTCAACCACCTAAGCTTTTTCCTCCATATGAGGAAGCAGTGAGAGAAGAAAATGTTCAGCCCACATCAGGCTTTGCCAAACAGCTGGCAAAGAATAACCTTAGAAAAACTGATACTTTAGCAACTGTGGAGGAGATCTGTCAATTTTAGAGGGGCAGGATGAGATCGCCCATTGCCTGCTGTTGTCCTTTGGCTGAAAACAGTCAACAGACAGCTGGATGGCCCCTGATCCTGCACTTAAACACAGTTGCAGAAAAATTTGCATCTCATCATCATGTTGCATTTTTCTTTTCTTCTCACAGGCCTTCCCTTGGCTTGCTCCAGGGTTCCAAGCCTGTATCACATCCCTTCACACCTGCTGGGGTCTGTTCACATTTAATGTTGAGCAGTAACAAATACTTTTCTTATATTCCTTTATTTAATAAAAAAAATAATTAAAAATTCAGAGTTCCCCTTTACTTAACATTTTTTGCTACATATTATGGAGAAATAATTCAGATTGTGCTCTGAGGATGCAACTGCAGGGGCTCAGAGGTGTGTGTGTGGTACCAATCTGTGCTGAATCACTGCAGTGCAGACTTGGGCTGGTGATGCTGCTCCATGAATCAGGACATGCAGACAACATTTCAGCAGCACCTGAACTTTTCAATAATTTCCTTTGCTAAGAAAAAGGATTCATTTCTCAGAGAATCCTGTGGCATTCAGAGTCCCTCATGCTGCCAGCCTGTGCTACCCTTGAAGAGGCTGCACAAGGACCATGCAGGCAGCCCTGTGTGATGTGAAGGGAATTGCTGCTGTTACTTAAAATAACCTGACACAGAAATGAGGCTCTGCTGGGACTCTCCCACATGTCTGTGGATGGGCATGGTTGAAATTCCTCCTCCTGGGGTACTACAGAGCAGCAGCAGCACTTGTCCCAGCACCTGGGGTGAATTGTGACCATATCTTGGGCAAAAATTAAGTTTCACCCTTTACGTCTGAATCTTTTCTCACCAAAAGACAGAAAGACATGTACTGGGTGCATTCACATTTAAATATTACTCTGAGATATGTTGGGTACCAGCACACGTGGTCCTTCCAAAGCTCACATGCTTGCAAGAACAACTTTTGATATTTATAGAATCACAGAATCATTTAGGTTAGAAAAGACCCTTAAGATCATCAAGTCCAACTGTTAGCCAAGGACTGCCATCAGTAAACCATGTCCATAAGCACCACATCTGCCTGCCTTTTAAACAGCTCCATTATCCTTCCCTGGATTCAACTCAGCACCCCAATGCCTTTCTTGCAGTAAGAGGCCCAAAACTGGACATAACACTTGAGGTGCCATTTCACCAGAGCCCAGCACAGGGGGGTGATCACCAGCCTGGCCCTGCTGGCCACACTATTGCTGATACAAGCTTTATAAAGCATTTTACAGATCAGCTTGCCAATTCAGATGGATTTTCTGATCTGCTCTAGCTATGGAGTGATGTAACAGAGTTTGCCTTACAGCATGGGACTGGGAGAAGACTACAGACCAATGAGATTAAATGGCAGTATTAGAAAAAATTAAGCAACTTTTTCTAATACTGAGAAATAATAATGAGAAACTTTTATTTCAGCATGCGTTACATCCTTCCCTCCTGGGGCCCGTGTCTGACTCTCCCCCTGGACTCATTGTGCACTCATGTTAAATCTGTCGAGAGACAAATGCCCAGAGACACAGTGATGCTCATCTTCCCTTCCTTCTGCATGATGCTGAAGAGCAGCTGATGCCTTGACAAACCCAGGCTGCTTAGGGATGACTTCACACCCAAACTTCACCAAAGGCAGCTTTCCCCTCCTCGGTATCACACAGAACATTTGCATTCAGATTTTTCGCTTCATTTCATTTTGATCCATCTGTTCCTCCTGGCTCATTTCCTCTTGTCTGGTCAATATTTCAGAACAACCTGAATCATTTGTAAAATGCAGGACAGCGAGTCAGGCCCTAGGAGCAAGGCACACGACGACAGGCAGGCAGAAAACAGAGCTGAGGCACAAGGAGGCCCTGAGGTCCCCAAGGAGCAGGGGCAGAGCACAGCCCATGACATGCTGCTGCCTGATGAGACTGGGGTTTGATCAGTATTTCTGCCCAAGCACTACAGCTCTGTCTGCCACCACGTTTTCAGCTGTTTGACAACTGGTGACAAAGATGCATCCCCCCTCCTGGCACTAGATTAAATTTTCCCTGCTGTGATACACAAGCTTTTAAAATATGTGTGGCCAACTGCTGCTATGACCAGCTTGCTTTGAACAATACGTGGTAAATGTGCTTTATCCCTGTCCACAGCCATAGCCCTGAATCCCTGTCAAGTGTCAAGGGCACTGACCTTTGCTCTCTGCCCACTGAGTCCCAACAGGACTCATCTGATGCTCAATTTCATTTATGCTCAATTTCAGGCTCCTTTCTTTGCCACACTGCTCCACAGCTCCTTGTCTCTGGTTAATGTGTTGTTATCACTTTGGGTCAGCAGACCCAGAGCGGGGTGAGGGTAGGTGCTGACTCCAGTGAGCCCTCTTAGCCTGCCTATCCTTGCTTTTCAGACCAGATATCATTCTCCAGGCATGTTATGGCTCACAACAAAGTCCTGGCAGCACCCAGCTGTCACGGGACAAGGGCTCAGACACATCATCATCTCCTGCATCCTTTTCCCTCTCCAACTGGAGTCAGCCACAATGTGGAGAGGCCCAAGCCTGCCCCATGGGGACACCAAGCTGGGTTGAAGCCTAGACACCAAGGCTCTGCTTTATCTCTGCCTCAGAACAGAGCACAGCAAAAAAACAACTCTTGGGACACTGCAGTGACCCATTAAAATTAATGGGGTTAAATCATCCTAGTGTAAGTCACCAACTTCAAAAGATTTACACAAGGGATGAATCTGGAGCCATTATTTTTCTTCTTTGTGCCTTTCAGAAAGATGATCTGTTTTCCAGACCGCTGTGCTCAGCCAGTCTTTCTAACTAAATTAACTACCCTCTTGTCGGTCTCTTATTCCATGCTCTTGTCTACTGTCCAAGTAATTCCAACAACTGCTCACCTGCTCTGTTTTCCCCCGTGCAAAATGGCCCTCATAGACTTCCAAGTGGCCTAATTAATTTCCCTTTTCAGGGAAAAATTAAAAAAGAGTTAGAAAAAGCAACCACCTCGAACAAAGTTTAATAAGAGAAACCAGGAGAGTTGCATACCCTCAAGGCACATTTCTTCTCTACCCTTGGTTGGAATAGCAGGTAAAGGAGCAGGTAGAAGTGTGACACCTCTACCTCCCTTAAAACTACAATGCACAAAACCTGCCTGATGTATGTCACATATATTCTTCTGTAATAGGAAGCACTTCAGCTAAGGAGGTGCAGGGGACCAACAAGACAGGCAGAGAAGCCCCATGTGTAAAAGATACAAGCTCCCAGCTACTCTGTCATCTGGAAGCCAGCCTTTATCCTGAGGAGGATCATTCACTGCCAGTGCAGATGGCCTTCAACTCTTTCAGCAAAGAGCTCAGTAACCTTAAAAAGCATAAATCAAAACTGTGTAAAATTGGCAGATGATTTGATAGGAAGAATTGCCTTTTGGGGACTGCTTTATGTCTGCCAAATTCACCCAGACGCAGAACCACATATGGATTTCTAACCTATGCAGGTTTCAGTGGTGATTACAGTAGTGATTGTGGTATGAACCATGCTAGACATATTATTTTGGGAGAGCTGATGCATTAGAGGTAGACAATGAAAAGCTCAGAGTGTATTTGGTCTGTGACTTAACCCACCTCCATAATTCCCAGGTATTCAGCTCTGTGGATTTTGGCGCAGGAAAAGTGGATTTGAAACTCAGCTCCTGAACTTGTTTCAAACTTTGCTGAAAGTCCGGAGGTGTTTGGATCTGGAATATTGACTAGTAGCTCCCAAAAGAGGCTGCTAATTTCTCAGGGTGAGGCAGCAGAGGATGGAAGGAACCAGTGTTTTTTCACTTTGCTCTAAGCGCACTGCAGCCATCTGTGCAGCCACTAAACCCCAGGGCCTTGAAGGAGCTACAGAAGTGTCTCTCCGTAAAGTCAGGCACGGAGGAGCAGTGGCTGCCGGGCTGACACAGCCTGCTGGTACTCCTCAAACCCCGGGAAGAAATGCTGCCTGACAGCTGCTTTCTATCCCCCGTGCTTTGGCCCCACCGTGTCCCCGCCAGCGCCTTTTGCAGCCCTGCTCAGACATGTACCAACCATGGATCAAGATGAGTAACGGACTAAAAACAAAAATACGGGGCGATCAGGAGCTCCACAAAGCTGCCTGTAAATCAGCTGAAAGTGGCGTGTTTCCACAATAAACAATCCGTTATCGCGGCTCCGCTCCCACCGGGCAGCGGGCGCGGGGAAGGAGCCGCGCTCCATCTGGCGGCCGCGCCCGCATCCGCCGGGACGCTGCTCCCTCCCGCCGAGAACCTGCTCCATCCATTCCTTCTGGCACATCTGGGCAGGCACCGCCCGGGAAGCGAGACCAGCGCTGTCAGGATTTACACCGATAAAGAATAAAAGCGACAGCGCCGGTGTGAGAGGTGCTGGGCTGTGGCTGCACAGGGCCGTGGAGAAACTCTTCCCAGCTGGGACTGAGAAGTCACTGCTGTCACCTCTGTGAGACACAATCCATCACCATGCACAAGGCATGCAACAAGGCACGCTGGGTTCAGTGGGTGGGAAACAGTCTGGGAACCAAAAGGTTTATATTGCTGTTACAATACAAACCAACAATACAAACAAAGGCAACAACGCCTTTGTTTCCCTTGCCCTAACAACGTTTCTCCAATATCCCTGGAAAAGCAGGGCTCCATAACAGCTCCATAACAGCCATCTACCTTCCAAAAGGTCTTCAGGTGAAATGTATTTGTCTCAATATGCTTGATGATGACATGGCAAAACTGTTGACACCTGAAAATACAAATGTGTAGAGATACATGCAGCTGGCAAGGATCTGGGATGGTGCGTGCATGTACATATGCTCACTATTTCATGTTTGTAAAATATGTATTTCCAAAGGACAGGCTCGATGACACTACCCAGCAGGACTTCAGGAAGTCCAAATGAGAGCACAGAATCACTGTTACCCATCAGCCACAAGTGACCTCTGCTGGGGGTTGCCTTGAGAGCTAAAATAGAGCCTAAGCCATGAACAGGGAGACCAAGCAGCTCCCTTAAAGCAAATCTGCACCAAAGAGAGGATGTGAATTCAGGACTTCTCCACCCTTTCCTCCCATTTATCCCATGAGTCCTGTCACACACAGCCCTATCCAACAAGGCTCCCACTCGGCAGAGAGCCTGCCCATCCAACAGCAACAGCAGGCACAGGGCACCTCAAACCTGCATCAAACAGCCTCTTCCTGCTAATTACATTATGCCAGCTAATGGGCTTTCACAGCCTAATTCCTGACTTATTTTTCCTACGTCACTTTGAATATAATGGGCACAAAACAGCTCACATCATTGTTTTTGAGGTAGCAGGCAGTTTAATTTCTTGCTAATCTCCAAGCAGTCATAGCCCTTTTGATGTCTCATCCATATTTTAAAAGGATGTGGCAATCCTGACAGTTTAGAAATGTGCATGCTATTATGAATGCTAATACAATTAACAGTGAAAGACTCATTCTTGGATCACAAACCCAGCTCTCCTTCAACTCAAGCTCTCCTTGGAGGCTTCCAAGTAAATGGGTCAGATAGCAGTACAAAACTCCAGATAAAGAAAACTAATGCTTAAGTGATAGAAAAGACCAACAAAATTCTTCAAAAAGCCCTGACTAGGCACTGTCAGAGAGATTAAAGACAGGAGCAGCTCCCTAGCTATTAGATGTCAGGGTCAAATTTCATGTAGGGTAACTCGTGGTGGAGTTACCCTGGGGATGGGAAGGATTTGCATCAGCAATGAACTGCAAGTGAGTCTCAGCCCTGTGCTGAGTGCAGCTTCAGGATTAGTGCCTGCACCCCCTGCACAGCACACACACACACAGAGCAAGGGATGAAAAATGCATGATCAAGTTTATTCCAAAGCTCCTGCCAAGGATCAAAGCTGCTGCCCCCAGCAACACTCAGTGGCCCCAGCCAGCTTCACATGCTGCCTTCTTGAATTTTCTAACATGGGAAAGCACATCAAAAGCCTTGAAAGGGGAATAGCACATCTCCAAGGAACACCATCTTCAGCAGACCGGCAGTATTGAGAATAAGGGGGGGTTTGTCAGCACTCTGCAAACACCATGGGCACAAAACCAGTCAGTTTCCCAGAAAAGAAAAAACCTCACTTGTCCAAATCAAGCAACAATTAGCCCAGGAACATCCCATTTGAAGCTGGCACTTCCACAGCCAGGAATGCTCTGTGGTGAGGACACACCACTTGGTACAAATTTCATCAATTCAAGTCAGTGGACTGAGACTGGTGCCTCTTCTCAGAAGCTTTGAGGAAATTTCTCTTCCCAGAGCTGGGGAACCACAGGCAGCCAGCTCAAATCAGAGCCTTGTCAGCCCATAGCTCTGCAGGCTGGGTCAGCATCTCCCCTGCCTGGGGGTGTTCCCAGCCTTCCCTCCCTTCCCAAGACACTGACTCACCTGTGCAGAGGACAGAGGCACTTTGCTCAGGTGCAGCCTCTCCTGTGAGGAGACATCCTGTGGCCAAGGTAAGCTGCTGCCCCAAGAGCTCAGCTGGGAACTGCTCTGGGTGCTGCTGGATGGTGGGAGGACATAGGAAGGGCAGATACCTCAACTATCCCAACAGCAGCTGGACATGGCTCCAAAACCAAGAGCGCTGCTGCTCAGGTTTTTCAGCTCATAAATACAAATATATTTTCCTCTTAAAACCATTTTACAAACAGCTCATGATGCTGTGGCTTACAAATTGCCCAGCTCTGGGTCAGATTGTTGCTCGCAATTGTAAAACATCAGCAGTTGCTTGATTAAATCAGGTTAGTGAAGTCCCAGACCCCTTTCCCACTCCCCCTACTCTGTTTTTTAAATCTCTATTCTGCACAGATCCTGCCCTTGCACAGAGTCTTCCATTTCACCCTCAAATGAAGAGTAATTTTCCTTCAGAGCAGCATTTGGAGAGTTTTGATTGGAAATTTGCCCTTGTTCCATCATTTTTCAAAAGTTTTCTGTTCCAACCTGCTCCCTGCTTCAGGTTAAATGGAGCAACATGGATAATGGTCTTACTGCAAGGCAGGAGCAGGGCCTGGCAGGGAACAGTTCAGCCTGGCTGACAAATTCCTGCAAGGACTGTATGTGTCTGCAGGTACCAGTGTGCTGGAGAGGGATGGATGGATGGATGGATGGATGGATGGATGGATGGATGGATGGATGGATGGATGGATGGATGGATGGATAGGAAATACAGGACAAGCAGAGGCAGTCCCTGCCATCTAGGGAGGAGCTGTGTCTGGGAAGCTGTGGGGGGAAAGGCCTGCCCTGAGCTTTGCTAAGGAGCATCAGTGTGACAAGGCAGCAGTCCAAGGGAGCTGCAGCAGATGTGGGGTGGGGTTTAATCCTTCCTGGGTCAAGCAAGGAGGCCAAAACCTAGATTAATGTACACTGTGTCAGGCTGCAGATGCAATGCCCTGGCAATACTATTTGGAAACAAACACCCAGATTAGGTGCTGACAACTCCCCTAACAGGATCACGCAGGAAATGTGGCCAGAAGAGCTGTCACTGACTTTCACAGCCAAAAACATGAGCAAGCCAGTGACACCTTCCACGCTGAAGCCGTGCCGAGCATCCTGGCACATCCAAAGCTGGGGATGAGAAAGGTTTTCCTTTCCAAGTTGGCTCTTTAGCTTAGTGGAGCGGGAGCAAGGAGAGCCTGGTGATCTGCACAGCTTCCAGGCCTGCAGAGATGATTCAGTCTAATACCAAGTATTAAGGAGACAATTAGATAATCTTCAATCTCTTCCATATGCTTACAAATGTCTGATCCAGGTGTGCTTCTGGAGCTGTTAGTACTGATATCCAAGACTGCAAGTCTGCTTCTTTCCCATTCCCTCATCAAGATGTAATGGTATTAAATACCAAAAAATTACTGTCATACGACTGATGGAAAAAGATAGGGCTGTAACACCTAATAAGAAGCCAGGTGGAAAAGCTATTTCATATCTGTTCATAGCAATGTGTCACAGCTTTCCCACTGCTGTCTAGAGGAATTTCTGCTCTCTGGGGCACGAGAGCCAAGAGAGAGTCAGCTTCACCAGGTGAGCATGGCAAGGGGTGAGGCAGAGCAAGTCCCTGGAGAGAGAAGAACACACACATCACCACATCCAAAAATCCAAGCAAACCAAATGCATTTTTTTCCAGCTCAGCTAGTGGTTTTTGCTGCACAATAAATGCATGTCAAGCACCATCTCCCCACGATGTGGCAGTAGCTGCCTGCAGAGCCTGTGACTCAGAGCCTTCCCAATTCTGACCCTTGCCATCAAGTGCAGCTGTTTATACTGCACGCTACAAGCTGTGCAACAAATATGGCTTTGCAAGAGGGTTGGAGAGTTCTGCAAAAAACACCAAGTGCAAACCTTAAAAATTGTAAGTTATCATCAGACACAGGGATAGTGAACCCTGGCTGTGGTAGAAGGACTGTACACATCACATCCATACACATGCACAAGAGAGCAAAATATCTCCTGCATCAAACACCTCTTGACACATAAAGGACTTTTGGCTAAGTTTTGTGTGAAAACCTGCCAGAAATCCCTGCCCTCTGGGACAATGTTGAACACAGAGCATTTTGTGGACAGGGGATAGATGTGCCTGTTAATGTCCCTGGCTGCCCTCCAGCTGAGGAAGTCCCTCTCCTGGCTTTCTGGGAAGGGAAGGACACTGGGCAGGTGAAACCCTGCCTGCCCTGCTGGGTTTGTTGTACCAGCTACTGCTGGTGAGAGATGTCAGACTGAAGTGGCCTCTCCCAGGTGAAGCTCTTTGTAAAACAGATGCCAGCAAAGGGAGGGAGACATTGGATACCAACCCAATTTCCCAGCAGTCTCACTGTAGTCTGCAAGAATGAAGGACAGGACACACAGGAAGAGCTTGTGCAAGGCTGGGATAGGAAGCTGTTCCCTCCCTACTGGTGAGTCCTTCTGCTGACATAAAGGGACCAATTCATCCCCTGACACCTGGTCTCCATGAACATAGCTTTCACTGACTTTATTTTCATGCTGCTCTGGTCACAAGTCCTCCCTGCAGTGGCAGGCACAAGATCACTCCTCTCCCCACCCTGCTCCTGCAGAACACGTTAGCCCACCCACACCTCAGGCTGCTGAGCTGGGCCCACGTGTGGCCCCCACTGCTGGATCTGCTGGGAGACCAAGGAGTGATGTCCCCACTGACAAGAACAACTGTTGGATTGAGGGGACAATAAAAATAGGCAACAGAAGAGACAAGGTGTTCATCATCAAGGGTGGGAGGGGGCACAAGAGCAGCAGATGAGTCCCATCAGGTATCACAGCATTTACCTTCAAGCAGTGTTAGTCCAGTAAATGTTACAGACCTTGGATTCACAAGCCATTTTCAGCCAGCAAGGTTCAGAGGACCTACGGACAATCCACTGCTCCCTAGGCTTGGGGAGCAGTGACATGCAGGCAGCAACACCACTCCCTTGCCCAGGGGTCCCAGGTGTTGCCAGTCTCACACTGAGGTTGCTCCTACATGCTTTACCGCTGGTACCCTGCCCTGCCCTGCTTTTAGAGCTAAGGAGGCTTTTGGGAATCCATCCCTAGATCAGCAACACAGGACTGTGCAATGAAAGGACTGCTCTGCCTTCAGCAGAAACTTCCAGGCCAGCACAATTCTCTTTCCAGCTCCCATGTAACCCGCTCCTCAGGCAGAGGGGCCGAAGGGACACGTGCTGGGCTTACTTTCCCATCTCCTTCCACCTCACAGTGCAGACATGAATGAGGATTGAACTGGGTTGAAACAAAATCTGAGAAGGGTTGGCCCTAAATGTTGGCCTCTGGTTTATGAGGAGAGCAGGTCCAGCCCAAAAAGCTGCCACAAGCCAAAACCTAGCCAGTGTGCAGTGGCTGGAGCCCAGACAGGACACAAAGCTGCTCTCTGTGGCTCACACCACCTGGCACTTCACTGGTGGGCACAGGTCAGCTTTCCCCACACAGGACCTGCAGCACTGGGAGCTGCCCCATGCAAGGATCAGCTTTCCCCACACAGGACCTGCAGCACTGGGAGCTGCTCCATGCAAGGATCAGCTTTCCCCACACAGGACCTGCAGCACTGGGAGCTGCTCCATGCAGCCATGCTCTCAGGCAGCCTGGCGCTCCCTCTCATGTGTCTTGGATGGCATTTCCCTCAGCACTGCCCAGCCAGGAGCCCTGCTCTTTCTGGGACACACGAGTACCTGCAGGCAGGGCTGGCAGGGCCGTGTGCTGGGGTGAGGGAGGCTGTGCTGGGGGTGAGCTGCAGGGCGAGCAGGGTGGGGGGCTCAGCAAAGTGGGCTCCTCTCCAGCTGCCCCCAGCAGGGCTGTTCTCCTGTGATAAGAACCATCCCTCAGCTCAGCTCTGCTGCCGGAAGTTTGTTCCTGTCACCCCATTTCCCACCTCCCTCCCCTCTCTCTGCAGGTTGAGGAGGTCGCAGCCCTGGAATGTGCAGAGGAAGAAGGGACACAGGAGCAGGCTGTCTCTGCCACCCTCTCCCTAGCTGGCCCCCAGAGCCTGTGGCAGGAGCCTGCAGCAATGTGCTCACAGAGAGAGAGGAAAGCCCAAGAGCAGCTCTGGGGGTTTGGTTGCCTTCTGAGCACAGGCCTGCAGCAGGCTGTTTGTGGACAAACAAGCCATCCCCTTTATAAATCCTTTATTTATTCCATTCTGTTTCCCCACCCTTCTGCCAGAGAGTTTGTCCCTGGCACTGTGCTGGGCAGGACAAACAGCTGATTCAATATCCAGCAGTACAGGGGAAGAGGTGGGAGCTCCGGAGCTGCCTGCGCTTGACACAGGACTCTGCTGACAAAAATAACTTTCCTCCACTTTGAGAGCCCCTCTGCAAGCACATCTCCCCACAAAGTGGATCCTCTGCATCCCCTGATGCTCACTCCTCTCCATGCTGAAGAGCAACAAATTAACATTTCCATCCTTTCTCCTATGGGTCACTGGGTTGAATGAGAGGAGGTGGAATGTTTCTCAGGTCCCAAGTCAGCACTTTGCAATGCCTCTGTTTCTGTGAGTTCTACACAGGCAGGTTCAAACCCTTCCTCCAGGTCAAAGCAGCAGAACCCACCAGCTGCAGCAGCAGAAGCAGGATGCACAGTGGTGCAAAGCTGAGCAATGCAGTGCCTCACCTCAAACCTCCAAAAATGCCTAGGGATTGATGTATCCCCAGGGTAACTCAGTGATATCAACAGCATCATCACACATGGTGTCTGCCCAGCACTGTTACACAACCCCTACGAGCTGCTCACTGTGCCAAGCACCATCTCTGCCCTTGCAGCAAGAACCAAGAGTTTGTTGCAGGATCTTCCCCAAGTGCTGGACTTTGCTGGCAACCTGTGGGGAGGTGGCTCCCTGCCTCTCTCCCCCTCACTGTAGTTTAAGGAAAGTCCTTGCAGCAGAGCACAGGGAGATCTCCAGGATCACAAAGGAGCTTGTAGGCATGGAGGGATGGATCCTCTTTGCCATCTGTCTGAAGGAGCAACGCAGCCTTGACTCTTAGACAGAGTCTGCAGGTGATTCCTCACTTACAGTGACCCAGGTGACTTTTGCCCTGCTATGCATCCACTGATTCCCTAAAGTTTTGTCCTGAGTCCCACTGGCAATCAGAGCGGACCTTGCCACAGGCAGCAGCACAGAGGAAATACATGGGAAGTCCAGTCCTTTCTATTAGTGTTTCAGAAAGGGGAGAATTGCTGCAAGAATCCTGTACTGAACCCAAGAAATTGCAACTCTCTGCTTCTTACTTCTACCTCTGCAACCTTAGATCAAATGGCATTTAGAAACCAACAGAACAGGGCTGAAGGTCCTTACAACCTGCAAAGCTCAACCAAGAAACTCATCTCCAAATGCTGGCAATAGCTGCCCCAGCTCTAATGATCCCCTTGGAGGCTCTTCTGCCTCTCAGCTAAGCACAGTAATACTGCCTTACATTTATTCAGACCATATGTAATACACACAAGAGCCCATAAAAGCTTAAACAGCACAATAAACATTTGGAAAAGCACAGTGACCAGATTTATGGGTTTGGGTACCTGCCAGCATGACCCACCAGAATCAGATCCTTAAGTTTTTGTGTAAGTCCAAGACATACACACAACACAAACACAAATGTGCTGTTATTCTTGGAAAAAAAGATAAACAGCCCCCAAAGTCCATCCCCAGCACTGGAACATGACGGCCTTTCCTGCATCTGATTGGACTTTGTTTAAATCAAAGCCATAAAGAAGGTCTTGGCGAGGAGAAATAAATGTAGCACAACAAAACTTCACCCCAGAGCACACTGTAAAACTGACAAAGAGGGAAAGACAAAAAGATTTAGACACTTAATTTCCACTGAAGGGGAGATGAGTCCTGCTGTAGAAAAAGAGCTGTGCTTTGCCAAATTCTAAGATACTTTTGTACAAAGTTTCCTCCACAGGGATGATGTGATACCTCCTGTGCCACCTACCAGTTTGGAGGAAGGGGGTAATGGCTCAGCAGAACAGAAAACGTGTGAAATGATGACAGATCCCAAGGCATGCAAAACATTTTTACCCAAGGAACTGCAAAAATCTTGAGCTTTGAGTACAAATGACTTTGGGACAGTGGGAGAACAAGGAACCAGCAGGATGTAGAAGTTTCTCTATTTACCAAGCTTAAGAACAGATGAAAGAGTTTCAGTTTCCTGCCTTCTTGGGCATTTTATGGCACTGGGATTTTTTATCTCTTTCACATTTAATAACATCTATGGCTAAACACAGTATTTTGAGTACCTACAGCCCCTTCCAGTTCACAGAGATACTTCACAAGCAGGATGTAGCACAGTCGTGAGCATCCAGTGCTCAAGACAGAAACCAGGAGTCCTGGAGCCATGTTTTGTGCCCTCATCAAGGGCAGAACCCCATCCCCAGACTTAAAGCAAAAGGAAAGAGATAAAAGAACAACACAAGATACTGCTTTTGAGAAACCTGCCTCATTTGTTATGATAAAGGAGAGCATTACGGATTCGCTGGCAATACATGGAAGGAGTTGCCCACCTCCCACGCGTAATTTCCCCCAAAATGTTTTTACAAGTCTAAGATGAGCTGCTACATAAAGTTATACAAAAGAAAGACTAAAACTTGATGACAGATTTACTCACATAAGGCTCAGGACGTGATGATGCCCTCGCTGTTAAAGGACCAGCTCAGAAGCACTGCTCTGCTTTGCTCACTGAATGCAGAAAAAGGCTGTTTGTGTTTGTCTGCTGCTCTGGGAGGTGGGCTGTGACTGAGAACAAAAGCCACATGCAAGGGCACATTCTCTCACCCACTGGCACGGGCACACTCAGGGACAGCTTTGCTTGGGACAGGGTCTGTCTGTAGCACCACTGCCATGGGGCAGCTGGGTACAAATGTGGGTTCTTCTTCCCCATCACAGCTACAGCCCACCCTGCTCCCTGTGCTGTCCTGCCATATAAAGAAGTGTGGACTGGCTTTTGTCGCTTCTGCACGGGTACCTGCTGTTCATCTCAGGGGAGGGACTTCAGATCAGGCAATTCACCACAGTTTGGGGAAGAAGACAACAGAGTGAGGTCGACCTTGAGCTAAAGATCTCCTTTCACAGGCTGATGAGCAAAGAGTGAGTGTGTGGTTTTTTAGAGGACTGTGAGACCAGTGGTTGAAGCAGAGAATTCAAGGGCATCCTGAACACTAGTCCCCCTGAAACCTAGGGCAAACAAGTTCAATGTTTCTTTAGCACATTTTCCTCAAATATAGAATTTTGCAAAAATTGCCATTGACGCTGACCTGCTCCAGTAGATCCTGAAGTAACATATCAGCAAGTCAAACTGCTGGCATGCTAGGGGTGTTTGCAGAGGCAAATGGCAGAAAGTATGCCAAGAGTCTCAACATGAGGCTAAAATCCAGACCTTCTGGCTCCTGTTCTATCCTTGGTGACCTTTCAAAACCACTTTCATACTTTTGCTTTCCTGGTTCTAAAATAAAACCTGTATTTCACAGTCTAGCTGAGAAGGTTCATGTTTGGGCCATACCTCGAGGTGTAGAGTGAGATAAGTCTATAGAAGGGCAATGCAGTACTATTGCCATTGCTAATACTGGATGACTTACATGATGCTTTCTTTTCAGTATTATTATTAGGAACAATCCCTGGGAAGATTTTAGTTTCACTAAAAAAAGAAGTAAGATAGATTATAGACAGCTAGGGACAAAAATAATCTGTTCCCATGTGGTTTGTGCTATTTAAAGGGACATAATACCTATTCTTGAAAAGACCAGTTTCAGAAGACAAACAACTGACATCTGTCAGCATAAAGAAATTTGGAAAAATAGACTTAATACCACTTTCCAGAAGCTTTAGCTGTGCCTGAGATGAGCCACAGTACAGCAGCAAGCGGGTGGAAGCATGCCCTGTGCAACAGAGCCCAGCCATCTCTTCTGTCAGAACACAAGCAGGGAGTAGTTTTTCTAACCAATTTTTAGAGGAGGATCTTGGTTTCAAGCCAGGAAGTTGAAGGGTGAACAGAGCAGCACAGGGCTTGGTGCATAGGGAGAGTACTTTGAGCCACGTTCCCACATTTCTGTTCACTGTCCCAGCTACGGTCAGGTGGGAAAAAAGCAATGCCGTCTGTTCAGCCTGAATTCCATTTCCAAATAATGGGCTGAGTTATCTTCTGCTGAAGTATCTGGTGGTTGGACAGAAGCCACTGAGCTAACAACATCTGTGCCTCACAATGAACAACAGTTGGAGGCACCAAGAAACTGGCAGAGAGTGGGAATTTGCCCCAGACAGCACGAGATAAAGAAAGAAAGTCTTATTCCACCTGCATTCCTTCTGCATCCTCCGTGGCCATCTGCTGGGGAGAGCTGTCTGCTGGAACCCAGGGGTGCAACATGGGCTGAGCTGAGCATAGGACTGGAGCTGGAGAATGTGAGCAGACTGAGCAGGGGGACACAGCTGTGAGTACACGGATTTCCCGAATCACTTTTGGTTCAGACATGCCCTGACCCTTATGCAACTGCAGTGAAGCATTGATCTTGTCCTGGTCTACCACCTGAAGATAATTTAAAGATGTCCACAAAGTGGAAAATCCAAAGCCACAGACTCTAAAGTTGGTCTGTGTGGGGTTATATCTTGGTGTTTTGCTCTGGGACCAGCTAAAACTGCAGCAAAAACATTGGCAAAGACAGAAGGACACGTTCAATTAGTGCTGGTGCTGCCCATACAGTTCCTGTCACTAACAATCAGTGGGAAGTCAGTGAGAGATGTCTCAGACACAGCATTCAGAGAGAGATGCTCAGCACATCATCCACTGCTGTCTCATTTATTCCAAACACTTAAAACAAAATGTTGGGGCAACTACAGAGAGAACAAGGCTGAACATAGAAAAATAAACTTGCTTTTCTTGGTCTCTAATATTAATAGGCATATTATGTAATTTTCTTGGCTTACTGATCCAGCAACTCTAGTTACAAGACAAGATGGGATTTCCTTGAGGTCATTCCCCCAAACTGTGTGAGTTGTTATTTTCCTGGCTCACCCACAAACAGAATGGCTTGCTCTTCTGAAATACTAATGTCCAACTGTTGAAAGGTTTTGCCAATCAAAACATTGTGGCCTTACCCCGATTTAATAATCTAAGGCATCAATCTCCCCTTTAGTATTTGTTTGATGTGTCCTGCACCCTGCTGAAATATCCCCTCTAGACCTCCCTGAGCTCAGGCTCTGATTGAAGAGAGATGCCATGCATCAGGCCTGCAGCTTTCTCTCTGAAATGTTTAGCAGGGGATGGTGGTAAAATGTATTTATTTTCATGTATTGAGGAAAGACCATATATTCCAGTCTCTTTTTTTTCCATCACTCAGAGATGGGCCTGAGGCCAAAACGGTGCTGCTAAGCTTGTTTTCTATTTAAAACCTTCATTTTTATTAATAACCCTTTACAGCCTCCACACCAGCACGGCGGGAGTTGCATTTCCGTGTTATGTCATCGTGAACCGTTATGTATTTAATTCCTGTACCCACAAACCCATATGGACATCATTAAACACGTACCATACAGCATTAAAGCTCTGTTCCATAAAGTGTGATTTAGTAAAAAAAAAAGAGCTATGAAGTGGGGATTTCTCTTTTTTTTTTTTTCCTAAGGTCATGGGAAAATGGAGAAGTAGGGGAGAGAGAAAAGGTTCAGCA
>NW_005054300.1:4125673-4175830 GCF_000277835.1 Geospiza fortis | reverse complement strand
TTCAGCAGTGCTGCAGGTTAGCACACAGCTCTCCCTGCCTGCAGACTGAAAATCCAGCCTGCTTTGTCCACCACAGAAGATTAATTACCCAGGAACTCCAGGCTGGTGATGATGAATTTCTGTTTGGCAGACCACAGAGACAACTTCTACAAAAATTACAGGTTACAAAACAGCAAAAAACCTTGATTTTATTTCTGCCAAGTTAGTTTTCCATGACTTCTCCTTTTCTTCCCAAGAGATGCTTTAGCAAGGCAAAAGAGCAGGTGTCCCCACATTGCTGAGGGTCAGTTATCAGGGCCACTAACACATATGAGGATGGCACAGGGTCTGGTCCCAGTTTCTGTTACAGCCTCAGGCTGTACTCTATGTAAGCATCTAACCCAGCAATGAGGCAAGTTGTGTACCTTCTGTCATCCCTCTGTTATCTCATATGTGGTATTGGGGATGAAAAGATACGAGGAAGGGAGAAAGTGATAGAAGAAATACATCAGAGAGCAAATAAAACCAATGAACAGAGCACCAGAGGGACAAATAGAAGTAAGTGTTGCAATGCTGGGGGAAACAGCACAGAACATATTGAGAAAGAAGAAAACAATATCCAAGGGATGTGAGGGTAAGGGGAAAAAAAACCAAATCAAAACAGAGATAGCTAAAAATGACGCAAGAAAAGATATGCCAGCATGAGGCAGAGAAGCTGATGCAGTCAGAGATAAAGCAGCCAGGTAAGAAAGCAAAAAGAAAGCAATAGATAAGAACAAAGCACAATGTAAAAATGTCGTGTGAAAGATTTAGGTACATATGTAGAATAGGAGACAATAAGCAAATTGCCTACAGCACACACTAGATACCTTCCAATGACCTAGTCCATTATACTGGAATGAGACCTGCCAAGCCCTGTTTGATGGATGAATTCCCTCTGCTCACACAGAGCAAGTGCTGGCTGAAGTGAACAGACCCCAGTGGAAATGGTATCTGACAGGATGTTTCAGCAAGCACAGCCAAACAAAGGTGCTCCACACAGCCTTGTGCTTATGGCTTTCTCTCAGAGAGGCTGCTTTCCCTTGTGGAGACTCTATTGATGCTTCACTGATTTTACAGCTACAGAACTAAAAGGCTCTCTCAAGGATACAGATGAAGATACATATCTAATTGCTTTCACGCCCTTTTAGTTGGGTTTTGGAATTTTTAAAATGAAACAGTTGTAAAAATAAATGCATAAAAACAGCATCCAGGGCACACACAAATTATTTGCTATATCAAACCTCTAAAACTATCAGGCCAATTAAACCTTTCTCCTGTTTTGTGATATGTGTTTAAGAGTCTCCATGAGTAGATGTTACCTACCCTCCTCCCTTGTAAGCTGGTGTTTTATTCCGGTTAAAATTGTTGTGTTGGCCCCAAAGCCTGTGTGCACATACTCCATACCTGCCCATCTCCAGGCAAGAAAGAAGAATTAACATGGTATGTAGAGGGGGCTGCTACTGATGAATAAACCTCCTTTGTATCCCAACCCTCTCCAGAATTTTTATGCCCATCAAACAAACATACACATGCATACACACACAAATAACTCTGGGAGCACATGTGCTCCTGTTGAATTCAATACAGTTACTCACTGTGTAGAAAACTACCCACATGCATTAATGTCTGGGGGAGGAGGAGGCTGCTCTGGGGATGAGGCTGACAGCAAGTTTAATGTTATCTAGCTGCATTACTCTCGAGGTGAAATGTTTCTGACATGTGTCTCTGTTGGGCTGTGTCCTACTTCATTCAAAACCAGGAATTTGCTTTGATGTTTTGAAAATAAAGCCTTAAAAGAAGAAACAGACGTGACTGGCAAAACTTTTTCAGGAAACTTGCAAAGGACCACTAGAGCTGTAAGCTGTTAAATGAGTTTATTTTTGTCTGTTTTGGGTAAATCCTCTTTTAAACTGATCATCACATATTCTACTCACACGGTTCTGTGGCATGTGAGTACATCTGAGCTGAATGAATCTGAAGTGGAGATAAGACTGGAGATTTTCTGAGCATATATTCAGATAGACAAAATCATGTCAGAAAGCAACGTTTGTTTGTTAAAGCCCAAACTTCTCTGTTTGCTGATATTAATTCAATCTTCTCTCAAACACTGCTTATCCTGCCAGAGATCAGGATGTATTGGGCAATAAACCAGGGCTCAGTAGTTTATATGCCTGTCCACAAAAACACTAAATATAAACTACTTGTCAGGAATCTGCAAGGACCAAATTATCTGATTTATGAGGATGCCGAATGATTGAGCCAAGACTGTATTAAAAAAAAAAAAGCCTAAAGAGAAAGCAGGCAAAAAAAAGGATGAAAAAAGCATACTAATTACATAAATCACTGGAGACCAGCCTTCCATAAGAAGAGGGGGAAAGGCACTGCTCCTATGATGCCTATTTCATCCCTTGCCTAACAATCCAAAAGCACATAACTTTCAAAGAACTGCATTTTTTCACAGGCTGGAAGCACCACAAAGCATCCTTCATCAGCCTGGCCTTTTGGCTGTTCTCCTTCTCCAAATGCAAATTCTACATCTGGAAAAAGCAGTAATCCTCTCTCCTGCCTGAAAGCCTCCTTTTATCTCCATTCTCCTCAGAACTCCTACTTCTTGCAACTCCTCACTCTGACATACGACTTTATTGAAGTGATTCAAGGCTTTCTGCTCATCTGCTGAATGTCTGCCTCTCATTAAAGCCCAGGCTCACCTTTGGAGCTCTCTCACTGGCCAGCACAGGTCACCCTGTCCTCTCTCTGCCAAGCATCTGTAATACAACCCCCTCCTGAGCACTCAGAGGAGCAGAGCACGGTAACAATGAACATTAACAAAGCTTATTTATCAGGCCTGGCAAGAAAAGCAGCTCGGCCACGAGGCTGCTCCTCCCCCAGGGGATGACACTGATGCATCAGGAGCATCGCTGATGCCACAAGTGCCCGTCCCACAGAGCCCGGCTTTGTGCAGTGAGACAAACAACAAGAGAGCTTTCCACTGACCTCTGCTGCAAGAGTTTACAGCTGAGTGCAGCGTTCCAGCAGCAGCCTGGCTCTTGGCTTCACTGCTAGGTATGTGTAGAGGTGAAGGAACCAAGCCAGATCCACCCTGCAAGGTGCCTCAGAATCCAGGGACTGCAGAGGTTATGTGCAGCTGAAGAACCTTGTCACTGGGACTACAGAAAGTGCTCATTTCTCTTACTCATGTGCCACCCAAATTTATGAGCTGTGTTGCTTAAATGTCCCATCTTGTAGGAAGAAATGTGGAACACTGGCAAGGTGTACCAGTTCCCCCAACAAGAGTAAAAGCTGCCCCAGTTACTACTCATTTTGCATTTGCCCGTACTTGCAGGGGTTGATGACAGCCTTACATCCCACTCTCTGCTCCTGTGTTCTGAGCAGCTGAACCAATTCTCCTCACTTGGGGTAAAAATTCACGGCACCACTGCCAGTGTCACAGTGCTGGGGCTGGGCTTTTTCACAGCAAAACCCTTTCTGCTCCTCCTTTACCTCTCAAATATTCCCAATGCCCCCGCCCAGGGCTGCACCAGGGCTTACCCTTTAATGCATTCATGAGTTCTTTTTCTGCTTGCCAGAGGCTGGCACAGGAGAAAGGGGTCATGCAACATGGCTGATGCTGTCCCAGAGCTGCCTGCTGGAAGAGCTGAGGAATTATGTAGGCAGCACCAGACACACCTCAGGACTGCCAGAGGCAGATCAAGTCCCAGCCCAGAGACCTGGGCACCACTGCAGAAGGGGTCACCTGCAAAGCTGCCTGCCAGATGTCTCTGTACATGTTTGTTCACTCCACAGCCATCCTGCTCCTCAGTAGGGCCAATCAAAACTGTTTGATTTCAGGGATTTGGGACCACATTTCAACAGGAACGGAGAGGTTCATTTTTGGTTCAATGTTCTCATAAAAGAAAACTCCTCCTTTAGTCGGATTTAGAAGATAATTGACATCTCCACATAATAGTGTGTTTTGAAATTTTAGCATCCTCAAGAACTATGCAGCTTCCCTAGAAAGAAAAGATGATGTTGGTGAGGATTGTTGGTAAGGATTTCCTTCTAATCCTTAGGAAAAGGACCAGCAATCTATCCAATGGGGAGCAGCAGAGACAGCAGCACTGCTAATTCACTAGTGCACCAGGAGAGCTTCAAGCCTCTGATGAACACTGCTTCTGGCATGAGTCACTCACACCTCACTCCTGGCATGCTTGGATGGGAAAGGAAAAGGTTTATCTTTTAGATATAGTGGCCCAGCTGTTCTAATCCTACAGTTGTTGCCATGGTTGACTTCTCATACAGCAAAATATACTTTTTTGGTCCCCACCATTCAACATTTTATTCTTCTTTTATATTTTCAAGTACTAGCTATCTCAGGTTACTGGTGATTTTTTGTGGTGGTTCCCAAACGAGCCTGAACTGCTCTGATTTTTCAAACCCACAGACTGTAATTGAAAGCAAATGTAATCAGACATACACAATGTTCTGAGGCTCACCACAGTGCACTGCAGTCAGCATTACTGGAGTGGCTGTTAAAACTCCTTGGAGCTGGGAAGAAATACAGCTTGCAAGAATGCAGCAAATAACCAGCATTTATTAGATTATACTAAAGTATTGCAAAGCCACAGTCAATCCTCTCCTCACTATATATCTAATGTCTGTTTAAATGAACATCTTCCTGAACTTAGGCCAATTGTTTTAAGAGATCAATATGGAAACAATGGAAACAAGGAAAGAATTCTACTTCTAACACAGCAAATTCTGCAATCCTTACATCACTGTCAATCTCATATTGTCCATTACTGTCTGCAGGGTCATTCCAATCAAACTCTGCATAACTGAAAAAAGAAAGAGGCCCAAAAACAAAGGGCATCTTTGAACCCAGACACACAGCTCTAGCTGGAGATAAGCAGTAGCAAATCCCTTCCATAAAACTCCCCAACAAGATGCAAGCATTAAAAGAGAGGGTGGTGGTGTGATGGGGCAGGGGGAGGGGGGTGGTTAATTGAATTCCCACTGCCTCTTGAGTCTGCACTTAAAAGCAGGTCTAGGGTTATCTGTGAAATTTCAATTAAATCAAAAGCTTTGATAACATGATAAGTCATTCCAGAGTTTGGAGTCAAAACACGTTGTTATTTGATCCTCTGCTTGTGTTTCTGGGAACAGCACGCATGAAAGACAGTCAGCAGCAGAGCAGTCAGGAAGATGGAAAGGGTGGAAATGAATCTACTAATAGATCACTGTGTCTCCTTCAGCCAGAGCCACTTGAGGTCTGGTATTTTTTTATATACACAGAGTTCTAAAGGTACCCCATTTCTCATGAGACAGAAGACAAAAGAGCACCTTGGACATGAGCAGCACTCCAGGGGATGGCTCCCTACTGCCACAAAAGTTGGGCTTTTTTCCCAGGCTTGCTGTAAACAAGATTTTTACCTGCAACAGCACTGGGAGCTGACTGCAAATCTCTGTGACAGACACCAAACACTGAGCCCTGTGTATGTATATGGAATGAATTTCTAGCACAAACTCTTTTGTGGCCTGAGATGAACAGGTAAAGACAGGTACACTGAAAAATAATAATATGATTCAACCAAGCCAGAACCAAAACCCAGCTCTCATCTCAACAAAATGCAGGAGAGACAGCAGCTCTCCAGAGAGACATGACTTGCTTTACCTGTTGTTCAGCACCCTTTGATTGCTAAGGCTTCCTCCCCTCTCTTCAGAGGCAAGTGCTGGATGAAAAGGGCAGTGCCAGAGACTCTCAAAGTCCTGTTTACTGAGGAACATCACCTCTGCTTACCAGTGTTTAGACAGCAATGCTTCACCTTAAATAAATGTGAGATTTCAACTCCACCTGGCCTGTGATGGTCAACAGCATTGAAGTACATTGTAAGAAACACCTTCCCTTGTCACATATAGTACAGCCTGATAAAATCCTATCAGATGTAATGGGATGCCTTACCTTGTCCCCAAACAGTTCAAAATCACACACAGAGGGTCACATTAGGCATGTGTACATGAGACTTTTATAAGCAGTGAGGCTACTGATCCTCAACAGTGCTAAAAACAAAGGGACTCCTCCAGACAAGCAATGCCACAATTACACAGCAATCGACAACAGAGAGAGCAGACCACTGAAAAATCCCATCTGAGCCCAGGCACCACTGGGGGATAACTTATCACCCCATTAAGCATGTCTGTCCCTAGAACCCTCCTCTTCAGAGTGAAAGATCTTCATTAAACAAGAGTGTGACCATATTATAGACACAGCCACGACAGAAAACTCCACCCCAGCTCCTCCTGCCTGGCAGGTGATGAGTCAATGGTGACAGTGTGCAATTAACCTGCCAGCAGGGGCTCACCAGAGCAAGAAACCCAGATAAAAAAGGGAAGTCCCTGTCCCTCATCCTCTCCTCGGTTCCAGGCTTATCCACAAAGAAGATGAGGACCAGACACTTCTCTTCTGTATGGAGATAAAATCTCTTTTGTGTCTATCAGCATGGGCAGTTCAACCCTGTGGGCTGCAAACCAAGCATCACCTGCCTTTAAACAGAGAACTCCAGGAGATCCTGTGGCATTGAGCCAAACCTCTCTAGAAATGAGTGCTCAAGGAAAACTGGAACCTCAAATCCTTAACAACAAACTTGATAATCTCTGAATCCAGTTATTTTGGTTCTGATCCAATACTGCCTCATTAGGCCAGGGTTCCCCCACTGCCATAAACAAATAAATTTACTCTTTTGACTTCCTAACTGGTTTTGCATCTAGGAGCACCAGCAGAACAAGCTTTCCTGACAGATTTTGGAAGTAATGTTTCTTCCAACATTGAGTGATGATTTTTTAAAACAAATTATTTTTGTAACTGATCATTTCTAAAACTGTATTATGGAAAGAATGGGGTTTCCTTACCAGAATCAAATCCTCTTAGCAAATCTCTGAAACCTAAACTCTGCAATCATTCTGCAGGTAGAGCCAGGAGATGTAAGGAGCCTTTCCAACACCACAAAATAAATCAATGAGACAGTAAGGAGCAAATTTCCCAGTGCCCTGCATTAACCACTCAGCTTCTCCAGAAAGAAGAAATTTTATGGTTCAAGTTAAACAGTAAGCAAACTATTACTTTCTAATCTACAAAATAGGCACTGGCAAATCATCAGCAGTGATTGCTCCTTTAGGATATGAGTAAAATTACTGGACAGGAAGAAAGATCTTGAGCCAACATGTTTGGCATTTAGTTTTTCTAAAGGCAACATCTCTGCATTTCAAAACACTTGAGTCACTACTCTTCTACAGTGAAAGAAATTTTTTTTTATTTTGTGCTCATAAACAGTGAAATTTAACTAGCACTGACACTCTCATGTGTTTCACCCCAGCAAGGCAGTGTCCAGTGCCACTGCTGAAGCTGCTGGGTGTTGGCAGAGCTCTAATCTCATTCTCATACTGATGAATTTCAAGTAAGTCTGTTTATTCTTAATCCATCCTGTGCCCATGACAGCATCCCACTTTTAAACCCTGCAGCTTGCTTATAACCAATCCAGGCAAAAGCTATTTCTGTACACTTGGCTGCCAGTGCTGAGTGTCAGTACATTAAACTGTCTTTGCTCCTCTCAGCTCTGTGTCCTTTCACAGTCAGGCCTAAAAGCATGAGCCAACCCAAATGTGATACCCAAGGCAAGGGATAAAAGCTCATGTTCCTCCAGCTGCCATTTTCTATAGGTTTTTTTTCTGGCTGCTGAACATATTTCATTTAATATGCTTTCAGTTTTCCCTCAGGTTTATTATTTTGTATTCATCTACGTGTAATTTCTTTTTTCATTTTCTGAAAGAGTAGCAAAAAAAATTTCAATCTTTTCTCAGGAAGGCTGAGTTATTTGCTGGTATCACCAATGCTGCAGCCAGTAGCAAATTTCAATACCCTCCATTTGATATTCCAGTCCAAATCAGTTTATATGCTACAAACAAAAGGGAAAGCCCCATGTGAAACTAAAGAAGAGAACAAGTAATGAATCTGTTATTTCCTTTTTTCCATTCCTGCATTGGCTTAGTTTATTTAAGATAACAATCTCCAAGCCTTGCAGAGATCAGGAGCACTGATGAAAGGCAGCACACCCAGGGGGAACCACAGCCTCACCTGACCATGGCCCAGGGACTGAGCTCCTGCTCTTGGGGTCACCACTGGGGATTGGCCACACTTGCCCCTCTGTTCCTGGGCTGCCTGACCTCTCAGCCACAGACTGTGACAGTCCATGCTGGGAGCAGGACACTGCAAAGCACTTCTGAGAGCTAATAGCCAAAGAGACATTTTTTTCCACAAATTTAGGTGCTGAGGCCAAATATTACTAATAAATACAGCCCTAAACCAAGCATATTTCAGAGAATAAACACAGGTGCTCTGCTACACTGGAGATGCTCAAAGAGCTGTGTGGGTTTTTTTTAATTCCCAGTGAAATCAGTGAGAGCTGGGTGACCAATTAGGAGTGGCCAAGCAAGACTCTTGGCAATAACAGCCCTAATGCATTATTGCATCCTTAGCTACCTAAACCTCAGTGAATAAAGAATTCTTTGAGAATATTACATTTTTCTTCCCTTCAAGACAATGGGTTTTAACTGCCTTATCCTGTCACAATCTTTAATCAGAACTTTTTCCACTCTGTGTTTCATAATTTACTTCCCAGGTGAAAAAAAATCAAAGAAAAATAAAACCTCTATCTCTTCTGATTTTGCATTTCTTAGGGAAATCAATTCCCATTCTGCCTCTCTCAAGTGGAACAGATTTCCCAAATAAAATGTGTGCATTCAGCAGTCACAGTAACAGCGCCAAGTTCAGACTCTAACGCCAATTGTCATCAACTGGTGCTGAGCACACTCCTAAATGATGTGGAAATTATCTGTGTTGCAAGTCCTGTAAGAAAGAACAATCACAAAAAAAGAATGCCAGCTTTCCTCACAGCACATCTGCTCAGAGACTCAGCTGTCCAATGTATGGGGAAACACAATTCAAAAGTCATACAATGTAAGTGAAATACAAGCAATGAAATATAAGGGACGAAATGTAAGAGAAAATATTTTCATAGTATCAAACAAATCAGAATAAACACAGATATTTCACACATGAAAAGTTTTCCTCCTCTACCAATAGGTAATTGAATTGTTATTACAGAGCAGGTCTGGGAAACAGAAATAATTGTATATAGACACAGTCATGCTTATGGATAGAAAAGAGTGTATTAGGGAGCTGTGCTTTAACACCAATATGCTCATAAACTAAAGCAGCTTCCTTTACATGGTCCCTCCATTACCCTGGCTATTTCTGGTCAGCATCCTTATCAGGAATTTGTAATACATAAAGAAAAACATGAGAATCCAGCTTCCAGCCATTTTACAGTGGCTGCCTGGCATCAGAGCATCCGAGTGTTACACCAATATTTATTTGACAGAGATATGATCAGTAAAGCTCCTGGCTACAGACCACAATAGAGCATTTCTGTTCTTTAGTAAAGGCACCTTCAGCATTAACTGCATCTTGTGCATGAACCCTCATAATATGTCATATACCTCTAAGTTCCCTAGCTTTTCTGGATTTCCATATTATTTGAAAATTGTCTTATCATTCTCGCTGGAAAATTATTCTCAGATTCTGAACGCTGCTTAAAATTCAGCTGATAATATTATTAGTGGTGTTTTAAACAGAAATCTTGTGTGAGACTGCATGCATTTCTATAGAGGGAAGTATTGGAGAACTGAATTCTTGGCTCTTGATCTGCTCTTTAGACTGGATCTAGACACAAAGAAAAAACAAACTCTCACAAGAGTGGTCTGGCTGTGATACTTTGAAACTCACTGCAAAAAAGCCCGAAGACCAGTAAACCATATGCAATGTCTAATTGATTAATCCTACTTTTTGGGTATTTCTGTTATTTCTAGTAAAAAAGAATCATTAAAAAAATTGGCTTCTGAGATTTTGTTTGTTGACTGTGAGCCCTGGCCTGACCTCAGCCTTGAATTTAAATCCCCAGCAGAAATCTGAAATTAATCTACCTCTGGTTTAGTTATCAGTAATTATAATTATTAACAGAAGTATCCACTAAATGAATGGATTTTTAGTGACATTAGAACAAAGGATAAATAAAAACACACTTCCTTCTTACCTCACAGTGTCTTTTCCTATGGCTGTGCAGGATCTGGCCCTTACACAGGCATGGTAAAGGACACAAGCCCAGCCATGTGCCTACAGACAGAGACATTTGCCCAAACACTGAAATGTCACATATTGGAAACAGAAGCAGCTGAGAACTGCTCCTCCTGTAGCAGGGCTGATGGTTTGAAGCTTGCTTTCCCTGCAGCTAACCCAGGGGATGGAGTGAGAGCAGACAGCTGCCCTGGGAACACTGTCACTGTCACTCCCAGCCCTGCCTGGCACATCACTGCTCCTTTGGCCCCCCAGCTCCCTTGCAAAGCCATGCTTTCACCATGTGGAACACCTGAACAGCTCCCAGACCATTCCACACGGGAATTTAGTGTCCTCCAATGGTCTCTCCCATGCCACATGAAGGAAACCTGCTGTTGGCAGCTACCTGGCCTGGAGCTATCTCCACCAGCAGGAGCAGGCTCAGAGGAGACTGTCAGCCAGTACCAATGCTGAGATTTCTTGAGACATCTCTCCAGCTCTCTGCCTGTGAGCTGCTGTACCCAGGAGAGATTTAATGGGCTGGAAGAAATACCTTCTGCCTATTGTCACAGGACTTGAAAGCCTGGACTATCACCAAAACAGGAAACAGAAAACCTAAGCTGTGAATTCAAGTGAACAGACTGGCCAGATTCTGAGAGATTGGGCAAGGCCAGCTTTTACTGCAGCTTTTACTGCAGCTGGGCTGTGAGCTGCTCAGCACTGCAGGCACTCAGCACAGCAGCAGTAGGAAATGACTCTGCAGGGAGCAGCCAGCCAAACACGGCACAACCTGGACAGGAGCCACAGAGAAGCAGGGAGGAGGCAAGGGCAGGGCAGATGAAGGGCTGTAAGGAAGAAGCCAGCAACACATTTGTAAAAGTGCCTAAGGAGCTGCAGGGGAGTTTTGGTGTCTTTCAGGACAATAGGAACAGAAGTGAAGAGCTCAGCTTTGCAGCTGAATTAATGCAGTGCTACATGGATTAGTGCACCATTGCAAGCCATGGCTCAGCAATTAAAGGCATGGATACCTCTCTGCACATCCCAGCTGCAAGCTAAACTAGACATTTTTGTGTCTCCTCCCTCAAAGTTTAAACTCCCATGTATTTCTGTCTGGAAGCACAGGTTTAGTCACTGACACTCAACTCAATGGACTCGCTGGGCTCAACAACCCAAATGCCCATGGGATTAAGGTTACACTCCTCAAAATTAGTTAGTTAATTAAACCTTAGGTCAGGCTTTGTCTTTTGAGGCCAAGCTGCTGCATAAAAACTGAGCAGGTCAACATGAAACTAAAGATCATCTCATTGTGCACAGAGAGGAGACATGCAGGCAGCACAAGCAATTCTGTTCTCTGCCCCTTGGTGGCTGAGTCACTTGCTTATTGTTCTTTAACCCAGCAAGCTGAATGCCAATGTCTGTGCTGACAGAGCAACATACAAACCACCTCTGTGCTGAGGGCTAAAAGAAGCAGCTGAAGAAATAGATAACATAATTAGGATAGTCTAGATGATGCCTCCAGGCTACAGCCCTACCTCCAGTGAGAGGAATGATGAACCATGAGGTCTGGGGAAGACTGAATTCACAGGGCTTGGGCACCTGGCTCACTGCTTCTGGAGGGGCTTGGCAGAGTAAGAAAACAAGGGAATACACTGGGATTTCTCTGGAATCATGCTCCTTCCTGCAGTGCCTG
Source organism: Geospiza fortis (assembly GCF_000277835.1). Taxonomy (NCBI): domain Eukaryota; kingdom Metazoa; phylum Chordata; class Aves; order Passeriformes; family Thraupidae; genus Geospiza; species Geospiza fortis. The sequence goes on along the minus strand of NW_005054300.1, from coordinate 4,163,954 downwards.
CTGAGGTTCAGAATCACCCTGGAGGTGTCCTTCCCCCAGACCCTACACAGTGGTCCAGTGAGCCTCAGATCTCCTCCCTTCCCCCTCAGTTCACAGAAGAAAAACACTAAGATGTTTCCGTTGGCTTTTACATCATCTTTTTGTAGGGACTAATCTTCAGTTTCAACAATACATCTTTTGTGAAGCACTCCCAGCAGAAACCTTAGACACCTTCCCTAAGATCTGTTTGCTTACAGAAGACGAGGTAGGATTTGTTTAAACCCAGCTAGATTAATGTCTTGCAGACATTAGTGAAGTGAGATTTAATCAGGTTATTGCTCTACATTTTCCAGGGAAATAAATCACACTTATTACTAGGTTGGAATAGGATGCAAGGCTTGGGCTGAGAACATTTAGTCTTTTTTGTTTTTCCAGAGGGGAGTGAAGGGATAACTTGAAAATTCCTGCAAGGCTGTCAAACAGGCCTCTACAACTGTGAGTAGGGACAAGGGATGCAAGCCATAATGGTTAGTGTACATCCGGGGGTGGGCCTGGGTCCCAGGCCCCTGCCTTGCAGAGGTGCTGTAGGGTCTGCATCAGTACAGAAAGCAGACAGGAGTTTCAAGCAGACTCATAACCTCCATTTGAGATCCTCCATGTAAACTCTTCCATAACTCTTAGGACCTAACTCCTCTTCTGGGTGTCTGTTTCTGCCTGGCACATGGGGATGTGTCTGCATTGCAAATGGGGTGTTGTGGGATCAAGCAACCTTTGCAAACCTACTTGCAGACCCTAAATGAAACTGGGATAATCAGCAGGTCTCAGAGTATAACAGGCTTATTTTGTTGCAATGTTTTCTAAGTTTGCAATATGCGTTTAACAATGAACAAGCAACTATATTTATTCTCACCAGACATTTTCCTAAAACAAGGCTAGATAGGAAATAAAAAAGCAGCTCTTCATCCAGACTTTTGATTTAAAACTGCTCTTTCCTTCATTCATGAAACAAAAAAGGACTTTGCTCTCAGCGATGCTAGTAGTGCTTTCTTTGTACACATGTTAACACATCTCCTTGTACAAACCCGTGCATATGCAAGGAACAAAGTCTGGGAAATCAAATTGCAAAGGTCCTCCTCTCTTTTTCACCAGCATGGGAGCAGACAGCTGGAGCCAATACAAATCTTTCCAATAACTACAGGTTTGCACGTACTGAAGTGCCCAAAACCCATAAGCTTTGCATCCATTTCCCCTTATCCAGCGGGTGTGCAAACATGAGAGAAAGCAAATTACGGTAACACTGCCTGCAATCAGGTTTCAAATCATGCAACAAAGCAGCACAAAACACAATGGGACCAAGTCAAAATCTTATTGCATAGTACCATAAAATATATCCTGTTTGGGATGAAAGAGAAAAGGAAATACCAGGCAAGGGAGCACTGTTGCTTGTAAATACCCTCCTGCCAATGCTTTCCCTGGATAAATGAGTCCTATGGACCCTGAGTGCATCAGCATGAATCAGCCTGTCTGCTCCAAGGTAAAGGCTACAATTCTGTCTTGTGTTTAATGGGAGCTCTTTCCCTCCTCCTTTTCTTGGCTTCCTGCTCAGAAAGAATAGACTCTCCAGAGACAATTTTGGATCTGGACCACAATGTTGCTCCCTACCGATAGCTAAGTATCTCTGGGCAGGAGTACATTTAAAGAAGCAGCTGGTAATTATGAGCCAAGTGCTTACTGGCAGGATTTCCCCCTGCTACTGAGCCAGTGCTTTTTGGGAACTAAATGACTCCTTGGTGATAACTATCAGGTGACACCTACAAACCAGGGGAGGTTTCCTCATTAGAACCATGAGCAAGAAACAATGCAAAGGTGGGTGGAGAATGGCTGAAAATTGTGTCTGAGGGCTGCTTGACTTCCCTGTCCTCCACTCACCCAAAGTGGTTGTGTGTAACTGCTGGGCATTTTCTAGGTAGTAATGAAAGCTACAAAATCTGTTCCCACGTCTACAGCAGTAATGAAAACAAATGACCTTTTCCTTCCAGCTAATCAAAATGTACCAAGCAGCACTGGAAAACCATCACCACACTTACTCTTTTGGAGGGTTAAGGTCTTCTGGGCGAGCCTCGAAGAACCTGAAGACTTCATCACACTGTGAAATATGGGGAGGAAGCCGAACCAGTGCCTGCAAATCAAAACAGAGAGTGAGAAGCACTTAGACATAAGCCAAGTTTGAAACATGGCATCAAACAGCTAAACTGCCAAGCACAAGGAGGCAAAACAGTCCTGGCAGGGGGAAAGGAATACTGAAGACCAGCAGCACACCTGGCTACTAACCTGAGAAGAAAGGAAACAACAAGCCCTGGCTGCAAATGTCAGGTAGGAAGCAATGAATCCAGACAAGCAACAGCTCTTAGAATTAGCCAATGTAATTTATTTTGCCACGTGCTCAAGAGCAGAGTTTGGTCCATAAGTGCAAAACCATGACACTGCATAGATAAGTGCTCTGTGGCTGGGACAGTCTGTGATATGGGCTTGCACAGCACCTCAGACACTCAGGTTAGGGCTTACAGATCTTATGTCAATGCACACAAATTCAACATCCACTCAGACAACAGATTAATGCGCTCATAAAGCCTTCCATGAAGCACTGTCCACACAAAAAGCAGAGTTTGCTAAAAAAAACCCATAATCAAACCAAACCAAACAACAATTTCCTCCTAAATTAACAGGAAAGGAAGTTTGATTAAGTGTCTGAAAAAAACAAATCAAACCCAACCAAAACACAGAGAGGCTTTTTCTGAATGAAGAAGGTTGCACAGCACATCCTGGCTAGCAGTGTCTGTGCACTCTCCTTGGCAGAGGGACATGGCACTTGTCACATACAGCAATAGCTAAGTACAGTCTGGGCATCAACCACATTATGTTGAAGTGTACTGGAAAGCAAGACCTAAAATAAGACAAGCACACAAGGCAGAAACATGCTATGAATTTGCTGTTCACAATCTAGAGCTTTATGGTGCCAAAAGAAGTTAAAGAACTGTCTCCAGCCCACAGAGATGGGGCAGCAGCTCAGCGACATGACTGTGAGACTGCCTCCAGAAATGACAAGCAGGAGAGGAAAAGAGGCTGGACTTCACCTCCTCCTGCGCTAAGTTATGCTGAAAATAGGCCACAGGTTAAATATAGACCAAGCTTCTTAGAGTTGCTGTAAACCTGTTTGACAAAATGAGATTGTCTGGCTCTTCTCCTAGTTGAAAGTAGGACAAACAATCTTGAAAGACGGATGAAAAATGGCACCAGAACTAAATGAAGATGCATTAGGTGAACAGGTTATATTAACCATGAGACATCTGACTGATCTTGGTCAGACACGCCAGAAGGTCCAACCAGAGCACAAAGACAGGACAGGGCAGTTGGTTACCATCACAGCTGTTTTTAACCAGGCTTTAGAAGTGGCCAGATTTGTTTCCAAGACCACATTTGCTTGGGGATGTGAAGGAAAAGAGTTGGAAAAAGCCTGCTATGAAATTGTAGTCTCCAGTATTAGATGATCGGGTCTTGTTTTGAGGTGTTCATAAATTCAAAGTCAAATGCTTCCACACTTCAGCTCTCCTCTCCTTTGTGAAGGGATGTTATAAGAACATTAGGAAAATCCATTTGGTATCACTAGGCCTGTGAAAAATGAGGCTCTGGCCTTTGGTCATGGGGAATTGCACTACAGAGCTGAAAAAGATGCCTTGCAAAGGAAGCAGCATCAGATGCAGAAGCTGGGCAAGAGCTTGGTGGGTCCAAGTGCCAGGGTAAGCACCACTGGCTGCTGCACTAAGGCAGGATGAAACTGAACAGCTGGAAAGCTCAAGCACTTTTACAGGAACAAAGGATGCCCTGGTCTCCACCTCTGTTTGTTCAAACTTGTCTAAAAGTGTAACAAAGGTGTGAGCTCAGCCTTTTTTGCTACTGTACATAAATACATGCGTCCAGCTGGCAAACCAGGAATAACACTGGGAAGTCGGGAAGTGCCCAGGAATAGTAATGATCACAGCATGTTGAAAGAGCCATGCCTCACCAGCACGGGCTAACAAGAACATAAACAACATTTATTCATCTGTACCCCAAGCAAGAGACAGCAAAGCAATGCTGTCTAACCAACAGTGGATGGAGCTGATATTTAGCACTGGCTCTACTCCTCACACCCTTTTTGGTTAGGGCAGGTTACTTAACCGCTTTTCATCAAATTCAGCTGGGATATATCTTCAGTTACTCCCTTACAATGCTGAGCAATAACACTTACCTAATCTGCAGAAAGGTTAGGAGGCTCAGATATTCAATATCTACAGTGTGTTTTGAAATCCCAAAGGGCTTAATCTTGCACAGGCAATGGGGCAGGAGCAAGCAGTGCAAACGATACCTATCATTACTAGAGAAACACAAATACCCAAGTCACACCCAGCACGGGGGTCTCGGGCATCAGACGCCTTCCCAAAGAGTCCCCACTTCCCTGCAGGTCACAGGTGCTCACCCTTCCCAAGAACCAGGCTCCAGATGTCAATACTGAGCTGGAGCACAGAGTGGGTTTTGGGAATGCAAAGCTGCTGTGGAGATTTTTGTTTCTAAATGGAGGGAAGCTTTGGGAAATCTGAACCCCCTGAATCAGTGTTTGGCTGCCTGGAAAGCCCCAGAAGCACTGTGGTCCTGCTGAGCTGAAGGGGGATGACTGAAAAGCACCTCTCTGACTCCAGGCTTTTACAGGGAGTGGATAAAAATCAGCCAGTCATTTCCACACCCAGCCATCCACCTTCCCACCCTGGGGCAGGGCTGGCTCTTCTGCTTCTGAATCATCTCCCTGTGCTGCAATTTCCAGCCTTGTGCACAGAGATGGACTGTAATCCAGCCCATAGTAACTTGCATTGCATGCTTTCTGGGAAGCTCAGGTGTAAAGAACCAATCAATTTTTACTTTTTTTTTTTTTAAGGAACAAAACCCAAAGAAATGGTAAGAAACTCTAAGAAGTGGTCAAAAAAAGTGCAACCAAGGGTATTAACCAATCAGGACCCTTCTATTAAATTTTGAATAGCAGCAGGGAGCGGTGACACTGTTTAGCGAGACAAGTGTCTCTTCAGCAAATATACAACATTCACATGAACGAGTCAAAGCCAACAGGATCCTAGTGAGCAAACAAAAAGTGCACTGAGGAGATCAGAGACACCACTGTCACTCTGCAAGGGGAAAATGCAAGCTTCTGGCATTTCCAGCAAGAGAGTTCCAGGGCAGAGCTGCAACAGCCTGAAGGAAAGACTGCAGGGTCAAGGGAAGAAGTGTAAAGACAAAGAGGAACACAAAGGAGAGAAAGGACAGGGAAGTGACATTCTTCTGGGGATATGGAAAACAGAGGTAAACACACACAGCTACAAACAGCAAGCATCCAGGAACTTGCACAGGAAAGGCAACAGATAAAAAGAGCCAGCAAGCAGAACTCAGCCTTGCACAAGCATCGAGAACTATCAGTAACAGCAAGTTTCCTTGCTTGGCATGCACAGGACGTGCACTGCTCAGCCCTCACACATCCCTCAGGAGATAGATAGCCTTTCATGTGTCCTTCCAGCCTGTAATCATGTCTGGCTCTATAGTACAGCTTACAGCCTCGCAGAGCAGGTGACTCAAAAGGCTATTGAAAAGCTGCAACATTAGGCAGGGCGTGAGCAGGGTGCGCTGGGGATGGCCAGCTACTCTCAGAGCCCCAGCCCACCTGTGGAAAGCTGCTGTGTGCCACACACAGCAATCAAAACCAGTGGAGCACCAAGTGCAGGCAGGGGTTCACTGCTTGAGGTTACATGAACTGGAAACTCCCTGGGACTGTATGACAGCTCAAAGGCTTCATGGAATACATGGTATAAAACCCTGCAGGCACGCCTAATGACGCCTTGAGTGCTGTGGGTTGCATTTTTGCAAATACATTTACAAAAAGCTGATGCAGAGTTGTGTATATGCAGAGATGCACAGCACGCATGTGTGTATATGCAGAGAATGGTTTTCACCCCACTGAACTTCATGTGTCTTACATGGGAGACTGGTCACACTGGTCTACCAACCTGCATCATTGCTAGAGAAAGAGCAGCATCTTCAGAGGGTGCTTTGTCTACCCCCTGCCATGGGTGTCTGGCTCTGGAAGGGGTGAATCATTGATTGTCTCCACACAGCCTCTAGAGACACTTCAGATGCACACCTTTTAAATCCCTAATGTCCAGTGGGTTTATTCCCAGCTCTGCACACAAATACACAGTGCCAGTTCACAATACTGCACAGTTATGAGTCCCTTACTTTTCCTCTAATTGTTTATAATTTTCATTTACATTAGTCACTACAGCCAGATGTTTGGGAATGGCCATGAGCCCAGCAAGGGGGAAGGTGCAATTAAAATAGATAATTTCTGAGAACAAAGAAATAAATTGTTTCATCTATGTGAAAACACTTTCTGTTTGACTGAGAACCTCAAGCTTGAACTAAAGCACTGAAGTGGTGGATGGCAAACACTGACAGGCAGGCAGAGAAGTAAATGAAGAATGAATGGTGGTGGTTCAGACTGAAGAAGAAGTGGGAATAAATAAAGAGCTGAGAAAAGGAGGAAAGAGGGTGCAGTTCTGGAAGTAACTGGAACACTGTAAGAGCCTCTGGCATGGAAGCACCATAACACAATGGAAAGCAAGGCTCTGCTCCAGGTGCTGAGAGGAGTGTTGCAAAAAATTGACTCTCATTACTGCAGCCAGTCTAAATGCACTGGGATTCTGAAACATGGATTAAAAATGTCAGATCAAGTTTGAAAGTATTTCACTAACAACAGATAAATTTTGAAAGTATTTCAGTTAGAAGTATTTCACTAACAACAGATAAATTTTGAAAGTATTTCAGTTAAACTCCCATTCTTGACCAGGACTACTATTCCATCTTCAATCAAGCTAGCTTAGTTGTACAACAGATAGAGAGAGAAATGTCTGTGTACCTGTCTTGACAGGTTCAAGGATTAAACCTTGAAAGAGAGGCAGGACTGAGAGACCAAGAGGGAGGTAATTATGTTTGTGAAGTATGGTCTCTCAAATAGTGAACATTAATAAAAGAATGACATTAATAAAAGTACTTCTTGGCTCTGATGTGACTTGCTCATTTAATTTATATTAAGGTGGTGCCCATTTGGATACTCAAGCCTCACTACAGAAAAGCTCCTAAGCTTCTACTTAAAACCATATCCATCTTTATGGGACAGCATGAAGGCGTGTGACAAATCCAGGTTAGTGTTTATGACAATGGGATGTTACATCTTAAGGTCTCCCCTGCACAAAGATGCTTCCCTCAATTAGGATCAGCACACACAAATATGGAAGTCAGCAAATTCTGGCCCAATTCTTCCCAGAGGGCCGTGAAAGGACAGAGCAATGGTTTTGTGAACCACTGACCTGAAAAGTCTTTCTTGAAGACAGGATGGTACACGCTGGACAAACACACACCAGAGGTGTGTTTGAGAGATCAAAAGCCTCATAAATAAAATGCCCCTCGGGAAGGGAGCTCTATGAAGTTGCTCTTTCTTCCACATTGGCAAAAATTCCTAAACAAATTTAGAAAATCGGGCCCAATGAGCCCAGAAGACCTTAAATCACACTAAACTAATTCCAAGCCTACAGTAAAGAGGGAAATCATCCAGAGGGACTAATTCCAGTGGGCAGCACACATGTACTGGCAAAACACAGTTTGTTTGGTAACTCACTCAGGTTACCAGGAAGGACATCCAGACTCTGCACTTTCATGTTTACAGATGAGAAAACTCCTGGAAATCTTCCCATGTATCCCACTCCTCTCATTTTCATTGCAACTTCTAAGTTTCTTGCAGCCTTAGCAAAACCACTGGCCTAGTTACCTCTGTGATGGCATTTCTCTAAGCTGCTACAATGCACTGGGAATAACCCAGGCATGAGGAGTACAGAGACGGAAGCTGTAGGGTCCAGAGGGATCATGCCCCTGATACAGAATCTTCTGCAGACCTCCCCTTACTGCCAAGTGTCCCCCCAAACTCTAAGACAGCCTCTGGCTGTTCCTGGCACAGAAACCACAAACACTTCCACACAGCAGGAGTAAGACCTGCTCCTCAGCCATGCAAATTTCCACACTGACAGACAGTCTGCAAAAACAAGACAACAAATGGTCAAATACTTGCATCCCCCATTTGTGCTTCAGCTTTCCAGGACAGGTGAAATGGATGGAGAACTCTTATCTTGCAAAAAAAAAAACAAACCATGGATTTTGCATTTGAAACTGCCTCCCCCTCTGCTGCCACACAGATTCCAGGGGACAGAGGTCTATTGTTTTGTTTATTCATTTTATTCCACCAGATTCACCCACATCATTCCAGCAGAATACTCTAATTTTTTCAAATTTGTCAGCCTACCCATTTGAGGTTTAATATGGACATAAGCTTTGAACTCTTATAGAAGTAGGACTGAACTAGTCAAAATTATGCTCTTGCTCTACAGTTCCATATAACTCTCTAAAGAGTCAAAACATCCACTGGAGAAGGGTAGAAAAGCAGGAAATGGGTACAGAGGCAAATTAAATACAAATTTCACTAAACTGCAAACTAAACAAAAAGACACTACATCAAGTACAAGAAACATATGTGCCAGAGACCACTGGAATAATATTCTGCTACTGGAGACAGGAAACACAGGGCTGGGGGAAACTGGGCTAATCCAACACTGCAGGGTCTCTGTTCACAAAAGCAGCATCTATCAATACATGGATTAAGTAAACAGATTGGCTTCAGGGACATATCCAACCATGTCTGAGCAGTAGCAGCAGATCTGAACCAAAGTGGAACCATTCTATGATTCTATGACCTGAGCCAGACTTCTCCAAGAGAGAAAAAAGGAAATGAGGAGAGCAGGAATCACAGCATCACAGTGTCAATGAATGTGCCGTCAGCCACAACACACCCCTTGGCCATGACCAGTGGAGCCCCAGCAGGCCTGGCTGGGTCAGGTCAGGTCTGTCTGGGACACAGACAATGGGGTCCCAGAGAACCAGCTGCCCCTGGTCACTGCTTTCACTGCTGGGTGACAAAGTCCCTGCTTTCCCCACCAGCATCTGCCGGGTGAACCCTGACATCAGCCGGCCTCGCTGCTCCTGTCGCCGGCAGTTCCTGTCTGAAGGAGGGCGGCTGGGGACCCACTGAGACCCTACATATTTCAGAAAGAGCCATTTGGCTGCCAGCAGGAAGACAGTACACTAATTGTCACACAAGAAAGCCTGATCTCATGAGAGAAGACTTTAATTGCAGCTTCCTCACCCTGGGGGTGCAGATGGCATGGGTTTCACCACCACCACCACCCCCAGCAGCCTCAGGCACTTTGGCAATCTGCTTCCAATTTTGGATGAGCAAATGTCTGACTGCAGAAGTTCTTGGGAATGCTTTTTCCCCCCTCCACCTGCTCCTCTGACTTTCTAAAAATGGAAAGAAAACCTCAAGGGAAATAAGAGAGGAAGTCTGGGGTTTAAATAATGTGCTGACGGACTCGATACCTCTGCAGAAACTGGGAATCCTACTTGCCTAAGCAAGTAGAACTTGCCTAAGCAAACGACTTTTATTCTACTGACAGAGAATTAATTATCATCAAATCATAAACTCTAGTTTAGAAAGAAAAGATTAGGTGGCTTAATATTCTTCTCAACAGAGTCAAGCTTTTCTGTCCAGCAATAAATTTCCAGGCTTTCACTCATGAGGAGAAGCATTCCTGGAAGACACAGGTCCACCCTCAGTGCTGCACCAGCCACCACTGTCCCTCATGTGGCACCAGGGGACAGACAGGCAGAAAACAGCAGAAAACACCACCTTAGTTGTGCTACTCTGCCTGCTCAACTCCTGAATCATCAAGGCTGATGCAGAAAAAAAATTCACATTTAGGGCAGGCGAGGCTTAGAGCTTTACTGAGTAAACGAGGCATCAAACCAGTACATTAAGTTTGCCAGGGAAAATGCTGTGAGGACCCTGGGAGCAAACAGCAGCCTGGTTCCACCTGCCCTGTTAGTCTGGGTGGTGTTTGGGAAGGACCAGCCTTCCCTGCGATGGATGTCAGCACTCTGAGACATCCATTCCTTTCTCCAGCAGGGAAATGCCAGTGCTGGTGGTGCCCTGAGCCCCCAGGCAGGAGGGCTGTGCTCCCCAGAGCCTTACCCTGCAGTACTCATCGATGGGCTTCAGCCTCTTCACTGCTACGTCTCGGACATGGCTCCTCCGGAACAGGATCTTGCCTGAGGAGAGAACACATGAAAGGGGAGGGTTAGGGGCATCACCGCCATGTGGGACAGCACAGCAGCACCAAGCAGAGAGAGCTTCATCCCTGGCTCCAGCCATGGCTGTCAGCATGAAACCGGGATGACAGCCACCACAGTCCTGCCTGTGTAAGCTTCCAAAGGGGACCCAGGGACTTATGGGACAGAGCTTGGGGCTCTGATTTCACCCTGCAGGTAACACAAAAGGTTTTGGTCCCCTCGTAGTGATGGCACTACCCTGAAATGGACTGACACTATGTTATGACTAGCTCCCAACTGAGGGTCACTTTGGCATGGCCACGCTGGCTGTGCAGGAAGCATCAGGGGCTCCATCTGCTCCCCACTCAGCTGCCTCCCACTGTGGATGCTCCTGCCCTTCCAGGCAGACAAACCACACACCCAGCTCACAAGCAAATACAAGACTGTTGGCGACAGAGCCCTTATAAATCTACATGGAGAAACCAAACAACAGAAGAAAAATAAACAAACTATTTTTTTTAAACTAAAAGAAAAATAATAATCTCCATGTCCTTACTGGATGACATTTCTGCAAGCAGTTAAGATTAAATAAACAACCGGGTTTTGTGTGAAACTGATTGTAACAAAGTTTATCAAAATAATCTAGGAACTGAGTTTCCCCACACACGAGGATGTCATAGAGTTGGTATTTTTTTGGCTAGAAGGGATTATATCTTCATATCTTTTTTTGGTGGTTTTCTTCCCTTTTCCTTTTGTGCTGTGTTTCTTTTAATATAATCAGACAAGAATAAATTGTATGTTCTCCTTGTGGTAGAAGAAAACAGTATCTGCCAGCATTATTTAGTCCATGAAATATCTATAAAAAAACCACATCTATACTACACCCTGCTCCAAACTTCTACCAACAGGCAAATAAGATACTCATCCATAGACTGTGAGATAAGAAACTGGACTAAGAAATCAAATCACATCCAAAATCTGAATATGTGGCTTTGACTTCATCTGATTGCACAATCTGAGAGGTTAATGAAATGGCAGCCTCTGACAGACCAGTAGCACAGGCTCGAAGCCTCCCCCAGACACTGTCCCTTTTGGTTGCCTTTTCCTCCATAGCTGCTAATCTGGAAGGTGTTAAAGCCTTTTGTTTCAGACAGGGGAAAGTGGTTTATCTTTATCCCCAGTTCTGGCAACAAAACAGTTTGTGCTGTGAGGTAAAGCCATTTCCTGGTGCCATCAGTTTCTCTCTCTGGGTTCCCTGTGGTTATCTCATTACTATGCTGATGTTGAGCCATCCCTGTAGGATGTGATGCCTTGTGGTCACTGGGAAATCTTCAATGGGTGTCTGAGACATTGCATCATCTCGAGCAATTTAGTCAAATTGCATCAGCTTGAGCAATTTAGTCAGAAGCAGCTGGAGAAGGAAAGTGACCCTTCCACCCTCCTGCACTGACCCACATTGGACACACTGAAAGATTCTTTATTTCCTGCTTCTCTGTCTGGTAAATGATGAGAATTATCTGCCTTGAGGATCACACTTATACTGCATAACAGCAATAAACTGCTTTTTGGGGGCAGAAAGAAGTAGGGGTAGCTATAGAGAAAGGAATAGTTCCTTTCTCAGTGCTCCAGAAATGCTGGTGTGGGAGACCTTGGTATTTTTTTTGCAACTTTTATAAATATACTGCAAAGAGAAAACGACATTTTGGAAACATTCTCACTTTCTGGCTTTCCTGTTTTCAGTTCAAGCCATGAGTTGAAAGTTGAACGGGTGATCATATAAAAACATAAAGGAACCAAAGATTTAAACACATGAAAGATCTCCTGTAAATGCAACTCAGCTTTTCTAAAAGTAATAATAAAGAATGTTATATTAAACAGTGTACAAAAACAAAACGACCCCAGGATATGATGAATCTTAATTCAGTCCTTAAATGGAGATGGAAAATATCAGGGCGACTGTGGTGTTAGGACAAAGCAAACCCCAGAAGGTGCTTCCATTTTAATCCCATCAGCAAAAGGAAGATTTTCCTTCTACTACTAGAAACTGGAAAAGGCTTGACGAGGCCAGTGGGGAAGATCTGTAGCTGCCCAGTCCAGTATGGCATTCAAAGCTGAGATCTGGAGAAGACTGGGTATTTTAGAGCAACATGGAGTGGCGGTCAACAAAGAAAAAACAAGAAGAAAAACAAGGACACTCTGCAAACATATGCAGTTCTGATGGGCAGCAATGAGGGGACCCCCTCACAAATTCTGGAGGTCTTTAGGCAGAGAAGTCTCATTGACAGAGTCACCTAAGGAGGGACAGCTTCCCAAGCGCCCAGCATCTTCCCTTGTCTGGGAAGACAGACCAGGCGGATAAAGGGTCAAAGCCACCACAACCAACCAGCAGGAACTGGTGGCAGACCCAGTGCCAGTTACTGCTGCTCTCTCCAGCTCCCCCTTTTCTCCTGGTCTTCCTCTGAAAGCAAGGGAGGTCTCACAGGACTGGAAAAGAAAGGGAGTGTGAGACCCATGTTGTACACTCTTTACCTTCTCCAAGTGAGTGCAGATCCCCTCAATGGAAAGCTTTGCCTAACAAGGAAGATAGGGTCACCATAAATCCAGGGAAGGCAGAGAGCTGGGCAGCAGGAGCACACCAGCCAGCGAGGAGCCCTCTGGACAGCACTGGTAGGGAGCATTTTTGCCCAGCACCAACATCAAGTGGGAAAGTTCCAGGGTGGCTGGTAAATGCAGAACAGCCCAGACAATTTCCTGGTGAGGGTGGAGTAGTGGTTTATGCGCCACTTGGCTTTTCCTCTGGGAATATAAGGAAGGGATCTCTTCTCTGTGAGTACATAGAGCGCTGCTTTCCCCCTCCTGAATCTTGCAAAAAAAAAAACAAGCCTCCTCAGTTTTAAGCCTCCTCAGGCACTACAGCCCCATTTGACAGAAGGATGAGTGGCTTTTCAGCATGCTGCAGCCCAGCTAGGAAGTGAACAGGAAGTCTGTCTCCATTCAGATGGGAAGTCAAAGGTTACATGAGATGACACTGCCTCATGCAAATATTTCATTCATTGATGTGCCAGGTTTGGACAGGGCCAAGGGAGGTCTGGCACATGTTAGGAAGGGCTCTGAAGGCAGCAGCAACTGGAAAGAGAAACGTGGGAAAGACAGGGCTCCAGCCCTTCTGCTAATGCAGGATAACTATTTATTTTTATCATTTTTTCTTTAAAGAAAATATTATTCCTAGGAAATTAATATGGATAAGAGGCAAAGCATCAGGTTTAACATAGTAGAGGACATCTTAAGTCATCCCTTCATCCCTGTGTGTGTGTATATATATATATATATATATATGCAGTATTTAATTTCACGACCACACACCTCTTCTCTCATAAGACCTAAGTTTCCTCCTTTATACACAGTGGGTGCACAAAGTGGGAATAATAAAGCTATGCAGGAGATTGTCTATCTGGCAGCTGCTGATTCTGGAAACTTAAAAGTATCCTCAGAATATCACTTTATTCCTGCATCACCTCATACTTGGAGTAACATAGACTTTTAACACAAGCCCCACGAACAAACTGGTTGAAATGCATCCAAACACTCTGGTGCTCCCATTAGCCCACAGACCTGTGCTGAGTACGCCAGAAGGGTCCACAGCCTAATGGTTTGTAATAGCCAAGGATGTGGTTTGTGCAGGGAAGAAGCCCAGCTCCTGTGGGGCTTGGTGACACTGTGGAGCATGGTCTTGAGGCAGGACAGCACCAGGCACCACCAGCAAAGAAACAGCACAAGTCACTGAGGGGATGCCTAGCAGGAGAACCCTGTCTTTCCTCATCTAGAAGGGGGACATATGGTACACAGTCCCTACAAGCACAGCAGATGCCACTGCCCTTGACTGGGGATTTGTAAGCTCTCAGACAGTGTCTAAAACAAATCTTCCACTTGCAAGGAGAGGTGCTGCATATCCAGGCCTTGAGACCTTCTAGGGATGCCTTGGTGACCTTCCCACCTTTGTGGCAGTGGCTCAGTGAGGAGCTGCCAGCCCTGCTGCTCCCTTGGAGCCAACAGTGAGAGGCAGCTGCTGCACAGCCAACAAGGAGCAGGAAAATTGTTTTTAGCTCCCTTCCAAATCTGACAGAGAACAGATTCATCTCTTGGTCTTACTGTCTGATTGCTGAGCTCAAGTCCCATTTCCAGGTATGTCTGGGTGATGGATTGGCCTAAGGACACCAATTGTTTGATGCAAAGAGCCTCTGCCAGAGACTAAGAAGAGACCAAAGACACTATCAAAGGGACGGTGGACAAATGCATACTGACATTTAATCTTGAATTTCAAGCACCATCACCACACTTCAGAACACTACACTTCAGAATGCAGCACGTGAAGCAAGCCATATGATAAATATTCTACAGTGGACAGCCTGAAGACTAATGGGAGCACTAAAAGTACTCTAATGTCTCATCTGATTTATGTTTAAAAGAGACATGTGCTGACTACAGAAGCTCCAGCTGGAGAGGTTCTGTCAGTTCTCTCTCCCAGGAGCAGGAAAGAGCTCCTGCTCCTGCCTCTTCATGCTCTTCTTGTTACTGGGCTGTTGATTCTCTGCCTTTTTTACCTGAAAAGCTGGGAGGTACCAGGTCTGGATGTATTGCCAAGCAACATGTTTAACCCAAGATCAACTTCTCAGAGGTATCTGGGAGATGAGGTCAGACTCTTCTTGCAGTTACACTGCATCAGTTGTATCAGTAAACAAAAATAAAGAATTTAGCCCTCGTGCAGTTACAGGTTCTCCTTTTGAGCTAAGAAGTTCCTTCCAGTGTAACTAAAACTATTTTGCTGTTCAAGTATTTTTTATGAAGGTTTCTAATTCTTACACATGGCTGTTTGAATTATTTTTATACATCAAATAAGCACAGGCCTGCAATCAAATATGACACAAATTCCCCTCAACCCATTTAAGCTGTGACATCCACCTCAGGGTCCTGCCCAAACTCTCAGGCACCTGACACACAATCTATCTCCCAAATGGGGCATTTAAACATGCACTGCCACCTTGCACTGTAAAACAGACAAATCAACAGCACAATGATATGGAATAGAACAAAAAATTATTATTCTCATGGAATTACATGTGATTGTCAATCAGATGGCAATCTGATAGCAGCCAGAAGGGAGGTGTGTTCCTTACAAAATAGTATCTTACTTTTAAATGGGGATTCCAGTTTCCATGGATTGTTTCACCCATGATTTCCTGGAGTCGGAAAGTCAATGCCAGGGTCCTAACACTGATGGCATTTGCTCCTGACAAAGAAAGGGGAGGGAAATGATTCATAGTGTTTCCACCGGTGGGAGGGGGAAGGACTTTTTTAATAAGTAGAAACTCGTGACAGAGTCAGAACTGTTGGCTGAACTTGTCTTGCCAAAGAGCCTCAGCTGATAAAGGCCTTTGCTAATCAGCTGGAATTACCATGGAGGGTGACAAGAGGTGATGGAGACAGATGGGGCAGCCAGGAAAGCCACACAAGCAATAACAATATTGCCCTAAGATGTGGGGGATGGTGGGGACAGTGTCCTCCTGCCCTTGGATCCTGTTTTTAATGTGCATAAGCTGCAATGCTAAAGAAAATCACTGAGAAGCAATAAAGCATGGGAAGTAAGATGGCTTGTATAAAAGAGTATCATCAGGAAATCTTCCTCCACTAGAAGTGATAAGCAGAATATGCCCTTACGTGAATAATTAGAAAGGGGAACCAAAGACAGGCAAGTGGCAGGGCTAGATTGTCCTCCAGGGACAACAGCATCAGCTCCAGAGCAGCTTTGCTAGTACACAGTTTGTGAATTGAAGCATCAGGCACAGCTGGAAGGAGAAAAGCCACGAGCACTGACAGCGAAATTCAGGAGTGACAGACAGGGGCCATGGGGTGCAAATCTCAAGCTATGTTTGTAGAATATTTTGCATAGGCCAAGAGCTACTTCACATTGCTCTGTGTCCTGCTGCTATCACCCAAACAACCCATTGCTGCCATAATCTCTTCTTCAGATGTCCCAGTTGCAAATCTCTCACCTCTCCAAAGCAAAGCAGGAATCACAGTGTAGGCAAATGATAGAGAGTTTGGTCTGGAAAGGGCAGGCAGAAGTTGCACAAAATTATCCTTTCAATTTTTTCACTGTGGGGCAGATCCCTGTGCATTGGTCTGTGAGCACCAGCAAACACAGAAATCCATCAGCACTTCACTTAAAACAACTTTACCACCAGAGCACAGCAAAGTAAAGCATCTACCCCACACAAGATGATCTCAGTATAAGCACAAGTCCCCAGAATCCTTAAAACTGAACTTCCCAGTCTGTGGGTGGTCATAAAATGTTGGAAGTGTTGATTCTGTGGGTCAGGTCTTCAATTTCTGCAGTGAAATTGGTGCCTCCTCAAACTACACAGCTCAGTTTCTCCAAGGGGGAAAGTGAACTGGCGTGTAATTGCCGGTTGTAAGAGCTACATTATCCTGCAAACAGCCAGGAGCTCCTAATTGCAGAAAGCAGTCAGCGTGTCTGAGGGCAGAGGGAGGAGTGCGTTCACACCTGCAGCCAGCAACTAGCACACCCTCACCTGGAGGAACCAACACCATGATAATTCCCAGTCCCATAGAGACAAGGAGCCCGAAGAGGGTCAGACTTTCAAAACACCTGAGAAATGATGCCTTAGGAAACAGCAGGGCTTTCTCATACAGAGGATGCAGGAGCATCCTGCTCTTTGCATAACCTTTGCTATGCTGGGAGCAAAAAGCACAGAAAACCAGGAAAGCCTATGTAGATCTAAAGCATCATCCTTACCTCTGCATGCTTCTCCCTAAGATAAGAATCACAAGAATCACATCCACTGCACTCTTTGTTGCATTTTGTTTAACATCCTCCAAAAAGATCCCTTTCCAAATATCCAGGACCAAGTTTTGCAAATTTAATGTGCAAAACCACCAAGGCTTAAATAGTGATCAGACTATCTGGACCCTGCACCAAACTGAGAAACAGAGAAACATCAAGCACTACATCTCATTGCTGAAACACTTGGTTTTCCTTCTGTATCAGCTGGCGCCACTGTCCTGCCCTCCCCAAGGTAGTTAGTGGCTCCTAACCTGTGATTTCCAAATCGTTAGGGCTCTACAGTCTGCAGAGCTATGTTCCAGGGTACCTTTCACTCCCTGGGCAGTGTTGCAATGATGTGGATCGCTACACGTTGGCCCAACAATTTTGGGAAGGAGCAGTTCCTGTGGGTATTAGGTATTTGCTGGTGAAAATGGTTGTTTCATCTGAGCTACTTCAGTGCCTGACTCCTGAGTAGGACAAAGAGAGAGCCTCTCAAATGCCTTTGTGCCACCTTAACCATAAAAAATACTCTTCCTAAAGGGCAAGACCCTGTCCCTGCAGCTACACTAACAAAACTCTTCCTCTGCTCTTTCCAAACCCACATCAAGTACCACATTGCTCACTGGGGTCTGGTAAAGTCACCAGGTGTCTTCCTACTGACACTGAGTGGTATGGACCCTCAGGAAAGTGGTATGGACCCTCCTCAGTCTTTTAAAGCAGGAGCCTTAAGGAACAGAGCCTATTAAAACATTTACACTGTCTTGTGAGACCTGTCATTCATGCAGGAGCTGGTGTGACACTAAGCCTGAGACACTACCTCAGAGGCCCTGGGCCAGCACCAGCCTTGCCAGCAGGGAGCCTTGGGGCTACATCCACTGGGATAAGAGACCCTGCAGCAGGGTCACTGCAGGGAGATGGATGTGCACCACACCCCTGCCAAACTACCCTGGAAAAGCACAGTAAGGGCCCAGCCACATCCTCTGGCGTGGTGGGCAATAACAGTGCTTGGGAGGCTCCACCCTTAAGCTGGTTGAGAACTGGAGCTGTGAATAAAATAATATTTCCACTCATACCACGTAGATCAAAGTTATTATTACAGGGAGCTTGGCCATGCAATAACGCGGTGCCACAGCGTGTGTTCTTACAGGAGCACTGCAAATTGAGGGGTAGGGATGCAAACGTGGCTGCACAAGGTCACAAAACGAGCACACACTAATGAAAGCCATAGAGCCAGTCCCTAGATGCCTCTGCTGATCACATGTAGCACGAAAATACACTTACCTTGCTATCTAGGACCAGAAAAATCTTCCTGTTCATTTATTTTAATTGAAAACAAATTCTAAACTTCTGCCACGAAAGAGGCAAAACTCTTTCCAGTGGAAGACTTTGATTAAGTCAGCTGCCAGTTTACACATGTTCCATATTGTAGGAGGTGAAATTCAGCAGTCAGATTGGCAGGGACAGTGCTCCACAGAGCAGCTGGGGTATGTGGAAGGCATAAATTAACACAGAAATTAAACAAAGAAACAATATGGCAGCAAACAAACTAGGTGTCTGTGCTAGTCAGAGGCTGGAACTCACCAGCTAGGATTTCAGAGAGCTGTAGTAAGAAATGAAACCCTGATGCTTCACAAAACAGAGCACTATTCCTGTTTCCTAAATCAAAGTGCTCTCCTTGAGTCCTCCAGGTGAAACTGCTGACTGGTTTTAAGCTGAATTTTCCCTAGATGACAGCAGGTACAGAAGAAGCTCCTGAACAACAACCAGACCAAAACTGGTTGGCCCCTGAGTCAAGAAGCTCATCACAGACCAAGCAAGACACCATCTCAAACCACAGACATCATCCTCTCGTTCCAGACACATCTCTTCAATATATCTTGCTTTTAAGTGTTATTAAGGCAATCTCTGGTAGGGATTTCCTCTCTGCCTGCTCTGATCCCTGATAAAGCTATTGCTGCTTCAAAAGCTCACAAGCATGCACTTTAAAGCAGGGATGACCAGTTTCTGTGCTTCAGGAGAAGGGAAATGGGCACACACTGGGGCTCTGACTGCAAAGGTGCAGTCTTCTTTGCACCAACCTGTGCCATCTTCAAAGCCAGACCTACACCCCTTGCCCTGCAGTGCAATAAGCCACCTGGGACTTGTGCCCACAGGTATTGATTGGATCTGGCTAAGATGGAGATGATTTTCCCATAGCAGCAGAGCACGGTGCTGTGCTTTGTATCTGCAGCTAGAAGGTGTTGATAATACCCCAGTATTTTGGTGCTGCAGAAGCAGTGCTCACACAGCCTCACAGCTGTCCAGCATTGCCATCACCACCATCAGGAGGCTGGGGTGGGCAAAATCTTGGGAGAGGACATAGCCAGGACAGCTGACCCAAACTAACCAAAGGGATATTCCAAACTGTACTACATCAACTCAGCAGTCAGAGCTGAGAGAAAGAAGGAGAAAGGAGGGGCATTCATTATTTATGACACTTGTCTTCCAGAGTAACCATTACACATAATGAAGCTCCACTTGCAGGGAAGCGGCCAGACATGGCCTGCTGATGGGAAGTAAAGAATAAATCTTTCATTTTCCTTTGCTTCCACTTGTGACCTTTGCTTTCACTTTATCAAACTGCCTTTATCTTGACCCACAAGTTGTTTTTTCCCATCTTATTTCCCCCCTGCCTGTCCTGCTGAGAAGGAGAGTGATACAGCAGCTTTATGGGCTCCTGATGTCCAGCCAAGGTCAGCCCACCCCATCACACTGCCTGATGGAACAGCCTTTGGGTCAGGACCGTGGCCAGGCCACCCAGCAGCACCTCCTGACCACGAAGCCACCCCTACAGCCCAGGCCTCCCCGCTGATGCATGCAGGGTAACCCACTCCTGGGGAAGGCAGGGGACACAATGGTCCATGTGGCACATGGCCTGCACCAACACGAGCCAGAGTTGGTCACCTGGTCTCCTAGGGACAGCAAAGCTCACTCACGCTGCTCCAGCTTGGCTGCACGACTCTGAGAGCTCCCACCAGCACTTATCACAGCTCAGCTGATGCACAGGAACAGGGAAATGATTTTATAATTACTTATCTGATAACCAGCCTCCTTCACAGCCAGCTCCTCCGTGAGTGAGCACGTCAGCTGCTCCCAGCTCAGGCCACTTAATGCAAACTACGCTCAAGTGTGACTTGGCACCAGCAGTGCCTGCTGCTGCCAGAAGACAGTGGAGGACAATCTGAAAAATTCCTCTCAGTTCCTCCACGTGCAAGAAAATGCAGTGTTAAGGCTGCAAGAGGACAGAGCTGCTGCCCTGCACCTCAGGATGCTGAGCAACCCCAGCTTTCCCTGGCTGCCTTCTCCTGGGTTCAGCAAGGTGCTTATGTGTGATGAAAGGAGGAAAAAGCACTGTCAGATGTCAGCAGCTTTGCCCACTGCAGAATAAAAAGCCTCTTTCAGAGATTAATGCTCTGAGCAATTACTCACCCCATGAAAGGAAAAGTGTCTTCAGCCAAGGTGACACCAGGACCCTAAGACCATGCACACTTTTGTTTCCCTTTCACAGTTAATATGGGCTTCTCATTTCCCAGGGAGAAGAAAAAAAGGTGGACTGGAAACTAATGTTTTGCTTTTTTTTTTAATGAGGATCACTTGGCCAGCAGCATGAAAACAGGAAAACAACTCTAACTTTATTGCTAAATTAAAGCAAAAACACTAACATGAATAGGCACAGAAATCTGAATTAGGAATGTGAACTGGTAATTACCCTTTTGGGCCCTGATTAATTGCATTTGAAGCCACAGAGACACTGAGCCGCCAAATGCGACTGGCTGCTAACAAAATCCACCCCACAAACAAACCTGTCTTTCTCTCCCTGTGCCACCACACAGGAATGGCAGCTCCCCAAATGCTGTCTGCCTTTGTGTCCTGGTGTGCAGTGGTATTCAGGTCTGGATGGAGTTACAAAGTCACACTATTGGGCGCCTCAGGTAACCCCTCTGAGGTGGTCCAGCCTGCAGACTTGTGGTCTCCCAGTAGAAGGTCAAGAATGGACAGATGCCATCTCCTCCAGCTCTAGATGGAGGATCACTATCTATGTGTTCAGCTCAGTTCAAGAATGCAGCTCCACTAGTGGTTATTACACACGAAAAAGGGATGGAGGATTTAATCCACTTTGTTGCAGAGGTGTAGGAGTGCTGCATTTGGTTGGGACAAAGATCTTTGTAATCCAGCTCCCTCTCTACAAGACTGGACAGTAGAAGACAGGCAAAAACAGGGTACATGTAATGGGATCCTTCACCTTATACACACTTCCTATTCCTGCACAGCAGAGCTCAGACATTTTGGCAATTAGAAAAGAACTTTTAGCAAACAATGTTGGCTTCATCCTACAGAAACTGCCCTAGTGCATTGTTGAACCTACAGATCTTGTGGTCCCTGTAGAGTCCTCTGGAAATGAATTTCATAATTTAATCACATAGCTTGTGATTTCATACTTCCTTTTGTTCACTTTAAGTTTGCTTTTCAGATATCAAAGGCTGCACCTGGTTTTTGCATTCTGAGAAATAAAATTAATCATGTTTTCCTCACTCCCAAATTTTTGGTGATTTTACAAACTTCTACTCTATCCCCACCATCACATTGTTCAAGACTGAAGACTTTTAGTCTATTTACTCCTATTCTACAAAAGCCAATTCCCCTCTGTAATCACCTCTGCCATTCTTCTCAGCACCTTACTTTATTATGTACATTTTCTGAGAGGCAACACAGACCTGCATACAGCATTCACAACGTGGGGAAATCTTGGATTTTCACAACTGAAGCTCTGGGTTTTGTTCCCCATTCTTTGCCTAATTCTTTTTAACACCACCTTTGGCTTTCTGACTGCTGCTGACTGTTAAGCTGCAGTTTTCAGGGAAACCCCCTCAGAGCTACAGAAATCTCCTTCCTAGATTGCAATGGTTCTTCTCTCCCCAGTCTCTCCGCTGCTTTGTGCTTACCACCACCAAACTGCCTTTTTACCATATATATTATGAGATCCTCCCCCACTGTTTTTCAGTCAGCTCCAAATTCGAGTATCCTAAGTGAGTTTCATGATCAGCCAAGTTACTTATGTCGCTAGCACCTCCTAGACCAAATCATTCAAGAATCCCTGCCAGTAAATCAATGTATCTTTTCAGATAGGAAGTTTTTAAGTCCTCACCCTCAGAGGATGCATTGTTTTAAAATGCAGGCTCATTGACACCTGTTAGCTTTCAATCCCCTATTTTAAAAACTCTTCTGTAATTTTTTTTTTCAAATGTCAGACACCAAGGATTGTTGTTAATGTCCACAATGCCAAAGCATTAAATGAGGACTCCAAACTGGCAGAAAATAACCTTACAGCCTATATCAGTCATACATCAAATAACAAGAAAGGCTGTTAATATAATTATCTTCTTATTGCTATTTTGGGAGGCATGGTAGGTTTTGATGGATCTGGAAGTAATAGGATCTCTTAAGCCATAATTTACGAGCACTTCTGTCTTGAACAATTTTCCACATGGGAAATTAATCACATTCTGCCTAATGGGAGGAAAAAGATCCCTTTGCAGTTTGAATTGGATTTGCCATGGTCAATTGGATGTGGGATTCTTCTTTATCCCTATTCACAATCTGAGGTGTAGTGTTGCCATCCAAGATTCACTGTGCTAGATTCCACAGATGAAGGTATTTCACTGGTGGGTGATACTTGTATGCAATTCCCACAATGGCATAAGTCAAATATACCAGCATGGCACAGCCACAGAATGGGATTGTGGCAGGGGTCAGGAATTGTAGATAATTGTTGCAGAAACTACATCCCCATAAATTTCAGTGGCAGCTGCTGTATAGTACACACATACTTTGGTGTTAGTTCTGTGAAAAGTAAGTAATTGGATTTAGGAAGCAGGCAGCACATATCCCTTCTCCAGCCTACACAGATCACCTGGACCCAGGACTGGTGAAATGGCTCATCTGCCACTCAGGACTGCTCTCAGAGACTCAGCTCAAGCCACCATGAACCCACATTCTGATTTGAATGTGTGAAACAAGTTTCCAAATCACACAACTTCCTAAAAGAGTCATGTCCTCAGACATGTGCCTGTATCTCAGGTACAACAGGGGTTAATTTAGCTGAGGCAATGTTTGCATATATGAAATCACACCACCAGAAGCTCTATTTGGTGCAGAAGTGCAAGACCTCTCAGCAGAGTCACTGCAAAGAGTCACACCACTCAGCAGCCCACCCAAAGCCAACCCTGGGCATGAGGTGCTGGGAGATGACACCAGATGCTGCAAGACACCAAATGCTGGTGCACTGCTGCAGCTCTGAATGACCCAGGACAAGGTGTCAATGGCAGCTCAAGGACTCACAGGTCTCATGTACCATGCAGACATTTACTCCTGCAGGTAAAATTCTGCAAGACACCACAAGGAATTGAAGGTTCCTCATGTGCCAGGCTAATGACTCATCTGGAAGCTGGCTGTTCTTTGTACCTCCACTGGCAGTCAAGAATGAGCTGTCCAGAAACTGGGGCTGGCCTTCCCTAAAGCTTTTACTGAAATAGTTTGTCAAACTTCAGGTTTAGATTTTAATGCCTCCCTGTCTCATCATCAAAAACCCATTGTGCAGAGCAGATGTCCTGGTGCCGATTCATCTCCACTTCTTGGAAAATCCCAACTTGTTTATGGTTCCAGTGGAAAAGGGGTGAGAAAGAGAGACTTGGAAAAGGTGATGGAAAATAAACCAGGAAACTAACACATCAGCTGGCACTGAGATAAAGAAGGTGTTTCCAGGTAGCAGGAAAAGATCCATGTCTCTGGAATCCCTTGACTTTGCCATTAAGAAGCAGAACAGAGTTACTCAATATTTCTTTAAGGCTGAAAGACTAAAGGAAAACAGGATGGCTTAAAGTAGAAAAGGAGTAATCGTATGACTGGAAACTATGAGTGCCCCTAGCCAAGCACCCAAAGGAACTGAGTAATGTTCATTAGTCAGTGACTTTATTGGTACTTGAGACTTTTGACTTCTGAGCAAGATTTAGACCAAGAAGATATTCTGGGGCATGCTACTCTATTTATGTTTGGATGGAATTCAGTCTCACCCCGCATAATATTTTTCCATGCTGATTTAGGCAGAACCAGCCCTCACTTTTTCCCTGTGCAGGGTAAGAGTGGGTCTCCTTCTTGGCATCAACATGGTGGAAATGCTACTTACCAACCAGCAGGGTGAGGGCAGAGGAGATAGCTGAAGAGGAGCAGTTCTCTTGCAAAGAATCAGAAGATATTTTCCAAAGTATTTATTCCCAGAGCAAAAACCCCCAGTCTCAGACACAGTACAAACACAAGACAGTCCCCAAGATCAACTTGTTCACAACTAAAATGCCACTGTGGCTTTTGAACAAGTTAATAAATAGCAGGGAAGTGCCAAGCACCTGAATTAATGCTGGGTACCTGCAAAACAAAGTCCAGGTCATACCACAAAATTACCTGACTCTGAGAAATAGAGAGCATCAAAGGCTGCCTGCTCAGCAGCTTGGTGATGCTATACTTGCCACAGCAATGGTGGGCCAGATTCAACTGCTACTAAGATCCTGTGAATGCAGGGAGGGGTATGGAAAGAGAAGGAAAGTAGGACCACTGGAGACCAGCAGAGAATTTTCTCAGGTACCCAAAAGCCCACAGGATGCAGCAGAACCTTCCACTGCACTTGTCTGCAAGACAGACAAAAGAGTATTTCCTGCTGAGTTACATAAAACCATGTGGCTGCAAATGGATTTGAAAGATTGGGCTTTTTCCTTTAGACATACAAGAAGGAGGAAATAAAACTATTTCTTGCAACTGCTACAATGATTGCTCTGTGACAAGAGGCCTTCTGAAGGCAGTATTCATACAGGTACACTTGAAAGAGCACATGCAGCTGAGGGACTGGTGTTGTGGTGACACAAATTACATGGTGCCACTTACAAATCAGAGTGGTGTTGTCCAGAAATCATGAAGTTTTGATTAAAAACCAGAAGCAGCTTAGGAAAAAAATTACATTTTGGCAAGTTTCTAAGTATTCTATTTCTTTTTGAGGCTGAGATCTTACATCCACAAACTTGTCCTACAACCCCTTCACGTCCAGTTGCTACACACTCTGAATTAATCTTCATCACAATCTTTTCAGCGTGTGGCTCCAAAGAACCAAATCACAGAAACACAGCATGAGAGCTCAAGAGACCAGCAAATCCATTACCCTGATTCATGGTACAATCAGCTCTACCTATGGCACTACTGGGGAATTCTGTTTAACCTGGAGTTACAGACCTCCAAAGTGGAGAGTCCTCACTTCCTGAGGCCGTCCAAAATCACCTCTCCACTGCACTACAACAAAAAAGGAGGATGCACATTCAGTACATTTAGGACACAAAGAAAAATTTAGGTCGTACCTACCACCTTATTTTTTTATGCTTTTTATCCAGAAAAAGTACCAGATGGATCTTTTTCACAGGTGTTTGTCTTGTTCAGGAGGCAGGTTTTTAAAACTTTTCCCTGGATGACTGTTTTCCACATTGCTTATTTTAGCTCATATTTTATAAATTTTTGTTCATGTGCCAAGAGGGAAAGTCAGGTGCATTTCAGATACTGCACTGGAGATTCATTTAATAACTATTACTTGAAAAAGAGGGCACTGACGTGAGCTTTTTGGAAATACAAAAACAAAGAATTTAACAGGTTTCTGATAATTTGAGGACATAGAGAATATTTTATTTTTAAGGACAAGCAGATCAGTTTCCTGCAGTCAGATCTTGAGACAGCTCAGCTCCCTGGGAGTGATTCAGGAGGGTCACTTCTGAGTCAGCTCAACCAGTCAGATTGCTTTAGACCATCTTATAATCCCCAGGAAACCTGCATCAGTAACGAACCACAACATGAACCCAGAGCCCCCAACAAACCCCAGGCACTGCAAATGGGGAAAAGAAAAAAAAATTTTCTTGGTCCTTTCCAGACATTGCAATAGGGAAACACTGTGGAAAGGGAAACAGGTATTTCCAAATGGAAAAGCCATTAATGAGAACAGAGTCTGGCCCTGGGACTCGCACGGATCAGAACCAAAGTGAGTGAGTGACATCGGAGCCAGCTGCGAGTGAGAAACCAGCCCGGCTGTGCCACGAGATCAGAAACATAGGGAGCATCAGTGAGCCCCCAGGAACAGCAAAAAAAAAAGAGATGAGTGCGGAAGGGACAGCCTGACATCACGTGCTGGCATTGAGATGGACCCAAAGGACTCCAGAAAGGGACACAAACACCCACAGTGGCTGCTCTGCAGCACCACAATAACCTGTGTGGGGCTCACAGGGCTGAGGAAGCCAAGAGAAGCTGCAGCCTTGTGCCGGAAACAAGCTACGTGCAAGGACAGAAGCAAGAGACAGAAGTTAATGAGACTGAAGAGGATTATCCCCTCTCCCCAAGGGTCCATGGGTAAATACAGGTTTTCCTGCAAGCATACTGCCACTTGGGACGATAGCTTTCCTTCCATTGTATTACCATAGCTAAGCAATTTGAAACAGAAGTCAAATTTCCAAACACATGCACAAACACACACCAGGAACTCATTGACACTTCAGAAAACAGGAGTCAGGGTCAGATGACACTTGGGCTCTTCTGAAAATTTCCTCACACTGTAAAACTAGCCTGCAATAATTTGAACACACCAGGCAGAAAAGCCAGCTGCTTCCCTAGGTCAGCCTGAGACCTGCTCTTGAGATCTTTCACTTGCTCACCCAAAACAATCATGTTCTTGGTAAGGATGATTTCACTGCCTTCCCCAAGATACAGAAAAAGACCAGTTTGTGACCCCCATATGCCAATGGGAGGTTCCCTGCCTGCACCAGCCTCTGCTTGTGTGAAGCTCTGTTTTATGAGCTTGAGAGCACTGCTTTGAAGGAAGACAGAATGCGAATGAGGTACTATAAATCACTTGGGAAGAGAAGTACTTGTCTCTCTGGACACACACAGTCCTACACCCATACTCTTCTAGTTGTACCAATGTCAAGAGAATCTGTGCCTTTGGCAGCCTAACCTAAAACAGACTCCTGAGGGAAACATCTGGATACTGCCAGGGTGAGGGACTGGGCTCCCACCACCTCCACCCCTTCAAAATCCTACTGCAAAAATCACAGGTCACCAAATGCCTCAGTGCTCCAATGCCCAAATCCTTACTCCCTCCTTGCACCCACCACCCTCCCATCCTCTGAGGCTGCAGCAGTGAACCCTCCTCTCTTTGTTGCACCAGTGCACACAGCAGCAGCCAAGAAACAGTTTTTCCTTTGCAAAGGAATCAATTCACCATAATGTAGTAATTTCACTCTCTGGTAATTAAAAGGCTTAAGCGCCAACTCACACTTCCAAGCATTTGCTCAGATGGGAGAAAAACTAACAAAAACAGTCAGAGGCATCACCAGAACCACCCCTGTGAAAGGCCTAATTCCCTATATTGCTTTAATTAAAAGTGGATGAATAGCAATCTCTCAGCTCAGAGACCTTTAAGAGAAATAAAGTCAATCTATAGGCTTATGAAAATAAAACAGGAGGATGGAAACAAACACAAAAATCCTGCCAGTTTTAGGGCTTACAAGAGGATTATAACATCTGGACTCTCTTTTCAAGGGGAGGTGAACCAAGAAATGGATGTAGGGAGCTGTTGATGGGAGAGGAGGAGCAGAAAGCTACAGAGAGGCAACAGCCTTGCCCACACATTTCTGTCTTCAAGGCTGCCTGGAGGAACACTCCTATCTGCTGACACCACAGAAAAAAGGATCTGTTTTAATTGCAAAAAAAAAAAAAGTGGGCCCAGGGGAGAACATCCAAAGAGATGATGAGTATAGTCGACCTCCAGTGAAGCAGAGAACAAGTTGTGAGGAATAATCTAACCCATAAAAGCTAAGTATTTATCATCACTCTTACAGCAAGAGACCACCCTGCTCCAGAGGACCTCTGCAAACAGATGTGAGCAAGGAAGCTTTTAACACAGCAGCACCACCAGCCAGGGCATAGGTAACTGCAGAAGGATTCTACTGTTGCAGTATTTGAGTCCTATGCAATGTTGTATGCATTTGTTCTTCTATTACACTGGGAAACATAGCAATTCTAGTTTGTCTCTCTTCTTCCCCAGTACAGTATGTGCAGAGAGTCTGGGGGTAGATCTGGACCCCATTTACTCTACTTGAACCCGCAGATTTTCCATTTCCTATTTGTAAAGAACTTCTGGAAGCACGGAAAACTAATGACACACCTTGGGCAGAATTAGTAACTAAATATGGGCTTAACTGGTGATTCCCGAGTTCACACCCTGTAGCAGGGGAGCAGAGAGAAATTGAAACCAAGCCCCCAAAGTGGGCTCCAGCCCTGCCCCCTGGTCCCACGTGCACAAGTAAGGCTGCATGGTAGTGGGTACAGGACGTCACCTCGGGCTTTGCTGCAGCAGTGTCAACACACATGTGCACACAATGAACCAAACTCAACTGCTTTTCCACTTGGGCCAGAGAAAATTAAAACCTTCTGAAAGCTGCTTTGTCTTAGGAAGAAAGCAAGTTTACTTTGCTTAGCTTTACTACAACTTAGCCTTTTTATCAGTTTGATTTAATTCTTAAGTCATTTTAAACCCTAGTATCGTACAATCTGGCAGCTACAGTGATGGGTTTTACACAGAAAAACATAGGGAAAAGGTTTTCCAAAGCACTCAGACCCGCTGTGACTGCTCCTCCTGAAGTCAACAGTAAATCCAATGATACCACTGGGAGCAGAGGTCAAGGCTGAGCAGGCTTGACACTACAGAAACTTATGGGTGGGATTTTCAATCTCTTCAAAACCCATTACTAATAACACAGTATATTAAAAGTAAAGAGCTAAGTTGTGACCCTGAAAATATTTACATATGTGCCTAGCTCACAGATTGTAAGTAATTATGGGAGGCCTGATTTCTCTCACTTTCTTTAATGAAAGCCAGGAATAAGGGCCCAGATGCGTGGAAAACCTTGGCTCACAGAGAGGGTCAGTTACAATGATTTTGGTGGAATTACTCATGCTCTGCAGAGACTTTGAGCACAGGCATGCACACAGCAAGACTTCTTAGAAACACCATGATCTTCCTAAACCCTCAGCCACACACTGACATGCAAACACACCAAATGTGAGATGGGACTTTTTGGGCTGTGATGGTGCTGGATAACAGCATTAAAATCCACTATCTTCTAATTGACTGTAGCAAAACTTGGACCAGAAAATGAAGGCTAGTTAAGAAAAACTGGAGGGGTGTGTGTTTTATTATTTGTACAGATCTGACATTGCGACATGAACTAACCTAACTTCAAAGGATGAAACATCATTATTACAAAGCATTGCATTGAGTATAACCATTTCCAGGCTATTATGCAAGCCCAACTGAAATAATATTATGGGTACAGGAAGAGGAAATAAGTAAAAATGTTCAGCTTCCATTACTAAGTTTGAAGATTCATTTACAGGAATGTAAAACTAAACCTCATTTAAATCCCCTCATTGTTCACCATATAAATCCTTAGATTGTGTAGTTACACTGGAATGAGAGAGAGGAAAAAAAAAAGATTTAGAGGAGGTGACCTTCCCAGCTATTCGTTTCCAGGCAGTTTCACTCCCAGGTTCCTGCACAATACAGCAGTCTTCCCTGCAAACCTTTCAGGGGAAATGCTTCACTTGCATAAAGGCTGCAACTGTTCCCACTGAAGTGAAGCCGTAAAACTATTGCAGTTGAACCAAAACCTGATAACAGCTTAATGGCATAAAGCAATATTTGGACTAAATTGAGCCTGATCATATCACTCTAAAGTTCTTTTCCAAGTTAAAAGGCTTTTATTTATAGTCTTTACTTACACCCAAGAGACTTTGACATATTTCAACTAACCTGCCTTCCTTGTCTTCTTAACCTTGGTCCCTTTCCAAGAGAAAAGATGTCATCTGACCATGAACAGGGTTTGATTTCCAGCAGCAGAATTAACCCACAACAAATCCCCTGTGTTTATTCACTGAGTGACGGTGCATATTCTGGGGAGTGAGCTTAGCCAGTATTTCCTTGATGAAAGGGGTAGAGGGCAACAGGCTGGAGTTACCTCTCCTACCACATCAACACTTCCATGAAACAAGTCTTTGAATCCCACCTCTTCCAACTCTTCTGGTTTCACAGACAGCTCTGAGAGAGCAGAACACGGCAAGGCTCACCAGCGGTGAGGACTGGTGAAGTACAGGAGAAAGGCGTAGTGTACTTCAGGACTGGTGTCACTCCTGCTGGGACTCACTGAATCTCTTCACACACATCACCCCATGCTGACAGTCACCTCAGGCTGCTGCACTGCAGAAATATGGCTTAGACTATGCAATCCTGGCTATAAACACAAACTGGACAAAGCAAAGCACACCACAGCCTTCCCTTCACCTCCTGGGTACACACAGGAGGGACTTCAGAAATGCCTGAGTGGTCAGATACCACTGCAGCCACCACCACAGCCAAGGGGGGCTAATGCAAGGACAACTCAGCAGTATTTACAGACCAAAGAGAGTCAATTCACCCTCTCTTTGACAGGAATGGAAGAAACAACATTTCTGCCTAGGGTTAGTGAAAGAAACTGAAAACAAGTATTACCGCTGGTTGAACAATGCCATGACCAGAAGAAAAGCCTTTTCCTGTCTCCAAGGGTCTTTTTTTTGACTTGTGTCCAAGAGTCCTTTCAATCTGATCTAGTGATGTGCCTCCAGTGTGCCTCCTCTGCTCACAACATAGCTCATGTCTGCTTCAGACCTGGCTGGTGGTGGGCATGTGACGTGGGATGGCATCACACAAGATGCTGCTGTCCCCAGATCCTGGACACCTCAACTGCCTGCAGCAGCATTACCCTGCCTTCATTTCCCAAACACCCTTCCCATGGCTGCTCTACTCTCTGGGAAGAAGCAGGGGTACCAGTTATCTCACCATCAGGGGTATCTCACTACCTTGGCTTTGTTAGACCAAGAAATGGGAAAGGAGGCCCAGGCAGGTGATTCAAGCAAGCTCTTAGTGGTCCAGCAGCCCATCCCTGGCTGTGGGAGGTTGCAGGGAGCGGGTGGGTCAAGCAGGGCAGTATCACACTCCAGCAGAGCAGCTTTTGCTTGGCAGACAGTGTCCTCCTTCCAGCTGCAGGCTGCCCACTGGTGGCTCCCCCAGCGCCTGCCACCATGTGCCAGAACCAGCAGCAAGCAACCCCTTCTTCTCCCAGACCCTGGAAGAAGATGGTGCATGAGTAAATATTTACGTAGCCAGGGCCTTCCTTCCCCTGCCCTGTATTTTCTCCCCTTCTTAAAATGTCACAGATCAGCTGTTTCCATAATTGTGCAGGAAATGAGTTCCCTGCTGGCTGGCAGCTTAACACTCACATGTGCTGGGTCTACTGTAGCTGCACCACTCACCTCTGCCACTGGCCCCTGCATCCACCCAGAATCTTCGGAGGATACGGCCCGAGGGGAAATGGGACATCAGGGATGTGGCCACAGAGCTGCCTGTGACTGTGGCAGTCCTCACAGGAGCTTAGAGGAACCCCTATTCCCTGGTCCACGGGTCAGATCAGGATCCCAGGAGACCTGACACTCTGTTTATGCCGCTTCAGAGCAAACATCCAAAGCAGACTAACAGAGTTTCCTGCCTGCACACAGTGGCGAGCGCACTCAGGAAATTCAGGCACATTTCAAGCTTGCGACTTCTTCTTTGTTCTTTGGACAAAGCCTCGTTCACTGGAGATGTTGCTAAAAGGATTATTATCTATAGGAGACTTCTTTTCCCAAGAGGAAATCTGCTAAACACACAAATCTGCATTTGCTGTGTTTTGTGGGAGGCGGGATTAATACAGGAACATTCTTCCTTCTGCTCTCCACATCTAACGACTTAAATAGACCAGCCATGACGACACTGCCCACTGGGAATAGGCCCAAATGCCTTTCTCCTGTACTCCAGCCCGATGGCTTTACTCCTTGCCTGAAACGATACCAAACTACCCAGCATTTGGTGAGAAGAGTTGGAAGAATTTGGTGGGAATCACATCTAACAATGCACTCAGTGGAAAAAGGAAAGTGTGTCCACCAGGCTGAGCACCAGTCAAATCCCATCACAGGCAAACCAGATTGTAAATGTTTTGTTTATTCCAGGTCAGCCCTGTGCTGTTCAGAGCCCTGAATACAAGAAGCACCCTGCAAGCCTGAACTTGCCAATGCTTAGGATGTACAAGCAGAAGGAATGTAACTTTCTGCTCTTTATTTAGAGGTGGCAAAACCCTGATAGAAAACGACATGGTGCAAGTGCTTAACTTCAGACCCACGGAAATTTGAGGGCAAACATTAATTACCTCAATACTGCCTACAAGCCTGGGGCCTGTATTAGCACCTCTCTCAATGGAAGAAGCTCAAGAGGATTGAATTTCTCACTTCTAGGACTTTCCTTTCCTCTTCTGCCTACCCCTGGTTTCCTCTTTCTTATTCCCACGTTATTTCCTTCTCTCTCCGTCAGCTTTCCCTTTAAATTGGAATAAACTCTAAAAAAGAAACCCCACAGGGGAGTAGACATGGCCATGGGTTATTTTATTATAGTGAAAATAGATTAACTTTGGCAAATCCCTGCCTGCAGTATCCCCTCACTCTGCTCCTGAGTATAAAGATCCCCTTATGAGTAACGACAATGTTCATGAGAGCCTGGAAAAAGCTGCATTGTGGAGCAGGGAGGTCTGCAAACACGCCACACCAGAGAACATCACCACTTAAAAAGCTCAACAGATAGAGAAAATAAAGTAGGAGGAATCCAGCAGCAAATTCCCAGGTTCATTGTTTCCAATCTACAGGAAAAAAAATAATCACAACCTATTTTAAGCATGTGAGTATATAAATAAATCAGCTGGCCCAGCTAAAAGGCAAAGTGGGCTGAAAACAGATTCAAACATAGGTCTAGACTACTACTTAACTCTGAATCTCAGCTGGGCTCTTCTCTCCTATATTGCCTAGGCAACTTAAATTTGAACACAACAAAGACAAGATTAGGTAGATAAGTAATATCCAGAGGGAATATCTAGAGCCTGTGGGCTGTAAAGCCATCTGAGTCCCTGGCAAGCTTGACTACTGTGTTAAAAAGCACTTTCATTGTATGGGCCATTTGTTGATGGATTGTGGGAAAAAGTCAGATTTCAGACCAGAGAGGAAGACAAGCAAGCCCTTATATAAAGTCACCCTCTCCCCAGTCTGTGGGTTGAATGCAGAATGCTCTCAGACTTGCTACATACCACCCACTTTAGATTACAGACTTGCAGAGTTATTTTTAAAAAGTAATTATAGTAGTAGAGGGCACGCTCATATGGAATGGCTGCCTGAGGAAACGACGAGCCCAATGCAGGTCAAACTGCTTTTCAAGTCTATAATCGTGTTTATTTATTGCCTTTTAAAACAAGAATCAAAATCCAACTAATTTCTGAGGAAAAACGTCTGTATATTTCCCCAAGGAGTCCAGGCAGCTAGACTATACTGAAAACCCTCCCTGGCCTTTCAGTCTAGCATCCAGAGCTACAAAATAAAAATAAATAACCCCCATTAGCTCTGGCTTCAAGGAAACCCAGACCCAAATCCCTTTTCATTCTTTGTTCTCCCTGGAAACCGTGGCTGGACCATTACAAAATCCTCATCAGGAGATTCAAGTAGTCTAATGAGAGGCACATCATGTTTTGCATATGCTGATTTGTGCCCAGAGGTAGTTTTTGGTTGAGCAAAACACAAGTTCTTAACCCGTGTGAGAAAAGTGGGTTTATACAAGCCCCAGAAAAAGATTCTGCAGCTTTTTTCTATTCCAGTCCTCCTTTGAGCTGTCAGCTGGTGGATTTTGGATCTGTACGCTGAGAAAGGACTCAGAAGAGACTGAGGGAAGAGGACCAGGTACTTGGGCAGATATTAGTATTATTTTTCCCACTTTTTCTTCCTTTTTTAGTGGAATCAGACCCTTGATTCATGCCCTCTTGATGCCCAAAGACCTTCAGAAGGCCCAGCCTGTGAATCAGCATGCAAAGCCAGCAGCCCCCTGCACTCCAGTCCTGGGACTCCTTACAGCTCCCTCCTCAGTGGGCAGCTCTGCCTTTTCCACAGCTTTTTCAATAGGCAGCAGCCTTAGGGCATCCTATGACCTCACACTTGACGACTTGCCTTTCAACCAGAAAACACTTAAACCCTAAAAATATCTTCACAGAGCCTACAGAAAAGAATAGGCCTGTTCCCCTCAAACCCATCAATCCTGTGGCCGCCTGGCCGAGGAACAGCCGCTTCCTCCCGGCAGCCCCTGCTCTCCCTTCAAGCCCGGAGCCGACAGGAAATCCATTCTCCTCTTGTGAGAGACAGGAGATGGATTTTCCACAATAGCTCTCCTAGCAAGGCAGAAAATAGAAAGACACAATAGAAACTGTGAACTCAAACAATAGGAGCTGCCGAAGGGCAGCTCACCAGAAGCTCAGCATCACCCAAGTCCTAAATAAGCTGGAGTGGAAAGAAGCCAAGGACCTGTTAGCTGTCTTCCTAACACAATATCCAGGCTCAAACATAAGTTGGTTTTAAACCTGGAAGCACTCTCCCCTTTCAGAAAACAGGCAGGAAAATGTAAAATATGTGTATTAAAATGAAACCGCACTGCATTATGGAATGGCCCCCTAAAAGATTTCCATAGCTCTCCAAGCCCACAGCATCTCATGCCACAGTGCCATGGGTCACCTCTCCTCAGAGATGGAGACAGGGGACTGCAATGCTGCCTTACTGAAGGTGGTGGAAGGGGATGGGGGCAGAGCCCCACTTTCTTCTGGGAGTTTGTTGCCTCATATTCAGAAAAGTACAGCAGAACATCTCAGTTATTGATGTTCCACAGGTAAGGCTCAGCAAACCAGACATCTGAGACTCTGTAGTGTATGTGTGTGTATGCCTATCAAGCCTGTAAGACTACCCCTGCATATTAAAGGAACACTGTTTCAAATAACTTAATTCATATTTTAATCTAAAACATAAGATGTGCATTGATAAAGAGAATTTTATCTGATCTCTCTTGGGTTTTTTAATCTTTATGCTACTTTTTGACTGGTTTTGAACTTCTGCAACCTTGTTCATTCTGAGTAGGTCAGACATAAAATTCTGAGGAATTCAAAATGACTCAAAAAAATCCTTAAATCACTTCTTAATAACTTGCTGCCCTTGGTCAGACTGATGAAGGACAGAATAATCAAAAATTAAAAACAAATCTGAAATTTGCACATAAAATACAGCTAAGAATTAGGACAGCGAATGCATTTCCTTTTAAATGCTCTGCTACCAACCAGCTCTCCAAGGGAGAAAATGGCCTGCAATAAAAATATCTCTAAAAGTTCAAAGGCTCCTCCCATGGCCAGTGTGTGCCTTACAGTATCGTCCCACTGCCTCTCAAGGTGGGGCAGAATAAATGTTGAAAGCACTTTCCATGCACTGTACCCTGCTGAAATGCAGCACCCTGGACAAAATCACACATGGTCAAATCCTAATTTCGCTGGTGCTGGTTCTGATTTACACAGGTAGGACATGAACGGCTGGATCCGAGGATCCCTGTGGTGTTGGCTGTGTAAGGACGAGCCCATCATCTCTGCTCCAGCACACGATCTCTGAACAAAACCCGGCTTCTCCTCCAGCCCAGAGCAAAACAAAAGGTGAAAAGTTGGAATATACACAGGTGAGAGGAAAAAAAAGCCAAACAAACCAACCCTATTCTCATTACCGTGGACAAAATACCGCTGTTGCAAACCTACCGAAGCCCTTTTCCGCAGCTGCGCCTTACCCAAAAGACAACACTGGAAAGGGGAGGGGAAAAATCCAAACCCAACACCTCAGACCGAAACCAAGCGGCAGACACAAGCACCTGGGATGCAGTTCATCGGCAGATCTCCTTCCCCGCTGCAGCCCGGGAGTGGCAGGAGCGGAGGTGAGGAAGGTCCCAGCCGGCATTGGCGAGAGGTTGTTCCCCATGCTCCCGCAGGTGCCAAGGGGAGGCTCCCGGCGGCACCCCCAGGTATCTGGGCGGTGCTGGCACGGCCGCCCGCGCCCTCCGCCAGCCAACCTCTCCCTTCCCGCAGCCTCCTGACTCACACACGGCTCTGCCCTCGCTCCTCCGGCTCCCCTGTGCTGCCGGAACAGCCTCCAGCAAACCCGGCTGCGAGACACTGGGGCTCTTCTGGGGAGCCTTGCCCAGAGATGAGGCAGCCGGGCAAAGCCTCCAGGCAGGTGTCAGCTCACCCCACTCCCACCCTCTGCTCCCGGCAGGAGCAGAAAACAGGGCCGAACTCGCACTACCAGCAGGGAGGGATCTCTGCTGCCCTGCATGTGCTGCCTGTCCATGAAACGCCCCAGCAGGCACACGGTGTGCTGCTCCCACTAGCCACGAGGGAGAAAATCCCAGAGACCCCTCTGAGATGGTGCCAGAGCGTTTCTCTTCTCAGGGATAAAGCAGGTCAGCAGGGCACAGTGAGGTGACAGCAGCTGGGCGACATCTCATCCCCCATGCTGGCATTCCTCCCAGTGCTCTGGGACACAGCCACCAAGCTACACTGGCAGCATGCCGCCCAAAATGGACAATTTTCTCCTCTCCTTAGTCAAGGGAGGAGGAAAACTTGAGTGGGAAAAAAAAGGAAGAGAGAAGGTGCCTCTCTGGTAGAGGCTCCAAGCACTGGAGGCAGGGACTGGAGCCTTGTTCCTCCAGCTGCCTGACCAAGCTGGTAGGGCAGCCTGCAGTGATGATCCTGCGCTCCTGGGACAGGACTCAGCTTCCCAAGAGTTAGGAAAACCAGCCACACAAGGCAGTCTCCTCGAACAGGATGTCTCCCTCTCCAGGCAGCATGGAAGTTGCAGAGCAGACACTCATTGAGGATTTTCCCCTTCTGGCACATCCTATGCAAAAACCTCCTGATTCTTCAGTGGGGGCCAAAAGTGGTTTGAAGCCAGCAGGGATCAAGCTGGAATCTGTGTGGGAAGTGCAAGGGGTTCCCATCATCAATGGCCAGCCCTCTGTGCCATGGCAAGGCCAAGCCTCTCTCCAAAGCAGGGATCTGCAGCCAGCATGGCACAATGATTTCATGCCATGCAGAGTGTTTTCCCCAGGGCTGCACTTTGGAAGACACAGTGGAGCAAGAAGAACTGACATCCCTCCAGCTTTGTCTCCAGATGGCTCTCCCACTTAGTGCCAAGAGAAATGAAAAACAATGCAAGCCCTGGAGTCTTGGGTCAACCACTGCAAAACTGTTAATCCCAGAGTTGCATTGCCCTGTCTCTGCCATTTCATTTGCCACTGTGGTCTCCAGAAGCTCAGCAGTCGAGTCTTCTCCTTCCAGCTGAAATTCCTTCATTAATTACCTCAAGATCCCTGGAAAAGGGAGCCCAAATCCATATCCCCTTTTCTCTGTTCATGCAGATATAAAGGTACCTGACAGGGAGGGAGAAAAACTGCTCATCCACACTCAAGATCATTCTTGAGATATGCAGCAGGAGAGGTGATGGAGAAATCAGTGTATTGCAAATACAATCAGTGTATTGCAAATACACCAACAGCCACACTGGTCCATGCAAACAGCACTTTCCATCCATGTCTTCTTAGAGCAACAAACTGTCTTTGCTCTAGAGAGGGTTTTTTGCAGCAAATTTTATTCTGACTCTTCCACAGTCTCCCTCCAAAGAAAAAAATTCCTACCACCAGCAACAGAAATGCTCTCTGGCCAATCCCCAGAGTTTCTAACGCCGTTTTCTTCTGTACAGCCTCTCCCAAAGCAGGATTTTCCAACATTAAAAAGGGAAATCAGAGAGAAGAATGGAAAAACTCATGGGAAAAAGATAAAATGAGGAAAGGAGACAAAAATATCACTTTTGCCCTCTCAGTATGATTAAAAAAAATCACAAAAAAAACCTGAAGACAAGGAAATCACTCTTGAAAAGTAAAACAAAATGACAAAATTGTCCACAGGACATTTTCTACAGGACTACCTGGCACTGTTTATAATTTCCTTGCACCTCTTCATGGCACTGAAAGTCCTTATTTGTGTAAAGGAGAAGTGAAAGTAAATATATTTGAAGAAAGAAATTGATGAAAATAAG
>NW_005054300.1:4117360-4125639 GCF_000277835.1 Geospiza fortis | reverse complement strand
GGCTCTGAACACCATTACATTTTCCTTGGTTTTACAGGTAAAAGGTTTCCAGCACAGTCAAGCACAAATTATTACTTCAGGAGAGCACCAACAAACAGGAGTTCCAGGATGGAATATGCCAACTTCCTAGGCCAGAGCTGATGGGGGGATTTGTCCTGCCCTGCAAGTGGCACAGCAAACCCTGGGCACTCAGAACACAGTCTGCAGAGCCACTCCAGCTTGGCTGGATCTGGCCCACAATAAGCAAGCAGAACCATAACATCTTCATGAAGCAGGATTTAAGTACAAACATCTGCCTTGCCATTTTTTAATTAAGGGAGTTTATAGCTAGATATTCGTTTCCGTAATGCAGGGCTCCAGCTGCAGAAATGCCATGCGTATTCTAATTTTGGCAGCCAGTTTATTTAACAGAGTTTGACATTGTTTGACATTTAGCTGAGTCACCTTGTTCCTGGGTAAAGCAACAAGGGCTGTTCAGCAGTTCAACAAGAAAGAGGCAGAGATTCAATATCAAAAGTAGAACATATATCACAGAAATTTTAAATTAAATACAGCTGAGGTCTATTCTGTTCTGGCAGTTTCTCTCTTTGGGACACTAAGTCAACCCAAATGTTTTCCAGATATAATTCTTCCCCTCAAGGACATGTGGCACTA
The DNA here is from genome assembly GCF_000277835.1 of Geospiza fortis. Lineage (NCBI taxonomy): Eukaryota > Metazoa > Chordata > Aves > Passeriformes > Thraupidae > Geospiza > Geospiza fortis. Next base: position 4,124,985 of record NW_005054300.1, on the reverse strand, counting down.
CCATCTCCCTCATGGTCCTGGAGGGTGGGAACGGTAGGAAGTGTTGTAATGGGCACATGGGCTTTATCTCACCCTCTGCAAATATCACGCACACATATATCAGGACATCCAAACACTATGATCTGCACAAAGGCTGAGGAGCAGCCACCTGCAGTCAGCCAACATTTTTCTAGAAGAAAATAAAACAGGGCAGTGACAGTCAATACAGGAGGAACAAATGCTACCTGCAGACAGGATTTTCCTACAGCACCTCATGTGAAGCAATCTGCACTCCTGTACAGTGCTTTCAAGGACTTCAGAATGCTTTCCAGTAAGAAAAGCAGGCCAGCAGTATCCATTCTTATCACAAAGAGGTTTCATAAGGTGATGTGAAGCCCTCCCATCCCAGCTTCTCTTCACAGACCTTAAGGGAAGAGCTGGGATCTCCTTTTCATATAGAGAGACAGAAGAGATCTTTTAACAGGCTGAAAATACTTCACTTATCCTGGCAGGCAGTGCAGCAAGCCAAGCTTAGAGCCAACAGCCAGAATGATGCAGCCAGACAATAGGGAGCTGGCCAGAGCCTGCACTGCCAAGAGCACGCTGTGGTCTGGCTCATCTCCCCCATGCCATCCCTGCAGCTGCTGCTGGAAGAAGCTATGTAGAAGGGTGTTCTGTTACCCTCAGGACAGCATATCCTTCATGTTCACACACTCTACAAAAGGTGTCAGAGGGACAGGGGCTCAGCATTGCAGAAATCCCTATTTGCTTTTAACCTTCCTTCAGTTTCCTTTCTCTCGCAGGGGCAACTCCAGTTATTCATTCTTCATTGCACAGTAACAGTGTCTGCAGAGCTACAGCATCCAGAAATGACAAATACTGACTCTTGCCCCCAGTGGTCTCCCAAATGGTGGCTGGAGCTCAGCCTGCCTGGCTGCACCACAAAGACAGCCCCTCAGAAACCATCAAATCCCTTTGTGTAACAAGGCATGAGCCAACCTGAATCTGAACAGCTGATGAAAGATCCCCTGAGAGCACTAAACACCATGCCAGCTATTTTAGGAGGAGGTGCAGGTCTGGTATCACAAGGCTGGGTGTATGAGCTCCCAGGGAAAAGGCATTTATAAGAATGGTCACAAAAAGTACCAGAGATGGTAGTACCAGCGTAGCCAGGGAACTGCAGTCTCCAGCTGCTCTCAGCCATCTTATTAAGGGCTTTCCCCGCAGCATTACCTGGTAGAAAAGGAATGATTCTTTGCTTGGGATCCTTCTGGCCTCCTTCAATAGGGAACTTGTCCAGAAGCTGCATCTGCAAAGGAAGCACAACAAACATCTTAAGGGGAAACATGGACCATTCGCATAGGGACCAAGGGACCTCTTGGTTTGTGTGTGGTTTAAGACAAAAGCAACTGCAGGAATTACTTTGTCTTGTTGGAGGGGAGCCTGTACTTAAAAAGGTATGATACAGTTCACTCCAAGAAAGGGAGGGCAAGTTTCTGGCAGCAGAAAGGAGCTGGGATAGGGCCCAGGCAGACAGCTGAGCCTGGCCTTGCTGTCATTCTAAAATTAGGCTCCCAGTTTTTGCTACACACATGCCTTTTCTCTAATACACAGCCTGGCTAAGTGCTGGTGTAGCAACAGGTTTTACCTGTCCATCTGAAAGACCACTCTCCTGGCTAAAAAAATGGCTGTTCAAGCAACCAGATTAAAGCATATCTAATAAAACACCTGCTCTGCTTTTATGGCAGTGCCAGAAAGACCCACTGCCCTGGTCCAGTAAGAAAGAGTTTCTGTTCTCCCAGGGAGACAGAGATGGGGTTTTGGGGAGTATCTGCCACTGCAGTCCCTACATGGAGGACCACAGGCAAGGAGGCCTCAGAGAGCAAAGCATCCCACAGAACACCAGTCCCACGAATGTCCTGAAAGCACAGCTCAAGGTGGGTGTGCTGCCAGCCCAGTAGCCTTTAGCACATGGTTTCCTAACCTAGGAAAGCTGCATGCTGCTCTGACATTCCTAAAGGAGCTCTGTGATGTATCCTTGGATGATGAGACCTCATGGACCAGCGCCACTGAGGCTGAAGAGCAGCTGAAAGGCCTCAGGCAGACAGATTCACCTGCTGTAGTGACACCTTCATGGACTTGCCCAAAGAAGACCAACTCCATCCCTGAAAAATGCCAGAGCCTCTCATCTCTCCCATTCACCCTCTGCAATCTTTTGCTCTCATTTAGCAATGGTGCTACCAAGACAGAGACCCAAATCTTCACATTCTGTTTCATTTCTCCCTGTGTTCCCTATGCATGATGTCTCTGTGCTGCCCAGTGTCCCCTCCCTACTCAGAAGCCCTGGCTCCCTCGAGCAGGGGGAACTCCAAAGCTCCTGCCAGCCCCGGGGCTCCTTTCCAACAGACCAGGAGAGACATCTTTCAACTCACAGTCCACATGTCCTGTGATCTCTGAGGAAGGCAAGGAAGGAAAAGCAAAGCAGTAGTGTTACTTGCCCTTGCAGAACCCCTATCTCCTCACCTCAACAGGATCTACAGCTCAACACAAATAGGCAAAGTGGCAGCAAGAACTGGGGGAAGGGAGGGGATACTCGTCAATCAGCATTTAATCTCATCAGTGCTACGTGCCCAACAGGGAGGCTGTGCAAGTTAAAAGGGTTTTTGCTAGCTCGACAGATTTCCTTTTAAAAATATTTTTTTGCTAACTTGGGGAAAAACAGTCAGAATTTTTTTTTCTTTTTTATTGGTTTTGTTTTAAGCACGCAGAATCCTTCTCGTCTTCCACCGCACACAACATCTCCAGCGTTTTCACCATGTGGCACAGCAAACCAAAGATCAAGAGGAAACTCGGCAGTAGAAGCAACATCTGTGCAGAAGAAGGACTTAAAAGATCCCACATGTTTCCCCATCAGGGAGTCAGCCTGGTAAATAAATAGAGCATGGCTTTGCGGATTGTTAGCTAACTCGCTTTTCTGCCTACAGAGACAGATTTTTTATTAAAAATGGGAAATTTTGTTTTCTTGTAGGTAGAGCTCTGGGTGTCTGAGGTCAGGCATGGGCAGGAGCTTCTTTCAAAGAAGAGGGGGGAAAAAAAAGAGGGGGAGGGAATCCCCACCTACTGACTTCGAGTTTCACTGCTGCTACACTTTTAGCCAGGAAGGCAATTCTCACTTGACTGCGTGGTGACTGATTGAAGCTGGAACTGATACAGTCAAATTCCCAGGGTTATTCTTGGAGTTAGATTAGCTTGGCTAATACAAGCCTTTTTAACCACATCAAGAGAGACACAACGTGTATAACTTAGTGCTATTTATCTAAAGGGTGGATATCAGCAAAATAGATACAATAAACTGAAGCTGGAAGAGTTTGGCTAAACTTTCATAGACTACACTTTCCACCCCAGCTCTTGCCTCCACTGGGAAAGTCTGGGGGAGCTGGGGGAGGCAGGGGCACTCCAGAAGCCACGGAACCTTCAGGATGTTAAAGTCAAATAAAGCGCAGCAGAAGCAGAGAGCCTTCCTCAGCACTTTCCTGCACCCAGTTCTGCCATTCAAAGCCAGTGCAACTTAGAGCTAAAGTCCTAAAAAAGCAGGATTCTGTATCCTCCCACCCACAGAGAGGGATGCAAAGTGGAAGATGAGAAGGAGATGTATACATGAGAAAAAAAGCATCAGTGGACTTGAATTAAACATCCCAAATCTTCCAAAGATGATGGAGTGTCCTGAGCCAATGCCTAACATCCCCCCTCGGCCCAGTTATGGTAAGAGGAGACAAAGGGAGTAGCTGGGAATGAAAAAAGTTAAGGGCTGAACTACCAAAACTCCTATTGGTAGGCACAGCCCTTCCCTCACATGATTAAAAGACAAAGACCAATAAACAGATTTTCAGTTCTCTTAATTGTCTGCAGAGCATCTGAAAGTCAAAAACTCTTTTGTCTGTGACAAATGTTTTTCCATTAAAGGAAGTTATTCTTGTTATAACTGCAAATACACATATGATTGATGGAAAAAACCCTTCACTTAATGCCCCAGGTTATTCTGCTCAGACATGGGCAGTCTCCACAAGTTGTTGCTCACATCTTTGATGTGTGACAGTTAACTTAGGGACAAAGTTTGCTAAATCAGAAAGCAATTCTGTCGCCTGGAGTAAAATCATCCCAGGATGAAGGCAAAGAAAGGAAGATGCAGAGTCCCAAAGAATTGAATTAGGGATGTAGCTGGCTTTGAACAGACAGCAAAACACAGCTGGGCAGTGCATTTTGGCAAAACTGGAGTAGCTCAGTTCATCTACTTACAATGAGGAGGAGCCTCCAATTGCATGACTGGTGTAGTGAGCAGAAAGAAACACGTTACCATGTCCGTGTACCACAGGGTGGAGGATCCCTTTGCAAAACAGGGAGGTATATGGAAACCAGGAAGTGAGCTTTCCATCCATTCAGGCAGCAGGTCTGGAGTCAGGCTGAACAAACACAGCCCATTCTCACTTGTGGCACAACAGATGCATAAATAACTCACCACCAAAACTGCCCCTCCAGTCTTTGCCTCTCCAGACTGCTCTGGGTTTGCTGACATCTTTCCTTCTGAAGTCCTGCACGGTCCTGCCTTCTGTTCCAAGCACCTTCCTTCTTGCTTCTGACTAAAACTCCTTTAGAAGACCTGCTATAAAACCTTGTGGTCCAGATAATGACTTTCTTACAGCAGTCACCAAATGATCATCAATTAATCTCATTAAAAATCAAGGGAATTACTCATGTCAGTTGCTGCTTATTAAAAAGAGCAGACTCAAGAGCACTGGCCTGCTCCACTCCTTTCTATTTGTCCATAAGCATGAAATCACTTGACTTGCAAGAATAAAATAGGAAGATTTCAAAGTATTAACTCAACTACTTCCCCAGCCATCTTCCTTCTCATGTCTTCTGCTTCAGGCCATCTTTAGTTAAAATGCAAACATATAATGAAGAAAGAGACTCTCCTGCACACAAGAACCATTTGGGTTTGCCCCATAACAGCATCTTTGGTCATTTCACATCGGCTCAGCTGTGAAAATAAGATTCCACCCCTGTCTGCCTGGTAATACCTGGTTTAAAATCTTAATAAAGAAAAACAAGCACCCTTTGAGATGCTAAGGGTGGCATCTCTGAGGATGAGAAGCCAAGCAGCTTCCTGATAATTTACTTAATATATTTTTTCTATCTTGGTTAAATTTCATGAAACAACATTTCTTTCTGCTGCACACATAAGGAATTACAGCACCCAAGACTAAGAGGCAACTTCTCTTTGGAAGGAGAGACTTGTACTCTGCTACAAGCCAACCAGTGCAGGGGACATGAACATTTAAACTGTTCAATGGCTTGACTCTATGGCATTTGCCAGTGGGAACTTTGTTCCTGGTTTGGTTTTGAGGTTTCAGAAGTTTATGTCCAAATCCAACTCCCTAAAATGAATCCATTGAGCCAGCTACCTGACCTCCACCTATGCCTTATACCACAGACTGTAGATGGGTTCCTGATGGGCTGTTGGTTTCTCCTCTTCCTTCCTTGCAGCAGTTTTAATTCCTCTGGTTAGAAGAATTAAGTTCTCCTCTTAAAATGAGCACATAAGGACACCCACATAAACTCTTAGTGTGGAAATCTTTCTGGTTCCTTTTCAAGTGGATGCAGGTTTGCCTGGATAAAAATCAAAGCTCTGCAGAAGGTCAGCACTGCAGTCATGGGGAGATTTATTTATAAGACAAAGATCCTGAGGGTGACTTTCATGCAAGCCCCTTACTTTGGCAAGCAAAACGACATTCACTGCTGCAAAATTACAAAGGACTCTGACTTCTACAGGGAGAGATGAGGCCTTTCTCCCTTTCCAGGGCATAATTTACTTGTGTGCCAGAGAAAGAGCAGTTGGAAATCAAACCACGACCAAGAGCAGCAGAGTTTTTGCAAGGTGCCCCTAGAAGTCCCAGCTTGCCACCTTACTCTTGGCCACTCAACTGGTCCCAAGACTATATTTCTTCCTACACTGAATGCCAAGAGGCACATCAGCTTCCCTTTTTCCAAGTACTCATCAGAAAATGCATTTTTCATTAAAAATGAGGCAAGCTGACCATAACTTTAAATTTAGACACTGATGGACTTGAAAGGTAAAGTATTAGAGGACAGTCAGGCATCAGGCACATCCCTTCTCACCTGAGGCTGATCTGATCTCAGAGTCCCAAGGAGGAAAGAAGGGCTACAGCCAGCTGGGAGACAAGGAAGAGAAGAGAAGGCATCTGTGCATGTGTGGGGTTGTGTGCACACTTCTGAGAGAGTCTGCCAAAGAAACTGGAAGAAAACCAAAGATTCTGCCAGGGATCTGAAACTAGTGATGATGGAACTCACACCTCAGCAAGAGGGGTTAAGGGCATCTGCAAATCAGAAAAGACTGAAAGTCTCTGATGCAGAAAACATAAGTTTAGATGAGGAGGAAAGGTAAGATACCAGAATAGGAGCTATTAATTAAACCCCTGAAGAGCTGCAGTAATTTCATTTTGAAGCTGGAAACCAGCTGTGCTGCTTGCTGAGGGGATTGATGGTTTCAGCATCATCAGCTATATTTTGAATTATAAACCATGTGATCTGCAAGAAAGGGAATGGCCAGGATGGGTTTGAATTCTGTCATCTGCCAGAGTTTTCTGGTGGGTAAACCTCTCTGGTCCTGTCTCTGGTTTTGCACCTGCAAAATGTGAGACAGATCTCAGGTAGGTGGCGTGAGATGTAATCAAGAGCCATCAAAGGTTCTGAGCCTTAAGCTGCAGAGCAGGAGACAGAGACTGAATTCAGAGGAACTACACTCCTCTAAACCCAGCAGGACAGAAGCAAATGGAAGAAATATTATTGGTGGTTTTCAGATACAATTATCCTCTCATTTGCAGGCTTGTCCATCCATAGCATAGTCCAAATCCTGGTTAACCAGGGAATCCAAAGGGGTCTTTCACTTAGGGAAAATGGTTGGCTCCCATTGCCAGAGAACGGATCTCGTGCTGCTAGGTAACATACCAACATTTAAATGTCAGCAGGTGAAAACAAGCAAGAGAGTGGAGAACACAAGAGACTATCTCCACAGATTCACCCGCTACATACTGGCCTAGAGAAGATAATTTCTTCAGTTGTTTGGTTCTAGAAAAGGTGTTCTGCTAAAGTGAATCAGTGGAGCACCCATGATGTAAGTGGGAGGACCTCATTTACTCCAGCTCAGGACCATACCAGCTGAGATCAATGACAGAAGGAGATACACCACAGGGAAGGAAACCTCTGCTGCTGGGGCAGATCCTTCCACAGCAAACAACTTTCTCTAGATTTCTCTGAGCTTCTTTTTATTTCTCCTCTGCTTCACTGTCTCACAGGAACAACAAACCAGTTCACCATCACAGACACAAGACAGCAGGAGGCCTGCTTAACTCCCACCCCTTCAAAATTGGCCAGAGCAGAGCTGCTCCTGAGCATAAGACCAACTAGGAAAAGTTTGCAAAAGATCTTTGGGTGAGGACATGGAACAGACTGAGCCTAGGGGAGTTCATCTGTTAGCCACTCACACACAGAACTGACATCTTACACAGCAGAAGGAGGTGGAACTCCATCTCTTCCTAAAGCAGCAATGGGTTCCACAATGCAGCAGG
>NW_005054300.1:4108159-4117339 GCF_000277835.1 Geospiza fortis | reverse complement strand
GCAGCAATGGGTCCCACAATGCAGAAGAAATAACTTTAGCAGGCAGCCATTGCCACTGGCTCCCTTGTGGTGTTACATGATGCCACAGCATGCAAGAGAAGTGCAATAATTCAATCCCTGAGAAGCAGCAGCAACTGCTTTCCTTTTATTTTTAAAGAAGAAAAAAAAAAAAGATACAGCAAAAATTCATCCGGATAACCAGCTGACATGCCTGACAATTACAGCATTATAGGATATGTTCTGAATTAAATATCGTGCAATCCGTGAGAAAGTCAAACAAAAGCAGGAAAATGCATATAAAATAAAGAGAACAGACATTTACAGCATGGTGTAATCCTCAAAGGGAAAATGCCTTTCTCAGGTCTGAAAATTTCCACAAGAAATCTTGGAAATCTTACAAACCTCTCAGTATCCAAATAAAACAGCCAGGGGAGGAGAAGGCAGGGAGCAGAGACTGGGGTTCTTTCCCCAACATGATCCATCAAAAGAGGGAATGCTGTTTCCCAGCTGAGACATTTGGTACTTTTCATAAAGAAATGCAGCTTTCTCTAAAGGCTCCACAGAACTAGCCTGGTTTGTGGCTAACACAGCCTGGCAAAACATTCTGAGGTGCTGGTTGGGGATGGCAGAGGCACTTGGTGCATCTCTGAAGAGCTTCTCAGAAAGCCCACACTGTCCTTTCACAGAGCAACTATTGAAGTCTCCTGCCAGAAGCATTTTCTTTCCCCTGTGCTAAATTAAACTGGCCTCATCCAACTTAACCACACTGGAAGATGCTTGGACAAAGGCTACTTCATACTTTTCCATCTATCCATGGTGATTACACGTCCCCTGTTACTCTGGTATCTACAGAGGATTTGTCCCAACAGCATCCCTGGGAAGTAAGGCCATACCACAATGCCTGTTTTAGAGAGATGAATGCTGCAGTTATGTGGCACCACAGGGTCATGCAGAGCTGGGAGAGCCATGCTGATGCCCTGCCCCATCAGGTCAATTAGCTTCTGGGGAAGGCTCACAATTTTGTGATGGGATGCATGAAATTTGTTGGATTTTTGTTCTGGAGCCCAGGTGCTCAGGCTGCACACCCTAGGCATCTTCTAAAAGATCACTGCAGGTCACAGTAAAAATCCTGTCTGGAAGAAGAGCTAACTTCAAAAGAAGAGCATCTTTCCTTACATTCTGCAATGTTTTATCCTTACAAAACCCACAGGCTTAAAGGGTTCTTTCAGATTGCACATAAGCAGCAGGAGACCAGTGTGTCCCAGTGAGAGGCACTGCAGCAATAGTGCCCTTGACACTCAGCTCTGGCCTTCAGACAGCAGAACTGCATCTGACAGCACTCTCAGAGCAGAGGGTCCAGTTTTAAACACAGTGGCAAGTCTAACAGCTTCACTGAAAGGGAGCAAAGCACCAAGGTCATTTCCATTAATCACTGCTTCCTACATCACTTCGGCATTTTAAAGAATATTTATTCTCTTTTTTTAAATTTCAACCCTTTCAAGCCAATGACTGAAATACATGGTAGCCCCACTACAACTTTAGGGTTTGTCAGTTCACTAACTTTACCAAGCCACTCTAAAGACCTCAAAATGCAAAAACTGAGAGTGCCTGCCCTAAATTTGCGCAAGTAGGAGCAGCTCAACTCCGCTTAGCCCAGCACAAAGGCTGGACAGATTGGTAGGAGGCTGCAGGTGTTTGAAAAACCTTTGGGTCTTTAAAAAACCCTCGGGCAGCAGCATCAAACACTGCATTGCAGCTGCAAGCAGGGTGCTTGAGGAGTATCCCAAAACCAGCACAAGGGTCATTAGCAGACTGCTGGTACCAATTGCATCCTTACTGTTAGGACACACTCCAAATATTGTCATGATTTACAGGCTGTTTTGGTTTTACCACAGTTTTGTTCAGTGCTATCAGATCATCCAGGGAACCAAACTCCTGCTCTGGTCTGTAACATGAGATGTAGGATGGCACCTTGTGGGAACGGGGGCTGGCCCCTCATTAATGAGTCCCCTTGTTTGTCAGCATGACTCCTGGGTTCAGGCAGTCCCCAAAAGGGGTGTAAGGAGCAGGAGAATCACACTGGTCATGCAAAGCTCTCTTCTATCCTTCCTTACTCCTCTCTCAAAAAGAGAGAACAGTGGATTTTCATGGGTGTTTTATGTGGCGACTACCCAGACAGCCAGATCCCATCTTTGCAAACTGATTCTGTTTGAACTGGTGCAAAGCCTGGCACAGAAACTCTCTGAAACCAAATTTATACATTGAACTTGCACCCACAGAATCCATCGCTAGAGAGTCTTCTGAGTTGCTCACACAGTGCTGACCATAGTTTTAACTAAACCCTGCTAAAAACACACCCTCATTTAAATGGGTAGACTTTTATGAGTCCACAAGAGTGCTTCCCTGCTCCCAGTGCTAAGAGAGAAATGAGACTTTAGCTCCAAATGTATGAAACTTAATCCCTCTGTTTTCATAATCTACATCTTCTCTACAGCCTGTTAGATTTGCTTGATATATTGTCCCCTGGAAACCATGAGTAACTTCAATATTGAAAACAGAAACAATAGCTCCGAACACAATGGCACATTTCACTTCACAAACTCCATCTGAAATGGTATCTACTCATCTCTGTAGGACACTTCTCATAGCTCTGGAGAGAGCATCTGCAGAGGAGAGCGACCGCCCAGCACAGTACAATGGGGAATCCGTGCCAAGCACAACACAACCACAGGTTTTAACTCCACGCTGGGAGGAGACTCCTTTGTCTTCTTTTCTTCCTCCCTCCCCACCTCCAAGCCCCAAGATGTTTTGCCTGCGTATCTGGTTCCAAACACATGTGCATCTCATCTTTGAGGGGATTTAGAAAGGAGTTCAGACAACAAACCCCACCACCGGAGCAGGCAGAGGGAGCGGCACAGATGTAACAGAGACCTTGCTGCAGCCTCCAGGGAGGTAACAAGCAGCCAGCAGGACAGGTTTCCAAGAGCTCAGAGGCAGCTGCCAGCTTAACACCCCACCCCAGCACGGGCCCTTCAGCTCAGGCACTGCCCAGCCTTGGGTGCTGTGCTGGCATCTCTCCAGGATGCTCAGGTGGCACACGGGGACAGCAGAAGTGGCCGGTGCATGGGAAGGGCAGATTCCAAAAGCACTGGCTGTCCAGTTGGGCTTGCAATGCAGGGAGGAAAGGATTTACACACTAGAATACAATGTGAGAGCAAACCTAGGTTTGCAACAATCGGTCTTTACTGGTGCCTACTACAATGGTGGCTCAGAGATTGGTTTCTCTCTGTAGGTTTATTTCTGGACAGGGGTACAAAGCTCATGGAATCAAACATCTGTTTTAATCAGCCCTCCCATCACTAGTACAACCACACAAGCATCTGAGCTGCACAGTCAGACCCACACCAGCTCCTTCTGATCCCTGCCCCAACGTGCAGCATGGACAACTTTCTCTCTTTAAAAGCAGAAGGGGAATTTGGGTAACATCAGAGTTCATAAAGTCCATGCCCAGAAGGAGAATCCCAGGGGACTTGGGACCAGAGCTGTCCCAAAGGACTCAGCACCCTACGAAGGGAGGCTATGACTGCAATCTTATTTCTGTAACTACAAGTTTGCCTGAGGAGTTTCATTAATTGAATTGAGAACAAAAGCAAACCCTGGGAAAAGAGAGGGGCCTGGCTGGTGGCCATGGCTGCTGCTCAGAGCCGGGTGGGCACTCCAAGTGTTTACAGGGCTCCGTGTTACGCTCTGCATGCTCCAGTCCTGCCCTGGGATTTCCGCTCAGATAAAAATCATCCATCTCTGGACTCATTCCTTGTGGACCAGATGCTGTTCTGTGTATCGTACCAACTAATCACATGTAATCCTTGGCAGAGTTTGAAAAGCATCGATGGAGGTCTTTGACAACAGTAGGGGTTATTTTGGTCTTTTTTTATCTCAGTAGCTTTTAAGTGGCACAGGCACATTGTCAAGAAATACTGTCAGGGCTGTGACTTTTCCAAACTTGCTGATGAGACAACAGCTACAAGTTGTGAGGGAGAAAGAGCGCATGGAGGCAGATGCTTGCATCCAGGAGGAGAGAGACTCCTTCCAGCTCTGTCCTTCCACAGGAGGTTTACTGCCTATATCTCTGCCTGGTGGCATTTGCAAGACCTGGTGGTGAGAGCATAGTCAGCAATACGAGGTGCAAGAGGCACCCAGCACATGGTTACCCACCACAGGCAGCACAGTGCTGCCTTGAAAGCCAGAGCTGCTGTGCCCATCCCTGTCAGGATGGCCACAGGGCCATGTGGGCTGAGCACCAGCACCCAAGGGTTCAGAGGCAGCTGGGTACGTGCCCAGCTTGTCAGTGAGCATTTATGCCTGCTCTCCTCTGGCAGATGCTCTTCCAGAAACATGAGGAGCAGTGCAGCACCAGGAACAGTTTGTACCTAACTAGGCATGTACTCTGTCATAAAACAAAACACAAGTGTTCTCCAGCCTGCCTGGTCACACATGCACACCATGGTGGCCAGCTGAGGGGTACACACTGCATGTGCACTTATGTGAGATGTGCTTGGGTGATTCAAGGAAAGGGTGCTGGGGGGAAAGCAAGGCACAGGAAATTGCAGCCACAACAACTCATCACATCCAGCAGCTCCTTCCCAAATATTCCTGAGGGGAAGAAGGTGACCTACAAACTACTTTGATGGGCAGGCTGATGACCATCCAGGACATCCAGCAGTGATGATGCAGATTTCTATGCCTTTCCACATCTTGTGATCAGCTTGAGAAGCTGGATGGGGCAGACAGGCAGGGCAAACAAGCACAGCAGTCATTCGTGCCCTGCTGGGCACTGTGCAGGCATCCTGGACTATTTCTCATCCTCCCTGTGGATTTGCACTTGTCTGTTCTCTCCCTCCTCTCCATCACACAAAGCCACAATAAAGGAACATCAGAAAGATGTCCAGACTGTGGAAACATCCTCAGAAGTGTGTTGAAAAGTCCAAGCCTAGCTAACAAGCTGCAGGTACCACACAGTTCTCTTCTGCTGTAGCCCCTGGCTCAGGTAGAAAATTAACATTTCACAGACTCCTCCTGAAATTGCATTTAAGATATTTTGTCACAGAAAGTATCCAGGAAGACACTAACTTGGATCAAAGAGATTCAAGCCATATCCAGGCCTGTAATTCCCCTATGAGCAGCAGTCAAGCTGTCTGATGGCACTGCCCTGTGAGACCTGGCTGCTGGTTTTGAAAGTCCACATGATCCTTGTGTGCTCCATAGGGTTATCCATCTTTAGCACCTCAACATTATGGCTGTAAGGAATCAGGTCTAGAGAACTGCCTTCTGCAGAGCCCAGCACTAGGTATTCAATTAAACAAATAAAAGAAAAAGCTACCAAGAAAGAAGTGAAGTGAGGAGGAGGTGGGAAGAGGAATGACACATCAACTGCTTTCTACCAGGCACAAGCAACTTCAAAAGTTGAGTTCCACATATGCACCCTGGTGAGAGTAAGAAAAATATCAGAGCACAGAATGGCCCATTTTCCATCAGAAAGCAAGACACCAGCTTCATCAAAGCACAGCCACTGCCAACCTCCCTTTGTCATCAAACATGGGCAGAAAAGGTGTGGGAGGGCATCAACTACACTGCCATGGCCAGCACAGAGAATGCTCTTTGCCAGCAACCCAGATGCAAAGTTACCTTGCTTAATTAGGGCTTCCTTTGGCTCAAGTAACTGACCAAATAAATTACACTACCAGACACACACAAATAACTGTTTTGCTGAGCCAGGTGCAGACAATGGCTTCTAGCCCTTCATCTGGGATTGGTGCATGTCTCTGCCTGAGGTCAGATGCCAGAGAACATTGTGCTGGCCAAGAACGAAGGAAAACCTGAGAGTGGCTGAGGAACAACAGAAACAAAACCCAGAAGAAAATTTTCCACCCTAACAGGTGCAGAGATGTGATTAAATGTGCCTCAAAATTCAGGCTTTCAGCACGGCCTGAGCCTCACACTGCAGATTCAAAACGGGCAAGGAGGCTTTGAAATCCCACCCCTGCTTTGAACCCTGCAGATCAGTATCAGCCTGGAGAAGGATTTGAAGCCAGAGGAAGATGCTCATGTTTCGAAAGGGGAGGCAAAGGGGCTGCTCTCCATTACAAGAGAAACTGCAAGAGCAGCTTAGGCAGGTGATCCCCTTGCCTGAATGTGGGACTGGACAGCATTAAGCACTGCAAGTACAATAGAGACTTGAAAGCAAAAACAGATTTCCCTTCCTAACCATACTGAGACATGCAACAAGGTAAACTGCCAGACAGCTTCACTTGCCTTTCTGTTAAAACTGAGCAAAGGAACAGGATTCAAACGCCAATTCTGCTAACAGATGGGCTGACACTGTAACAGAATCTCATCTACTTAAAAGCATCTCTCAAATGTCAGAGGTAGAAAAAGAACTCCAGACTTCATATCCTGACTCTGAATGAGTCCCTCGAGGTATTGCTTCCATATTTGATCCATGCAGAAAGAAACTATTTCTATCATCAGATAGGAACACAGAGAAAGAAGGAAAAACTGAGATGAGGAAGAGAGGCTGCTGGGGAATCATGGGGTTGATTCTGAGTATAATGCTGACTTGCAGGAGTCTGACAGTTCTGGGACGTGTGCAGGTGCCCTGTGTGCCTACAAGCAGATAAAAAAAAAAAAAATCAATGTAACTGCTCCAAAAAGCAAGAGAAAGAGCCAATTTCTGCAAAATCAATAATTTCTAGGATGCAGAGGCCACTTTTCCGTGCTTTGGCACTCATGTAAAGTTCCCCACTGAGAGCAGTGAGCATACAATGTTTATGTAGTTAAAGAGCACCTACAAACTGGCTTATTCTTTACTGAGAGGGTGGTCAAACACTGGAACTGGCTACCTAGAGGAGTGGTTGATGTCCTAAGCCTCCCAGAAGCTAAGAGGCATTTAGACAATGCCCTTAACTTGCTCTAATTTTTGGTCAGCCCAGAATTGCCCAGGCAGCTGGGCTACATGGTAATTTTATATCCCTTCCAACTGGAATATTCTCTTCTAATAATGAAGCCCCATAGTATGGACATATAGCAAGAGTTTCTCTATTTCAAGATTATGACAATCTCAGAAGATGAGAATTTTCTGTGAACTTTTCCTGTCCTTGGAGCAGAACCCAATACCCAGGACTGAATTTAAAACTCCACATGAGAACAAAATGATCAGTCAGAGTTCTTGACATGACCACAGCCACCATTGCATCTGGATACCTGACAGCCACATGTTAACTTACCCTCTCAAACCCATGGGAGATGTCTGCCTTCCCAGTTGTCCCCATCTCCCTTCCTTACACTGGTAAAATACTGCTGGCAGCATAACACCCTGATTTCAACAGAGAGCCCCCAAACTCAGCTGATCACAGTGAACAAAGGCTTTCAGCTTATCTTGCAGCTTCTTGTGCATTTTCTAGCCCCTATCACCAGACATATGTAGCTCTGCTCAGAGCTGCTACGTCCTACTGAAATACAAATAAATGAGCAGGCCACTATGAGGTAAGGAAAGAGTTAGTTTTCCATTCTGAATATTGACTTATCTGAGAGCCTGGTGTATTTGAAATCAATTTTTTGAAATATATTTAAAGGGCTCTCTTTTATAGAGGGACTTTGTAATGACGTGGAAAATTCACAGCTCCCAACATCAAGCTATGGGTGGAGGGAGTCTGGAGTATGAATTAAAAATAATGTGGCTGTTTGCAGAAATTAGCAGCACCAATTTAAATCCACACTCCCCTCCCTCCTCAAATAATCACCCTGTGAACAGAGGTGGTTTATGGAGCCCTCTGGAAAATGTTCCTCATGGCCTCCATTCCGGACCCAAAATAAAATACATTACATGGCAGCAAATACTTCACCAGGGTGCTGCTCTCTCTTCCCCCAACCCACGCCTCCCATTTGCTGCTAATTAAATGAAACAGCAGGTGCTCAGACCACAAGTGCAGCAGGGCTGGAGAGAGTGCAGTGATTAAACCCCCCTGGAATGTCTTCTTGGAGAGCTGCATCTTTCCAGGGACCGGGCTCTTGGAGGGAAGATGAGATTACAGGCAAGGGCTGGGTCAGCCTTTGGCTCTGAGCTCCACGGTCAGAGGGTGCTTTCGAAGGACGACGGATCTCTAGAAACATCAGGGCTCTGAGTGAGGTTCTGGCACCTCTGTTTAGCCAAGCCCCCTCCCCAGCATCCCTGCTAGCACACAACAGAGTGTGCTCGGCCTCTGGGCTGGAGAGTTCTCCTTTCTCACCCAGCTGAGAACCATCACAACAATGCAGAGCAGCCTCCCCCATACCAAGGCATGTCTGGGCACCTCAAATCTTCAAGCAAAGATTAGCAATGCAGTTCCTGAGGCAGGAAGCCATCCCAGCCTAGCCCTGGGTGAGGCTAGGGAATGGATGCATCACAAGCCAGAGTGCCAGAGCTGGCCAGGAGAGCTATGGGTTGTGTCTGAACACATGACACACCAGGTCATGCTAATGAGATATTCCTAGTTGCCACCCCGAGCAAATGCCTGCAAGCCCAGAGAACAATTTTGTAAGAGTAACTCACTCTTTGGGATGTGTCCTTACCCCATGACTCCTGGCACATCCATTTACCTGCTGCCTCTGTGCTGCAATCTCATCCACAAGGTACTCTGGGGACACAGCATGGGCTGAATCCCCCCCCCAGTTCCTTCTCATGAAAAAGAATGATCCTTGCTGCCACCAATGCCATAACCAAGCTTCACCTCCTGAGACCAGAAATCAAGCAAAATGCAAGCCAAATGCTATTCTGTTATTGACAGGGCAGACACAGTGCTGTTCAGAAATGGACAGGCATGGAGCAAGGGGCGCTTAGGGGCAGCCAGAGCTGAGCAGCCCATCAAACCAGCTCTTTCTGCATCCTGCTCTGGGGCCTCCTTGTTTTGCCCTGCTCACCACATCTTCCTCCCATCCCAGCATGCCAGTCTCACCCAGGTGATTTCCCATGGAGACAGGACAGGACAGCTGTAATCACCCAAAGGCCACCAGTGCATCCTAACTCAGAGGGACCCTAAACCAGTTACCAACTGGGATAACATGGTACAAGCTTAGAAATAAATTCCTCATCCCTTCTACAAATTCCATTTCCAACCACAAGACTCCATAGATCCAGGACATAAT
>NW_005054300.1:4082413-4108147 GCF_000277835.1 Geospiza fortis | reverse complement strand
GTAATTAACTTCTGTTTGGTCACTCTGCTGATGTTTCACTTCTTCACCAAACCCTGTCAGAAATGGCTGGGGACAAAGGGAGAGGAGAGGGAACATGGTCATTATGGTCTGGCTTAGCTACTGTAATACAGCTAACATTTGGCTCTGTTAAAAACACTCCAAACCATAGACTTCAAAGCATTTCACAAATATTAATGAATAAACTTTCTCCAGGAGGGCTGATTATAGTCCCCATTCTATGGGTGGGTATTTCCAGATAACCTTCCTGCCACACCAGAAGTTCCCCGCTCCTTCTTCCACACCACAGACTCTAAGCTCCTAATTACACAAAAAACATTTCCACATTAAGGCAATGAAATATATTTTGACCTAAGAGTGGAACAGGACTCAGCATGAGGTTTCCTAACAACAAGAGGCAGGAACTGACAGCCCTAGTGCTCCTGCAGCTCACAGCACACTCCTGCTCAGCTGGATGATCCGGGGCTCTCCCACACCCAGAACCAACCTGAAACTTCATAGGACTCCTGTCTACCTTGGAAGCACCATTTGCAAACTTTTCCCTTTACATAAGGATAGTCAGGGACCACCTTCATGGAGTACATCACTTGTTCCATCCACCTTATTCCCAGAATCCAATGGCAAATGAATCTCTGCCACCTCCTGAAGCACCAAATGCTGAATCCTACCCTTACATGCAAGCAGCCAGCACCCTCTAACTCTCAGCAGAGTAACACAGTGAGCATTGCACAAGGCAACAGAGGTTTCTGCAAAGCTGCACCACCAGTTACCAACACACCAGAAAACTACCAGACAACCTGGACTTGTTACAAGGACACAGATGTCCAGCATGTGCCATCCCACAATGTACTTTCTTCACCAGGAAGACACATGCCAGTTCTGTTCAAGCATCTGTTCAAGATGATGCAGCAGCACATCACTGTAGTGACCAGGAAAAGCCTGGACTTGGATATCAAACATTCCCAGAGGACAGAGAGGCCACAACATTCCCACTCACTGGGCTGTCAAAAGGCAGAGTTTAGCCAGATAAAAGAAAAAGTCTGTGAAATAATTTTTTTGTCCAGGTGGGTAAGGTGTATTCCCTTCTAAGATAAAACTTGGATCATTAAACTCAACCTAGCCCTTTGAAATATTTTTTTCCCTATTGTCATTTTACTTAGTCCTTTCCTGGTTTGCTTTTTAATTTCTTCCTATTTGGCATTTCCCCCTCTCTTTCACAGTGTTTTCATGGTTTGTCCTCCACCTCTCTCAAAACACCTGGCTGAAGGGAGCAGCTCAGCAAGTCTCACTGGTTTTCTTAACACACCCTTTAAAAAACAAATGACCCAGACACATGGCTCTGATGTTACCTCTGTTTGCAAAAGCACCACTAAATCGATTAGGATCTGCCCTTGACTGACCTGGTGAATCAGAGGCACCCCTGCATCAACACTGATGCCTCAAGAATAGCTTTAATAGAGAGCTCTGCTTGTACTACAGATTTCCAGAAATTATCTTAAACACACCGTGATGCTTTTCTGAGTCTCTGCTTAGTCCTTTGTGAGCTTGTTCACAGCTCCTGCCATCAAGAACTTGTCAGCAACCCGTTGAGGTGCAAACCTCCTCACTGGACTGCAACTCCTTGCTCTGCTGTCTTTGCACCCTCAGAGGTCCCAGGTAGGATAGCTTAAAAAAACTTTAGTTGTGGCCACTTGTGTGGGTCGATGCTCAATGGCAGGCGTGCACTCAGCAGGCTGCCAGCCAGGTCAGTGCCAAAGGATCTGATGTGCTGTAAGAATTCAAGTCCTTCCTTTCCTGCACAGATCTGACAGACCAGAACTCTCCTTTTAAATGAAAAAGCAAAAGATGGATAAAAAAGCCCTCAGCTTTGCTGAATGCTGTTCAAACAGGGCACCCAGGAAGGAGTGTGCACAAAGCTGTGCTTCCCCAGAGCCTCACTAGTCCTGCTTTTTGCGTGACTTCACCGTGTGTGTTCTCAGCTCTGTGGCTTTTACTGCCCTGATCACCCCACTTCAGTGCTTCCCCTGAAGGGAGGGAAGTGGAAATTGCAAAAGGCAGTTCTGCAGTGGGAATGCTTGCATTTGCATGAGATGTGAAACTGCTCTGGTTGCAGAAAAGGAGAACCATGCTGTGATTGGAGGCAAGCAGGAGGGAACAGGAGGCAAACTCCCGACTTCATGCTCCATACATTGATGGTGAAAAGATCAGTCATTCACATGCTAGGGGGAAGAAGCAAATAGCACCCAGGGCCCATGAATCAGGCTGGGGTGAGCCTGATCAGGAGCCTTCCCTATGGCAGGCAGGACTGTACACAGTCCACAGTGGAAGAGCTGCCAGCTGATGCTTTTCTGTGTCCTGTAAGCAAAGCATGGTGTGACAGGACCAAGAGCTACTGCTCCTTCCAGACAGGGCCTTTCCACATCTGAGCCTGTCAGAGCAGAAAGCCGGGAGGGGTGAGGTGACATGGAAAAGAGCCCTGACAGAGCCCTGCATAAACTTTCCATTATGGCTAGGCAATTTTCTATTTGCACTTAAATGCAATAATGTAAATAAACTCCCTGTAACCCTTCCAGGGCTATTTAGGACGTTTGTGAAAACAACCAGCTCCTCTCATCATGAGCCAAGGGATGCGAACACAACAGGCACTTCTCATCTTGGTCTCCACACACTTAATGAAAGTGAAGGATTGTATTCCCTGCACAAAAGCAGAATTGTGTTTCAGGGCTGGGGGTGTGAACTCCATGCAATTTTCTGGCAGTATAAATAATTGAAAGCTGAGTACGATTAGGGGAGAGTGACAACATAGTGCAGGGGGTGGGACTGTCATGCCCAAGGTTTTGGGGCTTGGGTGCTTCAGGGAAAAAAAAGGCCATGGAAAAATCCTGCCAAGGAATTTAATTTTCACACAGATGTTCCAGAAAAAAAAGAAAAAGGTTGATCTTGATCTCTAGTAAGAGGAAATATGCTAATAAAGTGGCACTTGGAGAATTTGCTGCCTGTGTGAGGCCAGCAGCCCCAAAGATGTAGCTTTGGCTGGGGCCGGTCCCACAGCCAAACCACTCCTGTGTTTTATTGTTCCAGCAAACAAAACCTGGAACAAGGGTAACAAACAAGAGGGCTGCTCCCAAGGCTGAGCTTAAAGTCCTGCTGTGGAGATCTGTGAGGAGAGCTTCCAACGGCAAAATAATGTAGATGGAGGAGGGATAACACAGGAGGTATACACTGAGCCTTTATGCACTCTGATGAAGAAAGGCTTTTAGGCCAGTTTTTATCATGATTCCTCATAATGCCTTGTATGAGACATGGTCCAGACACAAAACCAGCACATCTGGGCCTCATACCAAAGCCTTCCACCATGCTTCAGAATTTTGGGGATTTTCAGGCATGTTTTTAGATTTCCACTAGCACCACAACCTTGCAGGGACTCACACTCCTGATACATTGGATTTTTAACATGTAAAGCAACCAACAGCCATGAAAATAAGTCTGAGTCCTCCACAGCTATTACAAATCAATTCAGTTCATTAGGAAGAACTTGTTGCTTTTCCTCTCTGTGGCTGTATCCAGGAGAGCCCTTACCACAGCACAGGTCCTCCAACATCCTCACTGTCTCCAAACCAGCAATAAGTGGGGGATGGTAAGAGCACCTTATACAAACCAAAACTCTAGAAAGCAAGGGAATAATTCCAGAAAATAACACTTTTGACCAATTTCACTGTTTTCAGTGTCTGGTAGAGGCAGACCATGTACAGTAAAAAGGACACAGCTAAGAAGTCAACAACCTCTTTGTGATGCTCCCAGTATTTCTTTAAAAACCCCAAACAAACAAAACTCATTTGCCTAGCTATATATAGAGCCCAGCCCACAGAGACAGAGTGGCATGGGTATCACCTCTGTTCTTGCCTTGCTGCTGTCACACCCTGAGGAGTTGGCTAAGCCACCATCTCACTTTCTAAGGTCATCCATGTCCTGGCCAGAGAGGTGGATTGGTGCTGAGCAGCAAACATTTCCCTGTAGCCACCCTGCAGGAGATTCCCATGCTGCAGATTAGGGGCAATATCCAAGTGTCAGCTTTATGCTCCAACAGAACCCAAGTGAAGAAGTACAAAAGGGAAGGTTCCCATAGGCTGGGTCACCTTCTCAGCTGTGGGTTCTTTGCCATGGTCACTAAATGCATCTCTATTGTAGGTTGGTGGGCACTTGGCCATTTCCTCATCGTGGCCCTCATCTTCGTCTGATGTGTAAATTCTCTTTAAAAACAAATACTGGAAGCTGAACAGATTGTTTTGCCAAGCAAACATTTAAATAATGATAGAAATTAGAATTATAAACCATTCTATTTATTCATTGAACACAAAGATACTTCCCCAAGCCAGCTGGTATCCTAAAGCATTGAGGGTTAGAAGGACAAATGGTATTTAGATAGCTTTTAAATAACTGGAGACAACCATTCTCAGCTCAATAACTATGTCAGCTATTAATTTTTTCCCAGAGGCATCTCAGTTCCCCTGGGAAGGCCTGTTACAAGCTTGCTGCTGGGCTATTTTTCTGAGAGCAGGCATTGAGGGGTCTCTCCAACTGAAGCCAAGTCTTGCAAGCGTGGCTGCACCAGGAGCTCCAGCACAGCTGCCAAAACACAGGAGGCACAGGCAGTCCTCAGAGATGGTGCAGGGCTCCTCCTGGAAATCTGGTTTTCTGCATCCCCTGCAAACCTTGCACTGCAAGTTTCTCCATGCACTGTCTGGGATAACAGCAGCAAACAACTGGCCTGTGTTTACTCAGAAGAGAGGATGTGCCATTTCTCCCCAAGGAGCCAGCACTGACCTTTGGGAACACATGTGTTGACAGACCCATGTTCAGATTTCCTCTGAATTTTCCCAGTCTTGTTTCAGTTTCAATAATGCTCTTAAGGAAGCTATTTATAAATGGAACCCTACAGCTGCTGCAGTAACTCTATCCCCACATTTCCAAGATTATCAAGGATGTCCCTGAAGCCAACCAATGGGTCTGAACCTGATGGGTCAGATGCAGAGCCAGGCCCCTGGTTTGGAGAAGGATTTCACAGCAGCTCTCCACATCTCAACAGCAGGGCCAGGATGCTGAACACCAAGGAAATGGGAACAGGGGAAATGTGATCCTTGCAACCCAAGGCCAGCACAACCCAGAGCAGAGGGAGGCACATGCAGAGCCCAGCAGGACAAACCCCAATTTCACTGTGCACTTGCACCACAGCCTGATGCAGCAACATCTGCCATGCTGTTCCACCCCTGCCCCATTCAACCCCACCTGCTTCCCCAGCTTTCCTGCCCGTTTCCTTGGGCACCCTCAGATGCACACACAGCCCAACAAACACTCCCTGAGCTCGTCAGAGGCTGGGAATCCTTTCAGCACAAACCTCCCACGCTGCGAGAGGGGCAAGCTGCATCTCGCATGGAGCCACAGCAGCAGCCCTCCTTCCCTCCCTGCCCTGCCCTTCCCACAGTGCCAGCAGGAGCTCTGCACAGGGTGGCACCTGCAGAAGAGAGGGTCACCCACTGCAGAGTGACCCTGCTGCTCTGGATGGCTGGGAAGGCCAGTGGGAGACTGCTCACTCTGCTAAAGAGGCCTGGTGGGTTGGGGTTAGGAGTCAGCATTTGCAAACACAGGAGAACACTTGCCCCATTGCATTCTTACCTACACTCTTCACCACTGCCAAACTTAGTGCATGCTTGAACTTGTCCATTTACCACTCCTGCAGAGCTAAAAGCACAAACAACATGAAATATCAGAGGCCCTACAAAAACAATCATTACTGAGTTAGACTGCACTGGACCACCAGAATTAGGGCTGTAGCTCTCCACTTGGGCAATTAACCCAGACTAACTACTGGAGTGAATATACACAATTCCATCAGAATCACAGAATTCCCTCTTTGCTCTGTCCCAGAAAGCCTGCATGCCAAAGCCACCAGGTCCTGTTTCAAATCACAGTAACCCAGTGAAATCCAGGGTTCCCAGGCACATGACACAGTTACAACCAAACTGGGAATGAGAGTGGACATTACCATATTTGATACAGCTTGGGGTAATGAGAAAGGGATGTTGTTATAGAATAGCGTAACAGGAGAATGATCAATAGCACAGCAGCGTTTACATGAACTCCAGTCTAAGAAAAGCAAAGATACAAACTGCAATTACCAGGTTTTATATTATCTTTTTTGTTTAATGTCATCTCCAGTGCTCCGTTACTCCATTATAGCATTATAAACAATCAGGATGACCCAAGAAATAACAAATGAAGCTCTTGATGTTTTAGCATCTGGATGAAAACAACTTACAGGTCTTTCCTCTTACTAATAAAATTCTTGATAGTCTTTACTTTTCAATGTTCTAATTGGCTGCTAGTGAGTTCCTCTTTCTGTGCCACTTTGAAGAAAACCTGCTTAGATCAGCAAACCACGTTGGGCAGATAATATTTTGCTGATACACAGAGCCAGTGCTTGAACAGAGCCTTGTTTATTTGCCTTTTCAATATTGTGACATTTCAGACATCTCCTTGCAGCCAAACCTCCTGTGTGTGTCATTGTGTGGGGAGGCTGAGATCTGCCTGCCCAACATTCCTGCCACGGCTCCGGTGATGCTGCTCCGCTCCGGCACAGCCAGACACACAACGTGGGATGCTGGCATGCTGCTAAATCCAGCTGCTGTGTTCTGCCTTGGAGAAAGCTGCATGACACCTGCTGTGAGAAAGGATCCTCCCCCAGCTCTGCACACAGAGACCCAGCCATCCCCACAGAGAAGAGGGTCTGGTCCCTCTGCTGAGGTGCTGGTCCTGTTCGTGCTCTGACTGCAGGCACTGAGTAGCACAGGCATGGAATCAGAGGAGAACAGCAGGAGTAACTGGATAAAATGCAGCAGATCACCACTGGTGATTGAAGCTGAGAGACCAGGCACAGATCCTTGGTCCCATTTTCCTGCTCACTTTGCTGGGGAGGGGGGTTCTTGGCAGTGGGGCCAGCACCCAGCTGGGGTCATAACAGCCCAAGGTGGCACTGGGCAACTGCAAGGGTGATATGGGGAGAGGGGACAGACACATCCTTCATGCCTACCAGCTGCAAACTTGGTGGTTGTTTTCCAGCCCAGCATGGCCCCTGGGAGGATGAGAGGTGTCTGCATATCCACACTTCTCCACCTGATGCTTTGGGCAATGATTTCCGCACACACTCAACTGCAAATCCCCATTCTGCTGACAGCCTCCAAAAGCACTTTCCAGCAAGAAAAACACGGGGCCTTGCATCTGTAGATGTCTTTCACTGCACAGTGGAAATGCCAGGAGTTATCCTTGCTATCCCAATAAAGGAGTGTCCTTTCTCAGCTCCTTTGGGGACAACAGCAGCATTACTGAACTATCCCCACAGGACAGGATCCTGCAACCACCACCAGCAAATCCATCAATGATGACAGAAGATCTCAAACAGCATCCAGGGAATGTGTCCCAGTGAGACACCAGCCTGTCACAAGGGTCAGCACTACTGACAGGTGATGTTCACATCACTCTCCTCATGCTCCTCCATTCTGTACTGCAGGCAAGGGCAAGAAAACTGCATTCAAAATATTACATTAGGAGGTAGCTTTGACCCCACATGGTGCTCAGGTGCAAATGTCTCCCCAGGGTGAAAGACAACAGATAATTGGATTTGACAAGCAATTTATAGTAATGCTTTCATCTATGCAGAGTTAATTCAATCTTTTCAATCCTATTTAGTGAAACACTGGCACTCACATGTATTCTGCTGCCATCATTTGACCCGTGCTCAGGAGCAGATGGGATTGGTTGCACAATTAAATGATGCAGCAATACCCTAATTTAATTTAAAATCTGTGTTTACAGATATCAGCCCTCACTGAAGCAGCACAGGGCTGACACTTGGCTTGCTGCTTTGGGTTCTGTTTGCTGTACTTCTTACACCTTTGTGGGGCAAACAAATCCTGTGGTAAGACCAGCCTTACTGCCCTATTACTAAACTGAAACACAACCGGACTTCCCAATTCAAGCATATGCACTGCTGAAATAGCACAGCCAAACTCCCCTTGGATTCGAATCCTTGGGACAGAGCAGCCTCTTACTGCCTGCAGTGCCTAATAGAATTTGCAAAGAAGTATCTTAAAAATGCAGTTTCTACTAATGCTGCAGCTCTCAAAACCACTGAGCCACTTCCCACAGAGACAGCTGTCTGGGGAAGGGTGGGCTCTTTTTTAAAGAAACATGAAAATGGAGTAGTGACATTAATTATCTGTATTCCTCCCTCCTTGCTCCTGGGCAGCCCCCAGGTTTCCCCATGGGTGGGATCCAGTGTCACTGTCAATGGCAGCCACGGCAGCCCTGATTAAGTCATTACAAGTCAGCCCTTGTTCCTCCACTTCCAGTCAAGAGCAAAGGAGACACGTGCAGCCTTCAGAAGCCCTGAAGTGCAGCTCTGTTGGTGACACAGCAGAGTGAGTGCTGTTGGCAGAGACCTGTGGGCTCCAGCTGTTTTGGACATGAGTGGTGCCCGTGAGTTGGCTGAGCGTCACCCCCTGAGGATTTGCTTGGTTCTCTCTAGAAGTGCCACAGGGGGATAAGCAGGGATATTATCAAAGAAGATTGATTATGCTGAGACCACCTTACCATGCATGGTATCAGCTTGCAAACCCCACGTTCAACCAGTGCTAGGTTAGAAGTTCAAGCTTCCAGCAAAAATCTGGAAAGCACAAGTCATCCCAAGATCTGGAGCTAATTTCTCTTTGAGCAAGAATCTCTGCACATCAAGCCATAGATTTCCCAAAATGCAAGGGTTACCCAAAGTCCCCCTTAGTGTTAATTTACTTTTCCAACTCTCTTTGCAGGTTTCATTAGAGCTGGAAACACAAATTTCTATTCAAGATCCAAAGCAGTTTCCTTTGCCTCACCTAAGAGATGCTCAGACATAAACAAAAATCCAGAAAGAATAATAGGAGGGGATAAATAAAAAAACCACCTATCACCTTTGGGAGTCTAAAAGCACATTGTGGCAGCCTGAGCACACAGGGCCTTGTCCCCATCTCACAGCTGGGAAACTGAGGCACAGATGGACACAATGATATAGCACAGAGACATGGCAGGACTGTGGAAATCTCAAGTAACCTCAATTTCTGTAACTCTGCACCTCACACTGCAAGAGCTAAAGAGGCTGTTGTAGGAGGCTGACACTGCTCATGCAGTGTTGGCCCTGACAGAGATCCCTGGGAGGGAAAAGGGTTAAAGAAGGGAATTTTGTTACTTTCTTGTCGTATTTTCTCGTGGGGGGAGAAGCGTCATGCAAGCAGGAGTTTTCCACTGGCTAGGCCCCCTTGCACTTATCAATGGGACCTTTCAGGACTCACTCCCTGATTGAGACATCATTTCCTGTCCAACACACTAACCCCATTGATAACTCCACACTTGATGGGAACTTTTCAAACCTACCAGGAAAGGCCGGGAGACCCAGAACAACATATACATGAAAACAGAACTGGGGTGAAAAGAGAAAGAAGAGAGAAAAAGAAAGAAACAGTTTTGGCCACAATTTGTATGCTGACAAGAAATGTTTGTGACTATGGAGCAGGTATCTTTAGCAGGTACAGCATACACAGAGAAGATGCTGACATTCTCTTAGAGCAGTGGGACTGGCAGGCCTGGCACTTCAGCCCAGTTAGAAATGGAGATGGGCACAAGAGGAAACTTAAGAACATCCCTGTCTTGTCTTCCTGCCACACAGCAAAAAGAAATTAGGACTGGCTGTAGAAATGGTCACATTTCACCCAAAAGGCCAGGAGGCCATAATAACTGATACAGCTTACAAAACAGCCTAGAGACTTCAGGTTTCCAGGTACCAGAAATAAAACAAAGAGGAGCAAAGATGAAACTAGAGCTCTTTAAGATACTCCACACAAGAACCCTTTTTTCCCTAATTTATCATATGAAAAGGCTCAGTGTTACTTTTCAGGACACACCACAGTCAGCTACGTCCTCAAAACCGACCATGAGGACTCACTTGGTATTGTAACATCAGCCCAGCTCCAAACACAAGCTCCAGTCCAAAAATCAACTTTTTCCTCAAAGTTCAAGAGTGTCTCAAACCACAGTTTTTATTTTTACCCCAGGCAATTAGTATTGCTGCCTACAAAGCTACAATGATATAAAAATATCAGCAGATCTGGATTATTGCCAAACAGAACACCAGCCCCAAAGCTCCCCCTGCCCATGCAGGTGCCTGGGAGCACTACCAGAAATGAAGCAGCTGATTCCTGATTTCCAACTCTGGTCAGCAGCTATCCAGCAAGAAAGCTTTTGATGAAATCTAAACATACAGGCACAGAATAGAGGAAAGGAGCTGTACAAAGCAGCAGGAGCCAGGACACTGGCTGGCTGGGTAGATGGTTAGGAAGAGAGACTGGAAAGTTTCCACTGCAATCTGTTACTGAACTGCTGTGGGAGTGTGCAAAAGCTCTGTTGTTTTCAGTTACTTGAGTAAGTAGTTTCTGGGGGCCCAAAATGTAGTGCTCTCTCTGTTTTAAGTGCATCTGAAGTATTTAAAATTAGATCCCCTCTTTAATAAGAACCATTCATGAAAATGTCAGCTTTAAATGTCTTTACACTGCAAGTTACTCACCGTGAGCATACCACCCACTTATCTTATACCCTACAAGGGCAGAGTCTGAAAAGTTTCAAGATCATGACATGTAACAGACCAAACAAGCACAAAGCCTGATTTAAAGGCACTATTAACCCAGCTGGAAACATGACTAGAAGCATGAATAAAAATAATATTTTATGTTAGACAGGACAGACTTACCTGCAGGTCAAAGAACTTGCTGTATCTCCGGTAGATGATCTGGGAAGTCAGGTCAGACCATGTTACATTGATGATATAGACCTGTTCAGGGAAAAGAAAACACAAATCAGCCTGGGCCAAGAAGCACAGGATACATGCAAAGGCGGAACAGCCAACACAGGTTAATTTCAGATCTCACTAGCTGTACCCACTCACAGTGAGGAATATAGCCCTGGGAGCAGGACTAGCCTAAATTAAAGCCTCTTGCAGCCTCCAACACAAGTCTTGGGGGAGTACTCAGAGCTCTCCCACACATCCCCATCAGCAGCTCCCACCGACTTGGCTCTGCGTGGGATAAAAGCTCTAATTGAGGGATGCCACATTTTCTGGTCTATGTTAGCTCACCCTGACTTCTGTCCTCTTTGGAGGGTCCCAGGGCCAGCTACAAGCATGTCTGGGTGAGCTGTTCCACCCCTGCAGCAACAGCTCCTCGGGGGGTGCTGATCTCCAGCCCCACGCTCCAGGCTTGTGGATGGAGCTGTGGCTGCCACCCTTCCCAAGCAAAGAGTGGCTCTGGTTCCACAGGAAATCCAAAGGAAAAGCAGCTCCCCAGGTGCTGTGGAATTACAGCCATGTAACACCATTGTGGAATTCCAGCCATTGCTTCCTCACACCCATACGTGTGTGACAGAAACCAAACCCTGTCACAGCACACAGCCCTTGCTGAGTCACATCAGGGGATGTAAAGCTGGACAGTGAGAGTGACACTGCTTCCTTGCATTGATGGAAACAGCAACAGAAACCTGGAATAAGTCCAGGATTTCCCTTGCCCAACCCTAGTCCATCCCCAAAACAATCCTCTTACAGAAACACCATTTTGCCAGAAGCTGTGATAAAAATGATTCACACACACACATGCACAGAAAAACTTATACATATAAAAACACAAAAATGTTGCCTTTTGACTCTGGTA
Source organism: Geospiza fortis (assembly GCF_000277835.1). Lineage (NCBI taxonomy): Eukaryota > Metazoa > Chordata > Aves > Passeriformes > Thraupidae > Geospiza > Geospiza fortis. Next base: position 4,096,346 of record NW_005054300.1, on the reverse strand, counting down.
CCTCCAAGATATTTTTTTTAAAAGTTACAAATACACCAGGTCCTGCTCCCTCATACAGTTGTCCTCAGGCCAATGCTGGTCCTGCTGCCTTGATGACAGATACACAACAAGACTTCAATAAACACAGGATGGAGCTATCAAGGGTGACCATGGACATCAATATAATGAAAATCACAGCTAGGAGAGCTCCTGGGCCTTTAAAGCAATTCCCAGGTTTCACATATGGACTGAGATAATGATCTGGCAGAGGAAACAGGAAAGCATTCCTCCTCCCTCAGCCACAGCACTGCAGCAGGAGATGTCCTTTTGGCCATGGATGCAGAAGTGAAGCTCTCTGTCTCCAGCAATGGATAAGCATCACCCTCTTCTCCACCTCCCCCAAGACACCAGACCATCTTCCAAGCTTCTGATTCAATTGCTTCTGTACTTTTACCAATAAAAATTATTGCATAAAAATCCCTGCAGGGGTGTTGAATATTGGCCTTGACAACACTTTTCCAAGGACCACCAGTGGATGTTTTTTCTTCTTTCCCAGTAGGAGAGGTATCCTCCCAGAAACCACAGAGATCCTGCAGCCATACTTTCCTCTCTGCTTGTTACAACTACATTCAGTCCCCAAGGCATTCTGCTTCCCATCTCCTGCAGCCCAGTTTCATGGCATTCAATAACTGGAGACGCTGAGCACAGGCTGTTAAGGAGATCTGGGGCCTTTCTCATGATTGTATCAAACATATCTGCTCTTCCCACCAGGGCAGAGACCATCAAGGCTGACAAAGGGAAGAGCCTGACTCTCAGCAAACCCAGGTTACTCTGCTGCATCTCATAATTCTCCTGGAAAACCAAACCACCCAACCTCCTTCCTGCAATGCCCATTCAGACAAGGGTGACATCAGCCCTGCCCTGCTGCATGGAGGGGAGACAAGTCTATGTAAAATGAAGATTTCAGGTCCCCTTTAAAGATCTTACCCATGCAGTCAAGGCAGAGGACTCAGAGCCTGGGGAGGAAGCTGCTGTTGCCAATTCTCAGGCCAGCCACACTACACTGAAGAATATTTTTCCATGTGTTTGTTGTGGGAAAAAAAAGTCTGTAGCTTCACTCTGAGCTAATTCACACACAAATATTTCTACTCATCCTCTATCCAACAGCTACTTTCAGATGGAAAACCCATTGGATTAAAAACAGATCCTGACAGATGGGAGCTGAATAGGCTCCAAAAGCAACTTCAGATACTGTAATTCTGGCCCCGAGTTCTCACAAAGGGAATGAGACAGGAGGAGAAACATATTGCACATGTAAATAAAGATTATAATTTTTCTTTCATTATGCATCTTTTCTTCAGAAACTAGAAACAAAACACATATGCCACAGACATCCAGGCACTTTGAATTTCATGGCACTTCAGGCTTCTCTGTGCTGTTCTTCAGAACCCACAGAAACTGTGAGTTCCTGAAATTTTTAACAGCCTACAAGTCTGCTTGTTCAAAGCCTAATCCAAGCAGAAGTCAATCCTACTTTAAGATTCCAGTTTGGTGGTGCAGTAAGTGGCACAATGCCTCCATGACACAAGGAGGGGCAGAGTTGGGTGCACAGGGATATTCTGGGCAAGAGAGAGGATGGATTTATTTGGTGCAGGGAACAGGTGTAGGAGCACCACCCCACTGCATGGTGCAGACACATTCCCAGATCTGAAATTCAGGCTCTGTGGGAATGAAGCTGCCACTGGATTCAGTCAAGCCAGGATTTTGCTGCACATTTAGGACAGCAATTAAATCTTTTTGAGTCTAAGGTCTCCTCAAGCTCAGTAAGTGATGGATGGGGCAGCATGCAGATACACTGACTATATTTCAAGGGGAGATTACAGCAGAAGCAAGAAAAGCCTTTAATCATAACCTGGTGTTATGTGAAGTGAGAAACCAGTGGACTCAAAATCTGCTTGGTGGGAGACAGGTGCAAAACCTAAACCAGCTATTGATCTTTTTTGCTTGTTTGCCCAAATCAAATTGCTTCCCAAAAGCCATCATTTAAAATAAAGGGGTTTGGTTGAAAAAGATTTGTAAAATGGCAGATTATAAATGCAAGGTCTAGAGGTTTCAGAAGCCTTAGATATCTCATTTCTCTCCCTTAGAGATCTGAGTTTGGAAGTTATTTGCTTCTGCTGCCTTGGTCAGATGCACAACCTTTTCATGAGCAGCAAACATTACATCAGCTTACCTCACCATATTTTTTTTTCCTCAGATCTTAAAATGGGTTGCTGTGAACGTGATCAACAATGTCCCAAGAGAGAGGGAGAAAAGCAGTCCTGGGGGAGCCCAGGGTCATGCAAACGCAAGGGGACAAGGAGGCAGCAGGAAATATCAGATAAATAGGGAGAGTCATCCCATGCTCAACACCCATCAGAGCCAGCATTGCTCTCACAGCCACCTGCAGAGCCAAGGGAAGGCTTTCTGTGGCATCCAGCAACTCCCCAAAACTGAGCCACACAAGGCACCACTCCAAGATGCAGCTGGTCCTGCCCACAAGAGAGTCCCGGCTCCTTGGCACATTCTGTCTTGATAAAAAGATAAAATCAAAGTACCTTACATGCCTGGGAGCAAGCTCTTTCATGTAAGTACAGTGTTTTCCTACACACAACTAAACTGTAATTGAGATTCCAAATTACTACAGTAATTAATTACTAAAGGCAAAGAGACCTGCTTTATGTATCTGCCATGTTTATAACCATAAAGGAGTAAAAATGCAAATGCTATTCAAATGCTTCACCTTAAAAATCTTTAACAAAAGGTCCTTAACAATGAATGAAAATTGAAGTAGAAATTACAAACAACTCACTGCACAATCACTGGGTGCTCCAGCCACTAAGAATGTTCACATTTTAATTTCCCAAGTCCAGTCTTTTTTTGATGTATTATTATATTTTTAAATAAATCCTTCTTCAGAGAAACTAGAAGCTGACTTGAAAGACTGTAGACTATTAATCAGGAACTGAGCTTGATAAGTAGCTCTTAATATTCATGGCTTATGAAAGAAGGTGCAGGGTGCTGTTCCAGCATACGTCACACTGAGACAGCCACGATACACAGAGAATCACCATACAATTTCAGAAAGCTTCAAACCACAAAGAGTAACATCCTACAATTTCAGAAGGCTTCACGCATCTGTCCTTCTTATTCTTTAGCCCAGCCTTTTATACCCTCATGTTGATGCACTGCACCAGTGTGCCCTCTGCTCCCTGTGGTGGTTGGTCAGTGCCCCTGGGCACTCCATGGCTCGTTATCTTGGATACTGCTCACTTGCTTCTCACAGCTGTACGCATTGGGGATGGGGTTGGCTGCAGCCCCATTCCCAATCACCACACACTGTGTGCCTACAGGGTGCCAGGGGGATTTTATCAGCTGCTAATTATTGTTGTTTAATTCTAGCTCTGGGAAACAACTTCTTTACTCACCACAGAGCAGAAAATTTGTTGTAAACTGAAGTCATCGCTCTCCCTTTACTGTCTACACAAGCAATGAGGAGAGATGACTTCCTACTACAAAACAAATCCACTCTAACGTCACTGGGCATGACCTTATCATTGACTGTCTTGTTTTCACTGGAAAATATCCAGCTCTAGCCAGCACAAACCCCAGAGGTAACAAATTCAGGTTATTCTCATGTGATGTATTTTTCAATTGTTTTTTCAGAGGTTAACATCTTGTTGTCTACAGCCAGATGAGCTGGAGTGGAAGTCAAATGTCTGAAACTGGTTGTCTGATGAGACCAAGATTAGAACATAGACAAATACAGGAGCGATTGGCAAAGGGAAGATTGAAAAGCAGAAACCAGAAATGTACCTGTAATGCACGCATTAGAGAGGGTGTTGTTTACTGTAATGACTTATTAGAAGTTAACATCAGCTATTAAGAGAGTTCTGTGAATGCAAAAGACAACACTATGGTGCAGTTTGGGTGCAGATACCACCACGATATCCCCTTTTATCCTGGAAAATGTCAGCTTCTTCAAAGTCTCCTGTTTAAGTGTTGGATGTTTGTCCTCCTATGAATCAGGTTTGAGTTGGAAAACATACACCTTCTCCCTGTATTCAGATGCTATCATCACCTGTGAGCTGGAAGCTTTCCACCAGCACAGCTCAGCATGTGAATGCTCCCTGCTCCACTTCCATGCAAAGTCAATTCAGCTCTGCAAGGCTTGCAGCACTTTCAGCTGCTTCATTTACCTGGTGGAGTTTGCATTAAAACAACTTAAACTGCAGCAAAGTCAACATCAATCTGTGCCCTAAATTACCAGAGTACAGCCACTGCACCAACTCACTGTTTGCATAACCTTTTAATGTCAAATGTGTGCTGATGAGCACAAATTGGTGCTGGCCCAGATCCAGATTTGAAGTGATATCAGCCTAGGGACAGCAATTTTGGTACCCACAAGACCAAAGCAGCAAAGCTGTTCAGCTTCCTGATGCAGTTTGGTTGATTTTATGTATCTTCCTCCATCCTGTAAGACACTGGCAGCTGGGGTTTCCCGAGGATAAGGGGCCCTGGTGTCCTCAATTTCTGCCCTATACAAGGGCCAGTGTGGCAACAGGAAGAGTGGAATGCTCCAGGAATAAACACAGGGAGTGTAAACCCTTCTCATGCACACATCACCTGTGCCTTCACTTGTGGATCACATCTGACTCTGGATTCAGTGAGCACAGCACAGGCTTCTTGCCCAGCTCACTAACATCCAAAAGGCCCTAAAAATCATTGTGAGACCTGGGAAATTCTCACAGAGGTGAAGTCAGACCCTCAGCCCCAAGCCAGTGGTAAGTCCATCACTGGTGCCATGCAATGAGGTCACCTTTCAGCACGGCGGTCTCTGAGGTACCCCAGCTCAGCTGGGGCAGGGCCAAGGAAGAGCTATTTTCAAAGCCACTCCAGAGCTGTTCTCACTCCAGGGTTTTGAAGACTGAGCTGAGAAACAGAGATGAGACTTGGAAGAAATATGAGACCCGGGGAGCCCCAGACAGGAAAGGTCCTTGCAGGGTGGCTGCTGCCAGGGCAGGATGCCTCAGAGCAGTCCCAAGGAGGGGGTGATGTGGGCTGCACACAGGTGTGGGGCATCTGGCTTTCTCATGCACCAGATGTGCTCTCACAGACACCCCTCTACCCCAGCTCGTGTTTCCATTACCAATGGGGAAAATATAACTGAGAAAAAGACAAAATGACCCAGGGGTCTCATGGACAAATGTTGCTCGTACCTAAGTCTTGGAAGCAAAGCAGAGTTACAGTATGCTGGGAGAGAGCAAGCTAACCAGCTCTAGCATTTGCCAGTTCTCATCTGTGAGCTGCCACCACACAGGCAACTAAAGCAGGACACACCAATTCCAGTTCCCATCATAATTTACAAGCTAATTTACAGTCAAAATAAACATACATGTGAGGGGAAAGAAAAAAAAAACGGGGGGGGGATATGAGAGTTTTCCTTTCTCCACATTTCTTTTGTGGATCTTGTTTCACCTCTAAGCTACAGTGTTAAAAGATTAATGCTGCCTCTCTTTTCAGCCATATCACACCAAATCTGTTGTGAGTACACAAAAAACAAACTCCTTTCCTGCTTGTAATCTAGTCATATTCTCAAGACTCAAACTGGGTCCATTCTAGTTTAGAAAACTACACCACTACTGCAACCTATCTGAGCACAGATCTTCCTCTTGGTGGAGCAGTAACCAGGGTGAAATCTGTTCCTCTCTGCCAAATCCCAGTACTTAAAAACAAATGAGAACAGCAAACAACTGCCTCAAGCCAGCCAGCAGACATCCCTGGAACACAGGAAGGGGAACTCACTGGAGTATGGAGGCACCTGGCTGGATGACTCTGCTGGTTTCCTAGCTCCGGGGGGACAGACCAGACACAGAACAGAGCTGTGTCTGGATGACAAATCCAGCTCGTTGTGTCACACAGGCAGAATAAGACAGTACTTACCCTCCCATATTTTTCTCATGCACTGATGAGGTTTTAAAGCCCACAGTTCAAATTCTGATTTAATCTCCAACTTCACCCCTCAGGTTTTTGGCATTTGCCAACTTGAGTTTCTAAACACTGTTTTCAGGCCTTTCCAGCATCTTCCTGCTAAGAAGATGCTGAGTTGTCCCACACAATCAGAGCAGTAAGCCAAAAGCAGAAAACCTCCCTGCTGTATTTCCCTGCATGGCCATGCAAATGACCATGAGAGGCATAAAAAGGTAAAAAGTGGAATCTGCACCCATGATTTGTGGCAGTAACTTGACCAGAGAGCTGCAGAACTGGAACAGCTGGGAGCCCTGCAGCTTGGTTACAAACCACCTCTGAGCCTCTTGCCAGGCTTGTTTGATTACTTAATTTAAGTTCATCCTTGGGGGTGTGTGAGCAGAATATGATGTGTCTAATTCTTGCAGACATGCAGTATCTGTGCTGCATTAGCAGGGTTTTGTTTGCTCTTAACTGATATCCTGGGTCATGTCAAAGACCTGTCAAGGCTATCTTAACTCCAGCATATCCAACAACTACAGCCTACAGAAAGAGAAAAAGAAACAGAATTAGTAATGACTGGTCACTTCTCCACTACCACTTCCCAGCTTCTGGAAGCAGATGAGCAGCTTCCCTGCAAGGGGAGGAGACAAAGGAAGGGGATAGCATCCACCCTTTACAATTACATGTGTGCATGAGGGAGAAGGAGCATCTGTGCAGAGCACAATGAGGACTCATATTTCTGTTTCCAGTCTGTCTCAATCCACCTACATTTACTTTCCACGTGTGATGGAACTATTTGTGAAGCAGAATAACCACAAGACTCAGTTTCTGCCATTTAAGAGTTGTCAGGTTATTAGGAAACAGAACATCTAAGCCTACAGAGCATTAGAACCTTAGAGTGACAAATGTAAAATGGAAACAAGAACATACAGGCTCTCTGTGAAACCTGCCTCCCTTGTGGCCTTCTCAAATACCCTACCCAGGTCTGAAAGAGGTTGTGCAAGGCAAGCAAACAAAAATAATACAGCTGCACTTGGAGGTAAAGATTTTTCAGCTTACTGCCTCTTAAATCTGAATGCCTTCTGACTTTTAAACAATTTTAACTCAAGGCTTGTGTCCTTCTCCTCAGCAGATGGTTGGTGTTTCATGACAACCTTAAAATATGAGCATTTCCTGGTGGAAGAAGAAAATCTCCATTCAAGAAAAGAGAATTGGAAAAAGAAACAATCAACAGACAAAACAGACACTTGAATTTTAAATCCTCCAAGTTTCACTGACCAATTTTGAATACAGGAATTACATCAATTTCACTAAACTGGTTTTAGAGAATGATTTGTATCTGAATTTGTTCTGAAATAAAACCTATCACTCCCAAAGAGTACAGCTTAATGTGGAAGTCCTCGGGGCCAGTGCTGGATGGGGAAGTGAGGTGGAGGTTTTTCTAACCCAATCACTTCTCAGGTTCTACATCATCATGTCAGTTGCAAGGAATAAAACAGACACCAAGGGGAAACAGCACTTTAAAAAAAAACTACTTTCCAATATGAAATTACTTAATTCCCCCATCCTTCTTCTCTGCCAAGGAACAAATATTAAAAACTGACTCAAAACTGGCTTCAACCTTCTTCAACTGAAATGAGTTTTAACAGGAAAGTATTGAGGCAGACATGAGCATTTTTAAAATCACTCCTTAGTTTACAACGCATCTTGCAATGTTCAGCTGTGAGAGATCACTCTGCTGTCATCAGCAATGATGATCATTCAGATGAGGGCAATGTTTGTATATTAAATCCAATTCTGGTCCAAATGGGTACAACCTGCATCTGATTTTGACTGCCATTACAGCATCATTAGACTCACAGAAGCCAACAGGAAGAGTTTAATTTCCTTCATGGTGCTGGATCAAACCTCACATGAAAGCAAGATTGGTAAAGTATCAGAAGGATGCTGCCAAATTGAAGAGGCTTATGAGAGAAGCAGCTGAATTAATTTTGGCCCAAGAGGAATTGACTTGAGGGATGTTCAAAATAGGACAAGCAGAGCTCTACTCAAATTTCCGGCAAAGGGATCTTTGTCATCGAGTGCCCTGGGGCCAGGGATACAGGAATAGCTTGGTCAAATAAGAACTAACAAAAACCTGCTTGCTGCTGTTAAGCGCATCAAGATTGACACGACAGAGAGACAAAATACAACCTGGAAATTGCTGTTTTCTACGTGCCTCAACCACCTCTGCACCGAGTTATTTGTGCCTGTGGGAGTTCTTTTGGAGCACCTCCCTGCTCTGAGGACAAGGGTCCTTCTACATTGTACCAGCAGGCCTGGGCTGATGCATTTTCCCATCTGTGGAGCTCATGCACAGTGCTGGAGCAGGCACAGCTTGTGGCCACATGCAGACCCAGCACACCATGGTGCTGCCCAGCCCATTTCACACAGCCCCAGAGCGGCTCTGCTGCAGCTACAGACCCTCACTAGCCCAAAGGGCGAGTGCTCCCTGCCCAGGCTGCCTTGTGGCTGCAAAGAGGCGGTGTTGCTACAGCCCAGCCTCCCTTCTGGCTCCCAGCATCCAGGATTCCTGCTCTGCAGCAACACTTGCATGTAGTTTATATTAGCATGCAAATCTTCCGGCTTTGATTTGTAACCTTACGTATGACCCCCAGATGCAGCGGTTGGAAAAGCAAAGCAAGGGCCTGGGAAAACGAGCAAAACTCCTCCAGGCCCTTTCAGAACAATGACAAAGCTCTGGGACATTCTTAGTCCAAATAATGGAAATCTCCTGGGATTTTGCCATAGAATTGTGGGATTTTTTTTCTTCTCATTTTGAGTAGAGGGAAATAAAAAGTTCATATAAACCAAGAGACCCTCAGATTCACAAAGCCGGACCTGAGGGGCACAGTACTCTAAGTGTGAAAAAAAAACAACTCTGAAACAAACTCTTCTAGTTTCTATCCTGTTTGTGCAACTACGTTTTTCATGCATGACTAAAGGATAAAACTTGAGGTGCAATCAACATCAACCAGCAAAGCATTCCAGAACTGCCAGCATAACATGCTGACAGATCACAGAATGGTGTGGATTGGAAAAGACCTTGAATATGATCTAGTTGCAACTCCCCTGCCATGGGCAGGGAAACTGTATTTGCATTTTAAATGCAAAATGATAAAAGAGCAACTGAAAAAAGAAGCTATCCTCAAAATATAAACACCATTCTGCAAATGTTCAATGCACATAGATCTTTAATTATACTGCATGACTACATCTATATATATCTATAATAATATAAAAGAATGAATGTTCTTTACAGAACAATTCTAACCATGTAAAACCAATTCCTGGAAAAAAGGGAACAAATTTCCACAGCCCCTGAAAGACGCAATGCTGAAGTCACTGGAAAAATGTCTTTCACTGTAGTGACCTTTGACTTCAGGCTTTAGAGAAATCTATGCTTCTTGTGGGGAGAAGAGTGAAAGAAGAAAATTATTTTGTGTCCTAGTCTTGCAAACAATGACTGAATTGCACTGCAAAATGCCTAAGAGGCAAACATGGAGCACCCTCCTTATTCCAGCCCTCAGCCCCTGGCCTTCTGGCCCAACCAGGAAAACTGATGCAAGAGTCCAGTGCAGAATGGATTCCCTCCCGGTAGGGCATGGCACTCAATTTAACACAAAATTACCTTCTTCCTGTGGACCTTCAGGGTTTACAGGAAGATACTGTGCCAAATCCTCACACCCTCAATCACTGCCTGTTTGCTAAGCTGAACTATTGTCTCTGCCCTTTCCTTCCCTCCTACTCTTCTCACAATCATCCTCCTTTTCCCTCCTTTTCCCATGCTTGACTTCCTGCCTCCCCACTTGCAGGAGCAGCCTCTCCAGCCCCAGCCATGCAGGACTGTCACAGGCAGTGCAAACCCATCCCTCTCCAGCTCTGCAACCTGGCCCATACACAGGGACAGGGACACAGCCATGCCCAGCAAGTTCCAGACTGCCTTTAGCCAGCACCCCAGGAGGAGCGAGCACTGCTCCGCCCTGCCGGGATGCACAGAGATGGGAGAGATGGGAGATCTGCTTTGTTCAGCCCAGAGCAATACCAGGCTTTGGGTATTTCTGCTCAAAATGTTGCTCCCTTTAAACCCTGCAAATATAAGGATCTGGTGATAGGAAAAGCTCTTTAACTGCTGGACACAGGGATGGCTGCTGGACAGGACAGTCACATTTCACCCCCGTCACCCACTGCCTTGCTTCACCCCCAGCTGAGGAACTGGGAGATGAGTCTCCAGGCTGTACTGCAGCCAGAGGAGTCCTACTGACCTGCACTGCCCACCAACCCAGCCTGCTTCTCTGCAGTTTGTACATGGGGTACAAAGGAGATGGGCCCCTAAAAGAATGCTAAATTAGGGTAGGTGGTGATTATCAGCAGTTGTGACCATACTGCCAAAGGATCTGATCACCAAATCCAGCCCCATACCTGGCTCATGGCCTGGCACAAGCCACCACCTGAGCTCCTGCTGTGAGCCTGGACTCTTTCAGTGTAGGGGTGAAGAACACTCCCAGGGATTTTCAGTCACTCTAAGCTGGGCTTTGTCACTTGCACAGCTTCTCCCCATAAAAAAACTCCACATCTTCTCTGGAGACATGCACTGCTGTTTGGAAATGCAGCTTCTGCCAGAGATGCCAGGGTGGCAGTGGCTACACTAATTCCTTCTTGTTTCACAGCTCAGGCAAAAACCTCACTTACCCTGGGAATTACTAATTTTTGGAAGGAAGGTATGTGGCTGCAAGTCAGCATGTGCCCCATTAGAAATAAGATTTTTAGGGCCTTGCCCATATTATATGTTCTATCAAAATCACTAATAGAACATGAATCAGCAAAATGATTTATAAGTTTACATTTCTGTCAAATTCGGGGCTTACAGTGCTTGAGAACAATAAACAAACCTCTTCCTTTCATTCCCAAGCCTGAATGTTCTCCCACTCTTAGCCACTTAAAGGGAATTATGTATATTGCACAGACAGAAACTCTATTAAATCTGCTAAAATGTCCACCCAAAGCCCAGAAAGATCACTGACTGTAACAGCAGGCTTTCAAGACCTAATACAGCTGCACTCAACACATCAGCACCTGGAGACAGCAGGAAGTTGCTAGGGAGAATTTGAAGAAAAAGCCCTAGCTTTATGCAGCCCTACACTGGGATCTCAAACTGGCCAAAGCTACTCATCTCAGATCCCTGTCTAGGTAGGTGGCAAGGGTACACATCCATCTCCAGAGGTGCCTCTTCCTCTGCCTGCAGGAAGAGACAAATCCAGGCAGACATCTAATGCCTACCAGGCTGAAGTTAAGGTGGATGAACAGTAAGGAAAGGCCCTCATGGTGCAGAGATGCCCAAATTGACACCAACCTGTGTCTCCTCTATGATGCAGCACGATCAGTCCAAAGCAGCTTGACTGGGTCAGCTCACTCACACGAAGAGCCCCAAATCTTTGCTAGGCTCATGAGCTCTGGCCCAGCACCACTGGTAGTGATGTAACACTTCCACGTGCCTGACCCTTTAAAAAAAACGAGGATTTGACTCCAATCCTCATTCAAAAGATTCAAAGTTTTTAACCTGGGTCCCCAGAGTGATTCTGAATTCTAATTTATGAAGCGCTGAACAGGAAGGAGCTGGAGGCAGCACTGTAATTTAGCACGAGGCAGAGAGGCAAAGGGCAGGGAGAGACAAGCCCTGCAGCCACCTCTGCTCCAGGGCTGCCTGGCCAGGGGGCAAGCTGAGCTGAAATCCCTCAGCCCCGTGTGCAGGGCATGAAGCAGTGGGCTGAATGCCACAAAATGCAGGAGGTGTGAATTACAGCATCTTAACTCACACCCTGAAGTGTCTTATTGCAAAAGGGCTCCTGGCAGAGGTAGGATTTTTTATTTCCAATGTTGTAATTCCCCTGTCTCTTCCCTCTCCCCCACAACCACCCCTCCAGCAGAGGTACATCCAAAGAGGATCAAATCTCACCCTCCTCAGCCCTGTGAAATGCAAGCAGAACTTGGCCCACTGTGCCTTTTCTTAAGGCTTCAGCAATATTAAATTAATACTCTTTAAATATGAAACACTTGTTGCCTTGGAACAACACAAAGATGGATGTAAAATCACTGGATTCACAGATGGGTGCAATGGGTGGGCTCTGCTGACAGGGAAAGCATCCCATGCTCTAGCAGAATGCCTCCCTTTCCATCTTCCACACACCCTCTGTGGCAGGGGCAGATGGGCTGCCACGAGGTGCAAGGAGAGCTCTCGGGTCAGGGCCTTGTTCTCCAGCTCTGTTTGCAGGCTGCTGCTGGGAGCTGGCTTCCACCTGCATGCTCACAGGTAAAAATAAATCCTTGCCCACACACCAGCAGATGTAGACTGTCAAGTGTGAGGGCCTGTCCTCAGCAATTCCACTGGGCCACTAGCTCCAGGATTTGCCCTGGTCTGCCTCGGGAAGAAGGAACGGACATCCTGGACATCCCCTAGCTGGAGCAGCAGGGTGATCCATCACTCCAGGGCCAGGAGGATAGATTCCATGGTTGAAAAAAACCAAAATCTGGGGCAAAAATCTGCTCACAAGTCAACCAAATTCCACTGGAAGCAGCAAACATGGAGTAAGTGTTCCACAAGGCATCCCAAATCCTGTCTGACACAGCCCCTGTGGCTGCCCTCACTTGATGGAAGGGACAAAGTCAGACAAAATGATGGCAGGAGCTCTACCAGACGAGAAAGCCACAGGCTTGGGTGCCAGAGAGACACCACCAGGCTCCCACAGTCTCTCCTCCCTTTAACCATCCAAATTGCTCCTGAGGGTAAGCAAAGGAGGCCAGTTGGAGAACAGACTGGTAGTTTCAGTGGAGGATAACCACCAGCCCTGAGACGTGGCTGACCACAGGGCAAAACCACAGCCCCATCAGCATTCTCCAGGAGTGTCTCAGACAGCCCAGGACTGCCCTGGATGGGACAGACCAGAGTACAGCTTGGGCTGTGTGGCTGTGTCCCATACTGTCTGTGCTCCAGACGACACGATTTCTGCTCCCCCAGCTGTCTGGGAGGCTTCTCCACCAGCAACACAAAGACAGCCAAAATGTTCCTCAAGGCTTGTAAATAAGGAGGCACACCTCACTTGGTGGTGAGATTTTTCTTGTTCTCCATGGTCACAAGAAAACCCTTTTCTGAACACTGAGATGAGTGATTTGCTTTGGTCCCATGGATAAATGTCATCTCCTCAGGACAGGAAATCTTCCTAGAAAGTGTAGGGCAGAGACTGAACAGCCTGTGCAGATCACAACAGCAATCCCTTGGAGACTCAGCCTGCCAGGGCACTGAAGGACATAGTAAACTTCCAGAAAGGGCCTTAATTCCAGAGATATCAATGGGATTTAAGTGTGCACTGAACTCTTGTCACTGATCTGCAGCCTGTGACCATCAAGGCCTTCCTCTGTGTCCCTTTGTCCCAAGAAGTGAGAAATTACAGTGCCTGGACTTCTACAACTGCTGATTTGGGGGCTCTGTGAAAATCCTAACTTGCTGAGTATCATCCTTCTACTATAATTCTGGGCTTTCCCCAAAGCAGCCCATGCAGTTGCTCTACACCCCTGACCAACAGTGCTTTTCCAGCCTTGCAGAGATGAGCAGGAACCCTCCAGCCCAACATCTCCACAACTCCAGCACACACAAATTGCTCCCATACTCTATTTTCACACATCACTCGCAACCTGCCAACTTTCAGCTGGAGATGACTGAATCCTCTCCATATTGGCTCACTTCTTGCCACAGCTGCAGCAGCCTACACAAGCTTCCAACCCTTGTTAAACCTCACTAGCTGTGGATGCCAGCCTGACAGCAGTGCAGCCTGGGGAGGGATGAAGCAGCCCCTCCATGGTGGCAGGAAAGCCAAGCCATGGCTGCAGGCACTCCGCAGGCAGGACCCTG
>NW_005054300.1:4077360-4082287 GCF_000277835.1 Geospiza fortis | reverse complement strand
GCCACAAGGCTTTGGTGTCACCTGCACTGCCTCTTAGCTTGAAACCACAAAAAGCCACAGCCAGCCCCCCAGATCAGCAAACCACTATCACAGCAAGAAATCACAGAAAACAGAAAACAAAGTCACACTTCTACCTGTTTAGCCCCATTGCAGGCCCATGGATTTAAGAAGCAGGACAGCCAAAACAGGCTGAATTTTTTTCAGGAGTTCAGAGAAATCCCATCTGCAGATGTGGCCTCTCAAACAGGTCCATCAGCACACTTGGAAACACCTGAGAGGCTGACTGGAGACCCATCTACCCTCTCACTGACATGGGAGTCCTCCTTAGCTAAAAACCAACTCCAAAGCACCACTGAACTACAAATCTCCTTGGCAGGGTAAATTATCGGAGCATGATTTAAAAGTGAGCTCTGAAGTGAGGGAGCTCAGCCAACCCCTGCATCTGGCCACAATATTGAGAGTCAATCCCCTAGTTAACAACCTCAGACTCCATCGAGGTGTGACATTAAAAAACAACCCAAATAATATCCCAGCCATGTCATTTTATTCTTTTTTTCCCTTGAAAGGACATCTGGCATGCAAGCCTTGGGTTTTCCCTCATCCCAGAAAAACCAACAGCCACATTTTCCAGAGGTCTCTTTTCCCTACCCAGGGAGTGGAAGGGATGCAGTCAGTTAATGCATGGCTCCTAACATTTTTCCAGCGAGATGGTTGGACTCCCATTCCCTTCTGCCATGGAGGAACACAGCTGCCATAATCAGCCTGTAGCTGGGAAGGGGATGGAAATACCATTCCTGTCACTGCTGCATAAAAATCAGCAGCTGACACTGACAGATTGCAATGAACCTATAACCCCCTTTAAGAAGGTAAAGCATCTCTCTTATCTCCCATAGAAAAACCCTCCAGAAACAAGTGTCTCAGGCTGCACACATCTATTTATAGCAATAGTCTGTAGATCTGTTTTATAGATCTACAGACTGTAGATCTATACAAGCAAAGCTTCCTCCACGTCCAGGCTCTTGCATGTACCTTTGTAACCCCTTTAGAAAAGCAATTTCAGGACTGCTCTGGTGAAGTAAACACTGATTTCAGTTGCACAGTGTGAGGGCTGCACCTCTTGTGCTCCCAACAAATGTTCTGTCCTAGCAGGCAACAAACCTGGTAACAGTGGAAAATATTTGTGCAGCCTCTTCTGTTTTTAGGTTGACATGAGCTGAAATTCTCTTCCAGCTCCATGTTCTTGTGAATTTTTTCAGCTGCCAATAAACCATCTTTTCACCAGAAGGAGCTGTGGAAATGGGCTCAGATATCTATCACAGCTCCAGCAACCTGACCAAACTCCTCAGGACAAAACCAGGTAGGACTCAGACCAAGCCAAGCAACAAAACTACTTTAGCTCCTACCCTCAAGTGAGCATGGGGCCAAGGGCCACTAATGCCAGTGGGATTGATGTGAGGATGGAGCTTGTGAGAAGCCCAGTCTGAACTGTGAAACATTGAAGAGTTGTTTCCAAACATTAGAACATGGCCTTAAAAAGGAGCACAGTGTTTCCAGAGGAAAATAGAATTGAAGCTACATGACTGAGAGGGAGCCTTGTTTGGAAGCTCCAATCCAAGAACCAATTCAACCTTGTCAGCTTTGAGCCCAAAGCTGAGGGGATGGCATCTGGAGGTGAGGGCAGTAGGAGAGTGTTGTTTTCCAACAAGGGAAGAAATGCTTTTTGAGAAAATCCTGTGCTTTGGTTTTAAAGACCCGTGGTGAAATGCAGAGAAAATTCACAAGCTTGAGAATACCAGTACCTGCACACACAGCTGGGACACGTAAACTTGACAGTGCCAGACACAAGACAGAAGAAAATAGTGTTTTGGAAGCAATGGTTTTTTCCAGGAAAAAAGAGCAACGTGGCTATAAAATAATGCATTTTCATACCAAGTTTATTTCAAGCCTTGTGCTACAGGCAGTGCTGGCCTACTGACTGCCAAGCTGGCTACTGTGTTTCTCTTCACCCTGTGATACTTATTTGATTGGCAAGATAGTATTCCAGAGCTATAAAACCCTCCTGGAACATTCTTCCAATAAACCAAATTCCTTTTCTTAGTAATAATTTTATTTGACTAATTATTAGCAGCACTTGGAACAAAACAAAGAGCACAGGCAGAATCCAAGAGGATTCAGTCTCTGCCCAGCAGCTGTTCATGCACTGCCTGAGATGGACAGGACTGAGATCTCCATCTCAGCTCCCCATCCTGGACAGCAGAATAAGCAGAAGTCTACTGGGAGCATGCTGGGGAGCTGCCTGCTCTAGGGAATGATGTATCTCAAAGTCAATAACATCTGACTCAACTTTATCTCCTACCTTGGCTTAGGAAAGACGCTCTCTTGGGCACTTGCCTTCAAGGAGTAGTCCTGTCTATCCATGTCAACATAGGCAAGTTTGCTCTACAGGGTGCAATGACCCTTATAATGATGAAATTGCCCTTTGGCAGGGATGGGGAAGAGTAGTAGCTGTACTTTCCCTATACAAAACAAACAAGAAGTATATTCCTTTCATTTCTTTATCAGCAACTGAAGACATAATCTGGATGCAGTACCTGGGAGACTGAACTGCTCTGCAGCCCACAGGGAAGCAGCATGATAAGGGAAGGTCTAGTTAAACCCAGATAAAATCCATTCTAGGGGCACTGTAGAGATTAAAATTCAGGAGTTGGAAGGCAGTTATTCACAGAAATGAAGCAAGAATCAAGGGCACAGTTATATTTAAATTCACAACTAATATAAGGGGCAGGTTGCTGAAATGCAGTAGTACAGTGAACCCCATGCAACCAAAGCTGCCCCTCCCAGCAGCAGAATAAACTCCCCAGAGTCTCTCTGGGGCACACTCAAGTCCTGTGGGATATTCCTGTGGGATATAAAAAGCCTGCTGACTTGTTGGCAGGGGGCACAGCAGCTCAGTCACGCAGAGGGATTTTCTCCTGGAACACTTCTCACCTCACTCCGTGTGCAGGCACAGACACACACAGCCCCCAGCCCAGCAGCGATGGGATATCCCAGCACCAAATGCTTCAGAAAGCTCAAACACCAGGCATGGCTGGTGGGGAGAGAGCACAGGCTTCAGCATCATGGGGAAGGAGGGCCTCCAAGGCCCCAGCCCACCTCCAGCTCCATCTCCTCTCCCATGGTGCCTGGGGCAGTATTTCCACTGAAGTCCTGTGTTTCCACAGACCCAGGTCTGAGGCCAAGAGCAAAGGCAATCCTGGGATGAACCTGCCCTGCGCAACGTGCAGAGGGCAACATAGTTGTCCCCAGAACAAGGAATGTGAGGTTTAAAATAATCTTGAGAGGGCAGGCAGGGGGAAAGGACAATATCCTGAAGCATAAAACCACGATGAGCACATTCGTTTCACAGTTGCTCGAATATGAAGCCGAGCGCTGGAGCTCTGCCAGCCAGTCAGTATTTTTATGACTGTATCAAAGCACATGATAAAAACAAAAAGCTTAAGGGTCAAACTCAGTACCAGGATTAGTAACCAGCTGAAATAAATAGCATGATACCAGGTCTGAACAGGATCCTCTGATCACTTAAAACACGTCTGGTTTTTTACACGGACAGCAGCCGTACCTGAAACCTATGGGCCAAATTCCTCCCCTTCAGCCCCTTCAGGTGGGGAGGGCGTTGTGCAAAACCTCTAAACCATCCCCACCAACAAGCACCAGCAGAGCCTGCAGCTGTCTGGAGTCACGTACATCACCCAGCAGAGCACTCTGCCCAGGCCCTTCCCTCGCTGCTATTTCAGTCCCCTAATGCAGACACTTGTCCCTGTCAGGGCTGCCCCCCACAGCAGTGGAGTATTTCCAATCATCCCTGCATTAGGCACTAATGGTATGACATGCTCACAGGTGAAGCCTGCAAGCATCAGGAGAAGAGCAGGGCTCCCTTCTGGGTAGACCTCAAGTTCTTACAAGGAGGACTAGATATTTTTAATTTATTCAGAATAAGGAATCAGCCACCTTGTGCTAAGGGATTTAACAGAAGAAGTTGCATCAGAGATTCTGAAAGACCAAAGGGTCCTTTCATGCTACATCAGAAACTGTAGGTTGAGAAAGGGAATTCATTGCAGAGCAGGAGATCCCAGCCCATGGAAACTGTGTCCATGACTGCCAGCAGCTGAGACTGAAGGAACCACTTGGGAGCCCTGCTTAGACTGTGGCTGCTTTCCCAAAAGCCAGCATGGTCACTCCAGAGCTCCACCATGGTTATACACATGGATGCTGCTCACTGGCACTGCTGCAGCTCAGAGAACAAAGGGTTTGCAGCAGCTCTGAGCTGAAATGCCTGGAATTCAAGCCCATCAGAGACACCTTCTCACCCTGTGGGTATCAGTACTCTGTGCCTCCCTCAGCTTTGTCCTGATAAGGAATGAACCAGGAGAGGGATGTGGCACTGGGGTGGTGCCATGTCCCCTGCTGCAGACAGGAGCTGAATGGATCCAGCAGGACATGGGGCCCCCACTGCAGCCTCCTTCTGCATGGCCACACAGCCAGGGCATCCAACAGAGACCTTCACTTCCAGCTGAATTTCTCTTTTATCCAAGGAGACAGGAGCCTTCCCTATCGAATCATCTCCACGAGTGAATTTAAATGTAATAGATCAGAGAGAAGCTTAAAGCTTGGGTTGTTTGCTTTAAACACTGGATGGCTTGGTTATTTTGTCCACTGGTTAGGCTCCCTTTTATGTTACACATAGAGATAATTCCTGATTTTCTAGGGCAAAACTGGGAGTGATTTCCTTTCAAAAAAGCTTTTTGACTAAATAAAATTACTCATTTATGGCATTCAGCATTTTTCAACAGTGCTTTTAGTTTCTGCACAAGATGCAGTATTTTATTCCAGAAGATGAAAATTCAAATAAAAGTCTTTTTCTACCCTT
>NW_005054300.1:4055075-4077304 GCF_000277835.1 Geospiza fortis | reverse complement strand
AAATACACAATTCTAGCCAGTTCCTTCTATTGCAGACAGAACCTCTCTTACAACAGGAATTAAGGACAATTTGGGGACTATGTATGCACAATGGAGGTTTTTGGTATGTGCATGTCATTGTGACCAATTTGTATACAAAGACAAAATTACAGCTGGAGGAAAGCACTGAGGGAGGAAATGACTGTGAACAGAAAGAGAAGAGTCTGATCTCCCTTGTTCAAGCTGTTTACCAACCATCACTTCTGTGCCTAAGCTCTGACTTCATTTCACACAAGCTGACAAAAAGTTCTCATCCCACAAAGTGCTGAGCATGCTCTACTCCCACACACCTCTCTCCATCATCAAGGCTGGGTGGATTTGGGGCTGCCACTTAGCCCCAAAAACACGGAGAGATGGCACCAAACATCACTTCTAGACTGCCCCGGGCAAGCTGTAATTTTGATTAAAGAAGAATTTCTACCTCCCCGAAGCAGTCTCAGCTCCCACTCAAATTTTCCTTTTGATCTATCTGCCCCCTTCATCAGATTTTTAAAGAGTTAACGGTGTTGTCTTCCCTCCTTCCTGACACTGTCTGACCTGCAAGGCTTGGCTGGGGCCAGGCTCAAAGAACATCATACAATAACACACCTCTTCTGATGCAGTGTGTCTGTGAGAGATGATGGGGCTGTGTCATGCCTTTGCACAAAAGCAAAGAGCAATTCTGGGGAAGAAAATGCAAAGAGGAACTTTTTTCCAGGAATAAATCAACAACCTGTCACAAACAGCATATGCAATAATTTCCTTGTTTACAGCTACAACTTGTCTGATGAAGCAATCAAAAACAAAAACCACCAAGATTTTTCTGACCTTCTTCCTTATCTGAAACTGGTATCAGCAGGAAGAACACAGGTCGGACCACACTCCAAAGAGGAGGTGTAGCCTTACCCCAGAATATACTTTAAATATACTTCATATCTAGTAAATCACAAGGCTGTTTAACACATGACTCCAGAACCCCGGCGTCACTGCTACCACATCCCCAGTCAAGGAGAGCTGGGCAGGGAACAGAACTAAACTTGCAAGCACTGTCTCTCCTTGTGACTGCACAGATCACTTGTACCCCCCTATAAAGGCACCTGGCATCTGCTAAGCTGAAAACATTGTCAGGGATGGAAAAACGCCCCTATATGCCCCAAAACTGAAGTAGGGAAAAGACAAGGAAAAGACAATGGCTTGCATCAAGCTAAAAAACACCAGTGGCCACCATGGCCTTCATTAAGGTAATTCTGAAACTCTGATTTTAATAAGATAGGGGAAGAAAAGGAGGGAGAACCTCAGCTGATGATTGATTTGCCAACAGCCGTGTGCAGTCAGGGTGAGGACAGAAGCTGTGTCTCCTGATACTTGAGTTGCTTGGAGAGATGTTTCACCACAGCTTTCCCCTTGAGAAACTCCTCTCACTGAAACTGCAGTTCAAATATCCCTCACTTCAAGGGGCTGAAATTTCAAAGCAGATGAGCCCTTCCATGAAACCCCATCCTCATGTTGTTCTCCTTGCTGCCTGAAGGAGATGATGCTGCTCCTCTCTTAACATTATCAAACCAAAGACATCGGTTTTGAACAAGTTTCATGTGCCCATAGCAGACCAAACTCTGGAAAAGCCAACATATTTTGGCTTGCTGGCCCAACTGCAGGCTTTGAGCACACAGTTCTGGTTCTGTGGACCAGTTTGTGTATCCTGGAGAAAGAAGGACTGTAATACCTTAGTGACATGGGGTGGGGACAGACAGCCCTGACACTCAGAGACAGACAGGCAGATCCCAGCTGGCTTTAAGGGGCAGAGCAGACGCTGCAGTGCAAACCCCAACATCCAGAATGAGAAATCAGGTAAACATCCTAAGCTCTGTGCTGTCCCAGAGCACAAACCAAAGGCTACAGGCAGTTCCAGCACACCTGCACAAGGTCCGGTGATGGCACAGACCTGCTTTCTTTATAAGAAAAAAAGTAGGGAGAACAAAAAAAAAAAAGGTAAAAAAAAAATTGAAAGCAGACTGTTTTTTACGCTTAGCATTCACAAAGTGAGATGTGAGAGTCCAAAAAGCTGCTTAAGGCCATCCCACAAATGTGCCAAGGCAGAGACCTCCAAATCTGAGGGATGCACTGAATTACTGTCCTTGCAGGACTTGCACTGACTTTCTTTTCTTGCCTCTTGGACCACATCTATGGAGTTTGTAGCAGGTGCAGTGCAGAAGAAGGCAAGCTATAAAGAAGTGGCTCCCAGGCAGACACTGAGAACCACCACAGGATGGGTCAGCAGCTCTGGCAGTTCAGCTCTCCTCAGCAGGGAGCGTGTGGGGACTGCAGGTGAGATCTGCAGTCACACTTTTGGCACTGGACATCTCTCACAGAGACTCAGAGCAGCCAGTGGGACAAACCTGTGTGCACACCTGAGCTGTGTCACATGGACCAAGGGCACCGACCACTTGTCCCATCCTCCCATCTAAAACAGAGGAGAAAACAATTCCAAGCACTGACCCTTGAAATTGTTCTGACGACTAAAGAGCCAGGTTATAACAGTGCTGAAGCTGACTCTTACTTCTTGCTAATTCTTATTCTGAGTATAAAATTAAACAGTTCATTTTAAAAGCAGTAAAATGACTCCCACTTCAGAACACAACTCTCAAGGGGAAAAAAGAAAGTTTGCAATTTCAGCAGGGCAATGCATGAGATGGTCTGTTAATTACCAAAGGAAAGGCAGCTGGTTCAGTTCCTGCTATCTTAATCATTTTCCTCTCTTTGATGTCTTGATCACATCTTTTGAACAGCACACTTGAAGCATAACACTGCAGAGAACACTTATTTTCATAATGAAAAGGAAATATTTTGCTCCATGCATAATATTTAGTTATCCTGATAGGCTGCACTGATAGGGCTTCATATATTGTGTTTTCAAACTAATGCTGAGTTTAAAAGGCCTGCAGGGCAGTGCAAGGCTTCTATCAGATGATAAATACGTAATCGGTGTACATGTCCAGCATCCTTTAAAGTGACATCAAATGGTTTCTAATAAGAAAGATGCAAGCACCCAAAACTTTCTTGTCCTAAAGGCATGAAAAGGAAGTTTACTTGTTTCGCATTTTAGTTTTCAAAGTTAAAATATCTAGGCCATATGAAAATGACATTAATCCTTCACACAGTGTGACAGCATATCCACTGCTGCAGAGAATACATAATCAAAAACTCTCTCCCACTTCCCACAGACACCAGAGAGGGCCAAAAATCTGGAGCAAGCACACAGTTTTGAAAGCTGCCAAGAACAGGATGGAGTTCTGTGAGAGTTGCAGTGATCTGTAGAAAATATATTTGCATGTTCCTTCACACAGCGCTGCAGTAACAGGAAAAGCTGGAAGATGACCCAGCTACACGTACATGGCACTGAATTCCTCGAGAGGCAGCTGGCCTCGAGTGCTGGGACAGCAGCTTTCTACAGCTGCCTGCAGTTAGAAGGTCCTTCCTTAATAAATGGGCTGAGATTCAATTTATCCTAACTGTAAACTGGAATTTAAGTCACTAGGGATATTCCCAACAGGCTGCACACCAGAGTAAGAGGTAGTGAAGCATGCAGGAGAACTCACTAAAAAGATGTTCAGAGACAGGAAAAATGTCTGCAAAATGCTTATGACCTGGGCAGAAAGTTCAAGGTTATGGCAAAAACTCAGTCTTGGCTCTAATTCTCTATGTACAATCTGAGTATTGATATTACAGGTTACACTGAATCTATCTGAACAAAACCTGGCTGGAGGAGTGACTTCAGGATGCAGACTTGACTTTAAGCACAACACCCATTTCCTCACTCTTTTCACTTGAAACCAGATGTTTTTATATTTGTGTGTGTGACATTTACACTTAACAATGCAGACTCTGGTCAAATTTAATGAAACAGTGAGCAAAGCTATGGTTAAACTACTTCCTATGTGCCAGAGCACTTTGAACATCGTGTGTGTCACAGAGGCTGGTGAGTCAGAGGCACAACCACTGCCCAGCTGAGGGGGTCAGCTCTGCCTCGAGCTGCAGCTGGGCAGATGTGGGAGGCAGCTGGCCACTGCTCCCCATGGCCTGGTGCTGCCCCTTCCCTCCTGTGGTTAGCACCACCTCACATCTGCCAGAAGGACCAGGTGTGCCACCCCTTGAACATACAGAGAGGAAAACCCTGCAGGAAATGGGCTGTAGTTAATCCCCACTGGTTTGGGAGGAGGATGTGACCTGTGGTTGGGAGTAGCTGGAAGAGATGACACTTTATCCCAGCACAGGATAGCATCCCTGACCACAGCTCCTGACTTCCAACCGACATCAGAGCTACTCTTCCAAAAAAGGAAATAATTTGGGGCTCTTTTGGCTCCCTGAATTGGCTAACCACAGTCTCAGAGAAGCACCAAGACAAAGAGGTTGCAGGGAAGAGGATCAGGGCTGCTCCTGGCTCAGCAGCACTGTCACCCTCCACAGCAGGAGCCTGACTGGCTCTGGGACCCAGACCCACCTGCTCCTCTGGTGGGAGCTGCGTGGGGTATCAGAAAAGGGGATGCGCACCATGCACCCAGACACACAGTAACAACCTGAAACCACTCATTCCACCAGCACACGGGAAAGAACAGGGACACAAACACCTTCCCTAACACCCCTGTCCTTGTATTTGCCCCACTGCAGAGCAGCTTCCAAAAGCTGCTCACTTTCATGCTCAAAAGAACCTTTCTATTCCACCTTAGGGTGCTGCAGAGGCAGAGCTAGTGTGAGGACAGCCCAGATTCCTGACCAGGTGACAGAGGCCTCCCATGGCCTTTCTCCAGTGAGATCTCAAGAATGGAGAAAGGCAGGGATCAGCATGAATGCCAGCCAAGCCAGTGGGAGGCAGGGGAAGGCACTGCCTGGGGGTGAGCACACTCATCCTGCCCTCCAGGAGCAGAGACACACATACCCCTCAGCCGCAGCTTCATTCTCTTATTTAGCACTGCACAGAGCAGAATTCTACCCAATCAGTTTCCAAAAATAAAAATAGACTGATTTTTGTTGCTGGGGCAGCCCCCTACATTCACAGAGCCAGTAAGGGGCAGCTCCCTGTCTCGGTGCTGTCCCCTGACAGCTGAGCCACCCAGGAGCTGGGATGTGCCAAAGGAGCCCTCATGGCTGCAAGGCCATGAAAAACTGAGCCAGTGCATTCTGCAAAAATGTCAGCAACAGCTGCTGCAGCAACTTCAGTTTACTGCCCCTACATGTACCATTCTCCCCCAGCACAGGATAGACCAAGTAATTTCTATCACCAGGGGTTTGTGCTGCCTAGGGAATGCTAAGCATGCAGCTAAATCTGATTTAAAAATTCGTATTTATTAGGAAATCACATTTCTAGTGGGTTAACGATATATTTCACTAGAGGAGTTTTAGGGCATCCTAAAGAATATTACTGTATCTCTAAATAAGATTGAAAGACACTTAGTATGTTTGTAATTTGGCCTATTTTCAGCAACAGTAATGATAATAGTTTTTATATCCTGTTTCTCCTGCCAGCATGAAGGAAAACTCTTTGAGTCTAAGACAACAGCAACTAACACAGGATCATAAAACCACAGATTGTAGAAATATGAAGACACAAAATAAATCAAATTAGAGGATGTAATTTGAGAGAGGGAGGCATCTCACGTTGTGATAACAGACTCTCCTGCTGGCAAATCCATAGCACTCCATGGCCAGAATCATCATTAGCATGTTACTTTACAAAGATCTATTAAACCAGGAGAGAAATGAAAAGCTCTCCCCACCACAAAAAACAGTGAAGCAGTGGGAGTTGCAAAAGAGGCCTTTGATTCACCCTTTATTCACCAGATGAATCATTTCATATTGAGCAAACATCAAACCACACTGAAGGGATGCAACCAAAACCTCCCAATCCCTGAAGCCCCTTCAGCTGGCTCACTAAACCATGCAACATTGATCACACACATTGCCAAAGTGCTATGATTTACACTATTACATGCATTACTTAATTCATGGCATCTTTGCATAAACCTTGACCTGCACTGCAAGACCATTTGACTCAGTCTATCTACAAAGAAAGCAAGTTTGCTCTGCCATGTATTTGAGGAGGCTGAGTTTGAGGCAGGGTGAGCACCCCACTACTCATGCACTGTTACTTATTAAGTTGCAGTAAATGGCCCATGAGATTTAAACAGAGATCAAAGGGAGACCAAATCCTGCCCCTGCAATTTTGGCAACAGCATCTCTTTGCAAGATCAGTTTTGAGCATGTGGAGTCAAAATCATTATTGTAGTTCACTGCTCAAGCATGAGGCACCTCAGTTCCTCTGCCCAGCAAACCTCCATGGACACGAGGAGGAATTCAGATGTGGCAGAGTTACCTGGTGAGAGTCAATTGGTTTTCTTCCTCAGCTGCACACTCCCAGTGAAAGAGAATTAACCAATTTTTGAAAACTCACATGAGAGAAAAAACTTCCGAGAAAGAGTTTTGCAATAAATGTTCTTAATTTTAATGCTCCTTGTATAATCTTTATGTATTAGGGTAACAAAAAGTCTAGTAAGCATTTCATAGCCAGAGCAGCACTGCTAAGTGTTAGCCTCCCTTTATCTGAGTGACAGCTGTTGGCAATCCCTCCAGCCCAACTCCTGCTAATCTCCATCTGCCCATGAGGCAATGTGACCTCAGGAAATGGGCCCAGTATCTCAGGCATGTTATCATTAACAGTGTCCCACCTTCCTACTTTACAATTTGTTCCTGTGCCTTCACAGGCACATCTCTGGGGAGGCTGGAAAGGGAGCCAAGCATCTGCTGTTTGACCCAGGTGCTTGCAGCTGCACCTGACACAAAATGGCTCATTCTACACTCAAGGGTCCCAACCATGCAGTGCCCAGAAGATGCTTTTTTTTCTCCCTGGTGAATGCAGAGAGCTGACCCCAGTTCCTCAGGCCAGCAGTTGAACAAAGAGCTCCTTGATGTGTTCAGCAATCACCTAAGACACTACTAAAGACAATCCTTTTTCTTGCCCCAGAACATACTCAAGCAGCCAGAGCAGCAGTGAAAAACCAGAGCCACACCTGATACTGGCCAGCAACAGCTGAGGGGATGCTGGTGTGGGCAGCTCAAAAACTTCCAGAAACAGTGCAGTTTCTAACACACAGGTACTCACCATCTCCTGAGAAAACAGTCTCAGGCATGCCTACAAAACCCCAAAGAAATCCCAAATCCACTCTCTTGGGGCCACTCTTTCTTAAGATCTGCTCAGTGACAACAGGCAAGCTGTGCCAGATCTCCCACCTTGCAGGAATAAAAAACACCCACTAAGATCCACACCATTTCCATGTGGGACTGCATGGGTTTCACCAGGGGTATATGAGTGTTTCACAAGTCTCGGAGAAGCAGTTAGCTGGAAGCACAAAGCACCACTGCACTCTCACCAGCCCTGGTTCCTCCCTATCACCAATTTTCAGTCTCTCTACACATAAACCTTTTTAACAGAAACTTAACAACAAACAATCACTATCCCAGCTCCAATGCTCCCCTCAATGCAGAAAGGTGGTTTGTAAGCTTCTGGTTTTGCCTTTAGCAAATGACATTCAAGAGCTGCATGAGCTTCCCTCATGATCCCCCACACTGGTACCTATTGGTGACACTGTCACAGTAAGCACAGGCTCCTAAAAGTGCTTCTGTAGTTTCACTGATGCTTGTGGAAAAGTGCAAAGATACCAGCTATCATTTAAACAAGTGGTCTCTGCACATTTTTCCTCCACTGAACAGTGAATTTCAACTCTTCTGAAACAGACCTCAAAGCTCAGTGTGAAAACTGCCTTAAAACATAAGGGACCATGTTCTCCTCTGGGCTCTCCCAAAGAAAACAGCCTCTATGACAGAGTTCAACATCTGAAGGGCAAATGAGTCTCAGGCTGCTTTGATGAAATAGCCTGCAGCCATCCTAAAGCCTCCTTAGGTCACTGACACATCTTGTAGGACTGATTTGTTAAAAAAACAGGCACTGAGTGTGCCAGAGAGGACAGTGAGCAATCTTCATGTCAGGTCCTGGGAATGTTCCCCAGCACAGGGAGATGGAGAGACACCAGCCAGCAGGATAGCTGGCCAAACAGCCAGGGTCAAGGACAGCTTTGGACAAGCAGCTCAGCCCTTTGGAATAGAGTCAGCACCCAGCTTTGTAAAGGGGACAGCTTCAAGTGACACTAAATTTAATGGCAGTAGGTCTATAACCTCACAACTAAGACTCATGAGGACTGAAATCCCAGGGGTTGCTATGGCCTTGTCCTTACCCCAGAGACAAATGCCAAAAATATTAAAAAATAGCAGATAGGGAAGATGAAAAGAGAATGTGTTTGTCGGAAACATCCCAGCATCATTTTTGGTTCATCAGCATCACAAACCAGCCTACAAAGGAGCTTGCTGATAATCACCCCAGCTATCTCTGCCGATACACATAAGATGTGGCACATCACTTCTGTGTCTGCCAACACTACAAGCTCCAAATGTGACCCTGGCTCCCTTCCCTTAGCATTGAGAAACTCGTGTTATGTTTGGCTCCCCCCTTGTCCTCCCTCCACAAAACCAGCACGCTTCCAGAGCATCAATCTGGAATTATTTACTATTGTTGAAGCTCAGACAGAAACCACAGGCCACCTCTCCTCTCACCCAAGCACGACTTGCAGAGCTTGTCCAAGTGAGAGGGAGCTTCACAACAGCCCTGCCAAGAGTGTCATCAGGCAGCCTGCTGCCCCCTAAAACCATGCCCTTCTCTCCCACTCTGTTCCCAAGACCTGCTGAAAACCAGTTTATCAGTGCTACCAGAATATTAAATAGACACCATCTACTTAAAATTAGCTTCATTAAAGCTAACGTGACAACATAATCAGCCACATTTTCTCTCCTCTGCTTTTGTAAGTGGAGTGTCACTTGCAAGGATTTGGGACTAGCTCTGAAACTCCCTGAAGGGAGGAAAATGAAACTGTGACAAGTTACACAAGTTACAGGCATTCTCCCTCATGTTGACACAGCACACAGCTCGGGGACAGGACAGGCCCAGGAGTGCATCTACTCCAAATCACACCTGGCCACATCTGGAAAACCACCCATCAATGCCAAATTTACTCTTGGCATCTGCATCTGGCCCCTGCCAGCATGAGCAAGGCTGTGCCCAGCAGTGCCAATAACCCACCACACACTGAACTGCTGCCACTGCCTGGGCTAAACAGCTCACCTGCATTCAGTCTGCAGGGACCGCAAGAAGTGGAAGCAGGAAAAGCTGTTTGCTCTCTACTTTTGAGGGTGGAGGCCAGAGCAGCTTGGCAGAATGAAGGCTAAGAAGAAACATGAATATTCTGTAGAAAGTAGTGGAGAGAAAAGAAACAAGAGGTCGAATCAAACAGAGCGAAGAAACCTGCTTATTCAAAAGGACAAAAACTGGTGTGAGAACAGGATGCTTGTGAATAATAAAAGGTCTGCATGGGAAGTCATTAACCATCAGAAGAAATTTGAAGCTTCCACTCAAGCTAACCCAGCCCTGCAGGTTCTTATGTGGGAATGCAATATGCTTGTACAGCATTATTGGCCTAGATCTGTCCCAGGTCTGTGCTCTACAGTTCCATGACCCACTCAGTACTTTCAGCCATAAAAGACACTTTTTTCCATCAGCCCATATTATCCACTAGTCCTGTGACAGCTCTGAGAAGGCACTTCTGCAGGAGACAGACACACTGCTGCAAACACAAAGCTCTCCCTGTCTGACCTGCCCACCTTGCAAAGAGGTGCTGATGTACAGAGTGTTGGGCGACCCTTGGATGAAAGGCATTAGGTAAGTACAAACCCTGAATATGTGTTAATAGTAATACCAGACATGGGGTCTCTAACAAAATAAACTACCACTTGACCCAAGGCTGGGAAACAGAAAGTGATCTGCCAAGCCCAGATGTGCAACACTGGCCCATAAACATGTGATGGGATCCAGAAAGAAGTGCATGGAGCAGAGGAGGGAGCTGGAAGTGATGATGGGAGGGCTGCTTCCTCAGAGCATCCACTGTGCTTCCTGACTTCATCTGGTCAAGACTCAACAGCTCTCACTGCTGTGAACAACATAGAGCAAGGCTCAGCAGCCTGAGCTACTGCCACACACCTATGGGACAGCTGGGAAGACACAACAAAATA
Organism: Geospiza fortis; assembly: GCF_000277835.1. Lineage (NCBI taxonomy): Eukaryota > Metazoa > Chordata > Aves > Passeriformes > Thraupidae > Geospiza > Geospiza fortis. The sequence continues at coordinate 4,067,119 of NW_005054300.1, read as the reverse complement.
CAGGCTGGGACAGAATGAAGCTGTATCTAAGCTCAGCATTACGTTTTTAATAAACTTAGATGGTAACTGCTTAGCAGCAGCACAGAGAATTCAGTGCTTAGTCTTAAGCAGCTGGCAGGTAACAGACTTTCTGACTGAAACACATGACTTGACTGCTGTGTTTAATGGCAGTCTTCACCCCAGAAATTTGTCAATTCCTTGTTTGAACCACTTGTTCTTTCAGTCTTAGTATCACTTGTCAACAAAGTGTTAAAAACCCAATCACATAAATAAAATTTAATTGTATTCCACCTCATCCCCGAGAATGCTGTAATTCCTCACTATTGTCAAGAGTCTGAACCTGTTCATCATCCACCTGTGCACGTATCAGAAAAATGCTCTGCATTCAGATGAGCAACTCTGTCTCCTCTTTCCTCTGCTTCTATACTACTTCAGCTGATGTGAGATATGATTTCAAACAGGTTTGGTATGAGAAAAATTGGAGTGTTCCCAGCCTCAGAAAGACCAAGCAGAGATATGGATGGGAGGCTTGTCCGTTTTAAGCAGATTGCATCCTGACCACTGAAGGTAACTTTACAAATCTTTTCTTCCATATCCTTCACAGAAACAGCTGGAAATAAGTCTAGAAGAAAACCAATGAACAAGAGTTACAAGAATATTATAAATGGTTTTATTTGATCTGTGATGAGTGTTGTTTCTGAAAGCTATGGAAGTTAATTTATAATGTTAGCAATTTGACAACCAGTCTTTTCAGTAGGAACTCAGCTATTGTGTTTTGAAACAAACAGGATCTAGCATGGGCAGGGCCTTGCCTGTGACTATGACTTGGCTATTATTTTATCAACTAGAAGCAAGGCTGGGCTGCAAAACCCTTCACCTTGTTTTACATGTAGAATCCAAGAGTTTGTCTTGGCTAACATAACCAGAAGATCAAGGTTTACAAACCAAGGCATTTTTGCTAAGCAGGTACAGGACCCTCATCTGACACAAATGCACGGGAGAGTGCTACCCACAACTGCTAAGCCCTATACATTTCCCATAAAACATCAGAGGTGTTTGATGGACACAGAGACCAGAACATGGGCAACAGTGGGAAAAAAGCCTGGGAACTCAGATAAAGCCCCAGAGTGAATGGACACTTGCTGATGAGAGCACTGCACAGTTGGCTTTGGTGCTTGGCTCCTGGTAAAACAATGACATAATGCTGTGTTTACTAGCAGGGAAATCTGAGGGTTGGAAATGGATCTGTAAAAAACCACTAACACGTTTTTTTGACAAGCCAACAGATTAACATCTATTGTCACTGGGGCAAGGCCAAACTGCACTGGAAATGGTCCAGGAGTTTGATGTCACCGAGAGGCTCACAAGGACGTCAGCTGTAGAGTGTTCCCATGTCATCTCAGCATTTCTGCAGTTCTGCTTAACCCTTTCTGCCACAATGTACAGTAGGGAACATACTGGCTTTTTGGCAATAGAGGTTTGACCAAGATTGCTACAGCTCACATTGCCCAGATGCAGAAGGTTGATGAAGGGCAGGCAGGACAGGCTGCTGGCAGATAAAACACACATTTGACTGTCAGGCCTTTGCTTGTACTAACTAAAGTCTCTCTCTTTCCACAAATACAAACAGTGGACATTATTTCTTCATTTGACTCCTTAGGATCATTACAAGTCACCTGTGAACCAAATCACATGGCCAGCTGCACCCTCACCCTCATCTGAGTCAAAGTCTTTATCATAACCCAGCCAACGCCTCTCACACACAGTAGAGACAACAGCCAGGAAGTTTTAGCTCCACACAAGATCCCAACAAAGGATACCTGGAATCCCATAAATGCCAGTGCCTGGCAGAGAACAATCTCACTCTTATCAGATGAATCAGGTCCCTGATGGCTCAGAATCACTGCAGGGATAACATGATGGGCAGAGCCCTCAAAGTCCTTGGCACACAGGGAAAGCACTGGGTAACCTTTCCTCAGGAGTGGTAAAAACATCAGTGCTATGCTCCCAGTCTTCCACAGATCCTTAAATCCCAGAGGAAGGATCTGGTGATTGCCCATAAGATGCTCTTCAGTCCAGCACTACTACATTTGGCAGAGCACCTAAAACTCCAGAATTAAGACAATGGGAAATAACCCCATGCTGTGGGCAGTCTTAGAGCTTGCCAGGAGGAGAAAAAATTGGAAGAATAAAAGAATATTCTTAGGGTCTGGCTAGGACTGTGGCATCAGCTCTAATGGAACCAATTGCAAACCTCTCCTTTCCACCTCATTTCTTTGACCATGCCCTCCTCTTGCTCCAGTGCAGGGCAATACAGAAGTCAAAACAAAGCAAAGCACATGTGTGTACACACAGACAGAGATCTCACATCAAAACCCCAATCCCTACCAAACACCTGCACACTCCCTCAAAGTACCAAGAGAAGAATTTTGTAAAACAGCAACCCCAATGGTCATTCTGGCCAACATCTGGGCATGCAGATGTACAGTCTTACAGCTCAGGGGGTGGCAGAAAACCCAGCACCATCACAGCCAAGCAGTTTGGCCAACAGCACCAGCAGGGAGGCCAAGGAGCTGAGCACCAGCGCCCTGCTCCCATCCCCAGCTGTGAGTCCTCAGACCTGCTCCCTTGGGCCAGAGCCCCAATTATTTCAAAACAGGAGATCCCACCAAGGCAGCAGTGCCTCTCACACCTGTACAGTCACCCTCCAGTGCCACCAGCAAATTGCCTTTGCTGCTCAAAATGCTTCTGTTCCCTACAGCCAGAGGGAGGTTCAAGGTCAGACAGATGGACTCTGCTGCACAGACCACGCCTGCAATCTCCAAGGGCTGTTACCCATGGAAAATTCACTGACAATATTTTTAGTTTAAATGGAACTATTTATACTGGGGATGTCTGTATTAAATGATGAAGTGCAAGCTACAGCTGCCCAGCTCAGAAACAGGTGGAAAGCTGCTGCTTCTTCAAAACAGTGGAGAGTTTTGACATAGGCTGCTACAATCACAAAGACAGCAGCAAAAGTTTAAACTGAAAATTTCTTCTTGAACAGTAACAGCCAAAACACTTCTCCATATGCTCCAAGTGAGAGCATTCTAGAGGTGGCTACTGCTAGATTTCTCTGGAGTACAACACCCTGGGTTGCCTTTATAAAACATTTTTTGCTGAAAGGTTAGAGGGAAACTTACCTGAATTTGAGGGGGCAGGGGAAAAAAAAACTTGTTAAGGACATCCAGGGCTTGTAAAATGCATAAGGTACAGGATTGCTACTTTCTGGCGCATGGAAAACCAGCATGGATGTTCCTCTAGAATCAGTCACTTTTTATTCTTGTCTAACAATATCTTGTTATTAACTGAAAATAAGCAGCCTTTTGGTTAATAAAAAGCAATATTACCATCAGTGCTGCTTCAGGGTTTCTAGACAGTTTCACCTGATAGAGACATATTTATAAAACACACACACAGAACTTCCTTCCTGTTGCTGGCTTTCCTCTGTCCCATCTCAGAAGCCACCTCCAGAGCCTGTTTTAATCCCACTGAGGAAAATGCTGAACTGTCTTCCTGTGACATGTCTGGGAGATGGGAGGAGGGACATGCATTTAATCTGCTCTCCATGGCTTTCTTCCAGAAAAATACTTCACATATCCTTGTTTGTTTGTTTTTAAATTCTAAGTGACTTTAATGACAGTGAAAGTTGCTGGAGTGATAGCTCTGGGAAACTGCAGGCCTCCCACTTAGGCATTAGCAGGGGCTGTGCCAGCTGCCCTGATTCTGCAGACCAGGAGCTCAGCTGCCTCTTCTACCATCCACCGCAGGGAAAACCATCCCTCAGCTCAGGCTGCTCAAGATGAGGCAGGTGTCAAAGCATCAAATTTTTAGGCAAAGGGAACACACTGAGCTCAAAGCAGCAAAGCTTGCAGGGCATGGGAATTGAAAAACGCTTAAAACTGATTTTCAAAATATTTTGCTTGGGGTCAGAGGGGTTTACTGGCATGCTTGCACCTGCTGGAGAGGGGAAAATCAGGAATAACATTCTAGGCACAAAAAAATACATGCATGAGTTAATGTATAAATAAAAAATAACCTTAGTCAAAGAGTAGGAAAATCTCACAGGATGCTGAGGGAGCAATTAGAAATCTCATCTTCACAGAGCTAGGAAAGCAGTAATTGAGATGTTCTCTGCTGCATCAAGCCCCGAGGGTACAAGAATGCCTGGAAAGAAGACTACACCTGTGCCAGGGAGCTTTCCTGACAGGTAATGCAGAGACACCAGAGAGAGCAGCCAGCAGCCCACTGCCAAGGGCTACTCCCAGAAAGCCCATACTCCAGGCTTCACCTCAAACACTTCCACAGACCCTGGGACTCCAAGACAGGGAGGAAAGCCCATGGGGAACAGGCTCAGAGTCGATAAGCACAGCTGGCATCCTAGATGTGTGTTTCCTCAGAGGGGAATGCAGCTCTTATGCCATCCCATTCACTACCTGAGCACTGCCAGGGAAGCTCAGCCTTGCTCCCATTTCTGGATAACAGCCTGACTGACCTTGGCCATCCCACAGCCTCTGCTCCCAGGGCAGCCCTGCCCATAGAGGAAGATGACCCAAACTTGGGGGTTTCAAAGCTGATGCCAGCAGTCAGGTAACACTTGCATCTCTACACTTTATAAAAGGCGAGAGGTACAGGATTGCTACTTTCTGGCGCATGGAAAACCAGCATGGATGTTCCTCTAGAATCAGTCCTCTAAATCTTGTTGGCTTTGCAGCAGAGCACACCGAGATCCAGAGAGCCTAAAGGCCACACTGGTAAAGGCTCTTCTACCACACTGCACAATGTCCTGTGTGTATCACACTGGATGTTTGTTCAAACCCCTCTGGTGATTTATGAACTTCATGTGTTAAAGTTTGCATTTACAGGCATGTCCTGGACAGTGGAGAACCAGGCTTCCAGCATTTCTGGGGCACCTTGGAAGACAGCTGTAAAGGAGACAGAATGGCAGTGTGGAGCTCCTGTTCAAACATAGCTCCAGCTATGGTTATAGAGATTTGGCATGTTTCTCCCCATGAACAGAGATAGGGGTGTTTTCCTTGTAAACAAGTTTGCATCAAGCCATAAAACCATGCTACTGACTCTGAGAGCATCAGAGCCCTGCGTCCCCGAGTTTAGCCAGCGTGGTTTACAGGAAAAACAAAACACACCCCATTGGTCAGAGAAACAGTGCCGGCAACATATCAAAACATTATCACTGCCAGTCAGGCTTCAAACACGCTGTGTGGGACCACACACACACTCATGGACACTTAGAGTCTAGGAATAGTTTATTCTATCCAGTGAGTCAACTCAAAGAAACTGAAGAAGTTGCATTGTAACAATACAGAATCAGAGCTTTGTTGTGAAGCCGTGGTACACCCAGAGCAGTCAGTGTCTGCTGTGACCAATTAGGAATGCACTCAGCAAACCAGTGCAACCTGTGACATCCTGATGGAGACACAAAGTTGGGGATGTGTATTCTGCCCACAAAAGGAGAATGCTCCCAGTCCAAGGACTTGGTTGGCTATCTACACATTGAGCTCCTCTTCCAAAAACTGGAATAAGAAGCAGCTTTGTCAAAATCAAAAAGCATGAGAGCACCAATTAAGATCATCACTACAATGAAGCACTTATGGGTACTACTACAATGAATAGAACATTTATTTGCTCTACTGTCACCCCTGGGTAATCTAAAGGTTATTATCCTTTCTTGTGCCCATTTTTTGCAACAAGGCTAAATGCTGACCAGAGAGTAGCTTAGGTTACCACTATGCCCAGACAATCACCTGCTCAGCTGGTTGAGGTTGTCTCACTGCTCCCACCTGCCTGTCCCTGGCTGTCATCACCTGTCCCTAACAGCCCAGTGCAGGCACCATCTCTCAGGTCTGTCTGCACATGTTTTAGTACAAAAGCATCCTTGCTTTGTAATAAATGCTCTTATGCATTCCAACCCTTGCCCCATATTTATAAATACATACAATGAGAATATAATATAACCGACATCTAGTGAATGTTTGAAGGAGTAAATTATTATTATTATTACTGTATATTTATCTTGAAGGTGGAGCAAAGAGTGAGAGCTCTAAAGTGGGAAGGCTCTAACTAATCTGAAGGATATTCCACTTTCAAATCCTTTGAGGTGAAGAAAATCACCTGGCTCCCTTAAGTCTTACCCCCCACACCCAAAATATGAAGATGTCCCTGCCCAGAAGAATAACAAACAGATCCTGGAGACTGAATTTTTACTTTTAAAGTAAAGACAAAGGAAAATGCACTATATTAAAAAACTTAGTAATTACAAACTTCTCAGTAAAATTTTCAATAAAGCCTCTCTAGAGGTGTGAACCAAAGCCCAGGAAAGTTACTAGGAGAGTTTTTTCCATCAACTTGACTGTATTTGGCTTTGACACTACCTGATTAAACAGCAGACACCACCAATTTCAAACAGTATGCTACTGTGCTGCTCTCTGCCTTCTCCATGCAATATTTACACAGCACGCTCCAGGCGAGGTGTCTGCTCTGGCTACATGAAAGCCTTCAGCCTCACAATGTCACACAGCACACAGTGCTGCCAGCCCCCCTCACGGTCCTGCTCTTCCCTGTGGCTTCTGGGGACCAGTTCCCTTTGCGTGAGCAGTCACAGATTAAGAGGATACAGCATGAAAAAGGAAGATCAAAAAAAAGAAAACCACTTCACATTAGAAGGTCCAGCTGCTTCCTCCCAAATGACTAAATTAGAGAGCTCGTACGTCACCTCCTGCCTCAGGTAGGGTCACATTGAATCCCTCTTCCTGTTTAACCCATATAAAATGGGAAATGGGTTTTGAGGAAGACAATGATTGAATACAAGAGTAGTATTTTTTCAGATTGTGCATTTTTTATCAGGTAATTGCAAGACTGCTTTGAAAGCCAAAGAAAATAACATGAAGTGCTACACACACTTCAAGGGTGGCTTTGGGTCAACCACTTAACTTCTTGCCTCATGTTTCCAGTGAGGATACCAGCACATATCCTACCTTGCAGGGACTGGAGGAGGCAATGCCTTGGAGCTGCTCTCTAAGGGCTAGGGGTGTGGGTGAGATGAACAGAGAAGCTGCTCTGGGATGCAGGAAGTCTGGGCTCCCTTTCCTATTCCAACAATTGCTTCCTTAGGATGTCTGTACACCTCTCTCGCTCTCCATGATTTGGTGTCTCAGTTCCTCTCACTTTTAACTCAGAGCAGTGAGACTGGTGTAGTTTTGACTACAAGCCATCAAGCTGAATTGCAGCAGTGGGCTCCAGCACCCACACACTGGCCCCAGGCAGGGCTCTTGTGAAGCCAGAGGCCACTTGCAGCTGCAGCAGCCAACAGCATTTGTGCTGTCTCTTAGGACATCATCTCCCTGGCAACCAAGTCCAGTGAAAGTCAATAGTAGCATCTTCATAGTTTTTAAAATGGAACCTGGAGGCTTTGAAGCTGTTGTCTCCAGCTCATGGACTTGCTAAAAGCTTTTCCCTGAACTTTCATTTAGCTGTCCTCCCAGCAGACACAACCACAGGGGAGCCAGTGCAGGCAGCCTGCTGGGACACAAGGTCTCTGGATTATTTCATCCTGCCCTGACCACCACACATCAGGACAACTACCTTGCCTCTTTATTGATAGATAATCTATTCCAAAGGCTGGACACAGCCACTTGCTTTGCAAAATGTTGAAGTTAGATACCACTGCCTCTTGGCTGAATGTTCCCAGCCCAAAGCTCTGCTGCAAGAAAGAACTGGGAGTGCTCCTTGATCTGCTGGGCTCCCTGGATGCATTGAAGCATGCTCAAGTTGCATGGGACAACTCATTTGATGAGCCAAGCAGGGGGAATTCAGCTGCTTCTCCCAGGATAGCAATTCCTTCTCCAGGGTGTACTAACACAGGAGCAAAGATCCATGTCCAGACTAAACCATGTCCAGACTCCCCATCAATGCTGGCTGCTGTATGAACAGCAGCTTGCAGCAAAGAGAATAAAGCCATGAAGATGCCTGATCGTGTCGGAGTCGCTCGAGTCTGAGCAGGAGCAGCCAAGAGACAAGGAGCAGAGCCTAACCCTAGCAGTACAAGATTTTTCTTCAAAGCATGCTGACATTTTACAACAGGTCATTAGTGACAAGCACACTCATGTTCTCCTGGGAGCAGTGCTGAAACCCTACACAGCAGAACTCAGTCCCTTAAAAGTCAGCAATGCCAGTACCCCCCGAGGAGGTCAGCAACCACATCCATGCAGCAGGGACGTTCCTACAAGGGATCTCAAGGCATTCAGAGGTGGCATTAGGAAACAATTACCCTGGGGAGGAACTGGGACAGTATACAGGCATCTCAGATGACTGAAATCAGCAGTGCACCTCAGTCTAACTGGAAGGAGGCAGAGCAGCCACTTCTACACCAAGAGTGTTTTACTTTACTTCTGTGCTGGACAAAGCTGAAAAACACACAAAGCCCAGCTGAAACAGGAGTAGAGCAGTGCTGAAAGAGAAAATCTCTACTGATGCATCCATCCCTGCCCTTGGGATAACACAGGCACACTTAAGAGACCTCAGAAATTACCTCAAGCATATAAATGTCTGGTGAGATAATGCACATCAGTAAGTGCTCAGTCCCCAGCAGAAAAGCAAGTGGTAAGAGAGGGGGTGGGAGATCCTCTTCATCTGGCTTCTAATGAATGTTTGCCATCACCCAGGTCTGCAAAGCAGTGAACAGGTGAAGGTGCAAACCCAATCTCATCTCCCTGGGAGCAAGATCAAGCACATCTGGTAGGCAGAGGCTCCCTGCAGGGCTGCTAAAAGAGATAGACATTTGGGTAAAGGGTAAGATATCTGCCTGAAGATAAGCTGGGAGCAGGGGGAGGGGAGGGGAGGTGTCCTCTTTAACCTCCACGATGGATGGCTGAAGGAGGTAAGCATCAACAGTGGATCCTTTGAAATAAAGAATTTCTGGTTTGGGATCATTTCATGCTTAGTTCAGACAACCACAATTTCAGACCAAAAGCCAGAGAAGCTACTCCATAAACAGATCAAACCTCATCAACTGAGAAAAGAAGGTTTCTGGCTATTTAATGCTTAGCAGGGTCTGGAAAAGGGATTTGGATTTTGCTACCAGATTTTTCTCTTCAGAATGATTAACTGGCACCTTCAACCACTGACTGCACTGTCCTAACCCACCCAGCTTCACTGCAGCACTGCTCAGCCAATGTGCGACCCCCGTTGCATCAGGGGTCTTTCCAGCAAACCCAGACTTGACCTTCCTGATATTGTTCTTGTTAAAAGAAAAGAGAAGGGAGAAAGCAAGGAGATTTAACATTTTTTCAAGTATTAGCAAGTGCAAATCAATTTTTAAAAGATCATCAGTATGGAGAAATAGGAAACTAATTTGGAAAGTCAAAAGCTGTAAGAGCAGCGGTAGCTTGTGTTGGGGATATACCATACAAGAGGCATGTGGTTATTGATCCAGCCTTCTGTTTACCCTTTCACATGCTGCCAGCCAGGGCCCCCAGCCAGCCAGGTGGTGTTGTGCAACCCAGTTACAGAGAAGGATGCAGAGGGAAGCACTGCAGACTCCTTCCCCAGTAAGGATTTCCCAGAAGAGGGTAGAGAGCTGGCTGGGTTCCTATCAAGTAGCATTGGAGCCAAGATTTTAACCTATTCCCACAGGCAGAGCCCTATTCAACTTCCAGGGAGGTATAAAACTCTCCAGAAGTTTCACACACACGGGATCATAGCAGAGGATATGTAAAGCTGTCTTCTTTCTTTAGCTTTCTTTATTCAAAGCCACAAAAGCTGTGCTCATGTCATGAAAGACACCTGCTCCAGGCAATGACTCCTGGCAGCTAAGCCAAGCAGTGCAGGGGCTTATGTGCTACTCACATTTAGCCCTCTCCACGTGCTCACAATGCCTAAGGTGTGCCTTCCTCTCTCCAGGTTCCACTATGGTCCTGAAAGATCACAATTAAAAGGAGAGAGAGTCATGTTAAAACACCTGCAATACTTAGGTCACCATCCAGCAGAGAAACATATCATTAATCTGATGCCAAGGCACGTTTGCATGGCCTGAAGGCTTGGCATGAAGACATTTATGGATGCTGGAGATAGAAAAGCTTTTTGATATTTCAAAGCCACCTAGAGCAAAGAACATAAATCTTTGCACTCTCCAAACTATCCACAGGCAATGGAGAGAAATAAATCCTAAGTGATGCTTTTATTAACCTTAGAAGAAAATACTCATTTCATGTTAGAAAAAGAGCACAGAACCAAAGTAACAGCAACCAATGGGTCAGACCCAGAGAATTAAATTCTTTGAAAGCATGGGTCCACACTCAGTGACAGATGACAGAGTGACCCCATCGTGCTGAATACTGTACAGCCACAGACGGAAACTAAGTGGGACAAAAGGCAGACACACCATTCATCACCCAAACAAACCATTTAGTTTGTGGGGTTTGCGCTGAGAACTGGGCATACAGAGGTGTGGAACTATTGTACAGAAGAGCATATCAGTTAAGGTGTACAGTGAGAAGGGTGATGGGAAAGAAACAAATTTGCCACTAGAAGCATTGAAGAGATCTTCTTGGAATAGTCTAGGTTGCTGTTTATTAACATGCAATGACAATGATCATCAAAGAAAAAGATGTATTTTACAGGTAAACACAGGAAATATTTTCTTTCAAATCCTGTAAACACAGGGTTTAAATCCTTCTTTTCTGGTCATTTTCCAGTAAACAAGAAATGAACAGTGTCATTTTCTCTCAGCAATCCAAGAGACTGGAAGATACTGTTACTGTTCGGTGCTTGGCAGATGTACTTTTCTGATGCTGAACTGCCACCACCTTTCATGTGAGATAACACCCTGCAGCTGTGTCAGCCACAGTCCACAGCAGAGTCTGCAAAAACCAAGGAAGCCTTTCCCACCTGGAAGCAGTGAGTGCATAACAGACTGAATGCACCGGTCCAGCTGCAACCTGAGAGGATATAAGACCTAAAACTTCCAGTTTATGAATTGGTCACAAGATGCTTAATTCCATGGTAGATGAGAGCTTCAGCTTCACAGTAGTGCATCTCCCAGCAACATAGTGCCCTCTAGCCTTAAAAGGGATTACGGTTTAAGCCTCGGAGGAAAAACCCCAGTGATATGCAACACTAATATAAAGGTTTATGTCCAATCTTTGGCCTTATCTTTTCAACAATCCATTCAGCTGCTGATCAGCTCTGGAAAAATCTGGCAGACGCACAATGCCAGGAAACACAGTATACTCAGGGCAATTTCACACCAGATGCAATACTCCCTCAGGCTTTTCCTTACCAAAGCTGGAAGGTTTACCATCTCTATAGACAAAATCCAACTTTCTGTGTTTTAAAATATATGTTGTATCTTGAGAAACAGTTAAAGGATTTGGTGCAACTAAAACCCAGAAACAGTGAGAGACAGAGAAGCAAAGATACTTCTCTACTAATGTGGAGACAGAAAAGCTACCGACTGTATGCTGCAAACTCCTTCAGGCAAAGACACCTCCACATGACAGGCTGCAACACAGGAGTCTGGGAAAATTGTTAAAAACTCTCCTCTAATGCTGTGCTATTGGCAGTAAGGTGTGAAAGGAAGAAGGTGAAAGAGAGATAAAAGACACCCAAACACTGAGTCTGCCTTGGGAAGCATGCAGACAGACTGCCCCCTCAAAAAAGGTCTGAATGCAACTTAGGGGTGAGAACGAGCGAAGATGCGCTCAGCACCGCCGGCTGCCCGACCCCACCGCAGCCGAACCTTGCTCCGCTCCCCACCGCGCACCCCGGACAAGACGGGGACAGCCGGGGGATCCGGGAGACCTGCCCCATCCTGCCCTGGGACTGGTGGGGAGGAAGAGGAGGAAACTTCAGAATGGTAACGTTGAAACGAGCCAAGAACCAAACGGGGCGAGAGAGGGTGAGGAAGAACAGCCGCACCTCCAGAGCAAGAGGGCGCGGGCAGCCCCGCGGGCGCCTCACCTGGGGCCGGCGTCTCGCCCACCTGA
>NW_005054300.1:4028542-4054396 GCF_000277835.1 Geospiza fortis | reverse complement strand
GCCTCGAGGAGAGTTCGGGGGAAGGGGCGGCCCGGGAGAAGGGGCAGGGGGAGCCCCAGGGCCTTCCATCGCTGCAGAAAGGGTCCGGAATGCCCTCCCCGAGCGGCCAAGGCCACGGCGGAAAGCCGCGAGTGAGGGGCCGAGCCCGCTCGCACCGGGCTCCAGCTGGGAGCTCAAGGTCGGCCAGGGAAGGTCCCCACTGCCCCGTCCCGCAGGGACACACCGGCATCACAGCTGGAGGAAGGTTGCACAGACCCGCTATTATGAAGGCTTTTTAGAGCTGTTTCAGCTCTTTATATAAACATGCACAGCTAAATGGGTATCATCTTCCTCAGCCCCACACCAAGAAAAGTTTGCCCCAGAAATTTCAGGTTTTGGGTTTGTTGCTTTTTTTTTTCTTTTCAATAATGCATCATTAATTTGCATATGATTATTTTAAAGTTACGTCAGAAATGGGAACTTCAATGTGATATTCCAGCCCTCAGCTTGTTTTATGACATGCATTAGCTATTCACCAAATTAACTGAAGTTACTAAGATCTCTCCTTCCTCTGAAGTCTCTTGAAGAGCAGCCCGTGCAGATTTTCCAGTAAGATTCCAGAGTGCTGCTGTCGGCTCAAGACCTGCCAACCCAGGAGTGCAAAGAGGACCAGCTCCTGGCAAAATAAGCTTCTTATTTACAGTCAGAACAGTTCATCTTAATGTGATTTCCTTTGACGTGCTCTAGTCACAATTTCTGAAACAGAACTTTTACAATGTTACTGGCCCTGAAACAATAATCATGAGACAGACACCCCAGTCACAAAGGTATTTGGGCCAGAAGGCTGGCATAAAAAAGTGGCGGTTTTCAGAACATAGCAGGTTTCCACAAGCACCTTAAGGGAGGGGAAAAAAAAAAGTCAGGAGCAGCCCATCAGTGCACAAGATATCAGCTACTGCCAGGTGGGAAGCAGGTATCTGCTGGCATAGTGATAAGGACAGATGCTCTGAGCCAGCCTTCTCCTCCCTCCTCAGCTAATATACACAGTTTACCAAAATAGATGATCTGACATAAAAAGCTAAAATCCCAGCATCCCTCCCCAGGAGGTGCACAGGTATACATCAGACAAGGAGGGTGACAGAGGGGAAAACCTCATGTGCTACTTCCATTGGCACTTTTGAGGCTTTTCTTCAAGGCACCCTCTTCTCTTCTTTGAGGGACTTCCCACCTCTAATCCTCATGCATGACACAAGGCAGAAGAACAATTATTTACATTAGAAACCTTTGCTGTTTAGACTGGCCAAGACATTCTTGGTGTGCAGAGCAAACAAAGAAGATTCTTTCTTCAAAATGTAAATATTCAAATAACCCATTGATAAAAATATTCCTGATGTGGCCAGTGTGATTTGGGTCTTGGATGCCTCTTCCCTGTGAACTATTATCAATACACATCAGACATTCCATCCCCTTCTCCTATCACCCTGTCCAAAAAAACCAAAAAAAATCAAGGGTCCCATCCACTGTTGAACACTCAGGGTTTGTTTTAAAACAGCTTTCAAAACATGATATTGTGAGGGAGAGACAAAATACATCATTATCCAAACACCCTCCCCCAACCTGACATTCTTACTGATTGGCATCTTTTTACTGATACTCTTCTCATCTGCTCTTCCAAGGAAGGAGTTTCTGTTTTCAGCCAAACCTGAGACCGGTGCCTTGGGGTTTGCAGGCCTTTGGTGTCTACCCCGTTCTTTCGTGGCATCTGCTCCACTGTTCCCCTTCCCTCTATTCAACACAATTTGATTCTCCTCTGCTCCACACAACCCATCCCACCTGTGAAGCCTGGCCAGCCTTTGCACTTCTGTCCCCCTCCTCCTCTATGATCTGATGGGTTTGTGCTCACAGCCACCTCCTGCTCTCCTTGTTTGCTTGCTGCATCTGTCCATGCATGTAGGAAAAATGTGTGTTGCCAGGGGCATGGATAGTTCTTTTAAAACATGTACAACACCCAGTCTAGTGGGAGTCCAATCTCCAAGTATTGCAAAGCTGGCAGAATAACCAAAACCCCTTATTATGCTGCAGGCTTGGGAAAATCTGCTCCTGTCTTAGGCAGCAGCTGGGAAATTGAAGCTGATGGCACTTCCCAGCCTTGTGTTGGAGAGCTGGACTCCAGCTGCTGGGGCTGAATGGAAGTGAGCCTGGGTACAGTGAGGAGCACAGCAGGCTAGGTGCAGAACAGCCTGTACCTGACCAGGGCCATGAGCATAAGGCTGAGACACTGTTAATTTGTAGGAAAATAACTCTGGAGATTTTAGTGCTAAAACTCCTCGTATTTACTTTTTTTTTCTTAAAGCCTCCATTACTGAAGTCCTATCATTGCATGGGAATGTCACTGCTGTTAAAACAAATTTAACACATATATTAGTATAAATATTAACTGCTGATTTAATAACTCACTTTCAAAGACTCATGCTTGTGATAAAATTCACCTGAGGAACACCCTGGGAAATTCACCTTCTGAAGGCTGAAATAAACAAGCCATTTTTAAAACCTTTTTTTCTTCTCTTTTTCTAGGTGGGTATTGGGGTAAAGATTCTTCTTCCAGTTTTTTTTTTGAACAAGCAGGTAATCACATTAGCTTCACAGACCTAGTGCAGCTAGAGCCCAGCAGCCTGGACTCTGCTCCAATTACAGCAAAAGCTGATGCGTGACAGAATGTGTGTGTATGATGTTGTCAGAGCTGGAGCATGACTTGAGTTTTCATATTTCAAGAGGACTCTGTCATGCTGGCAATTTTTTTGTAAATAAGCATTTGAGTTGTAAATTGGAAACACTTGGATCGTTAAATCAGTGAGAAAATAAAACAAGGGTCAGGCTTTTCCGTGCTCCATTAGGGCCATTTCTAATGCCTCTTATTAATTCATGGCATGTCACTGTAGATAGGTAAGTGCCCCTGAATGTTAACCATGCTGGGGTCTAGCAGCCCTGTCTGTGGTGGCTGGAGTTGTTGTTAAAGATGATTTTCCTTTCTGTTTTCTGACTGAGCAGCCAGGTGGAACACAGGGTTTTCCTGTCCCACTAACTGAAGAGACTCTAACGGTGCTCAGCACCCTGGGGGGGAAATAAAATGCCATGAGCTCAGCCCCTTGGGGGAAGGGGAACTGTGCAGTGCTGTGCATGACAGATTAGCCACACAACTCATTACTGGCAACTGGAGTTGCATGCATAATCTGCTAGACATGGTACTAGAGATGTGCCCCTTAGGGTTTTATTGGCTCTGATGTGCAACAGCACAACACAGAGCCTTTGTTACACTCCCATCTCAGCTTCTGTACTTACAAAACCTCAGCTTCTTAAAAAGGCTGCTTTCCATGCAGTCCTTCCACTTCAGCATTTCAACATACACGGCCTTTGATAGGAATGACAGGAATGGTAGAGCCTGTCTGGCATTCAAATCTCAAACTCTGAAACAAAGCACGGTGTGATCTTTTTTTCTTATTTTCTAAAAGCCAGTTGCATTTCATCTTCTTGGGAGATTACTGCTCTTCAAATGAAATTCACTCTGGAGATAAATAGGCCCAGCTAATATGGTAGAAGCTAATATGGTATGGCAGCCAAAGGAACCAGCAGCAGTGCTGGCAGAGCAAATCCCCCCTCCTCTAGCACAGTATCCTTGTGCCCCTTCCTCTCCCAGCCTCCTCAGCAGAGTGCTGCTTTGTCAGCCCCTCTGTGCAATCTACTATAATGGAAAAACCAAAATAATCATTCCTTCTACAGGCAGTGTACATGCTTTTCCACCGGCATAACAGCTTTTACTTACATTATGAAAGAGCTGCTTCACCCTCTGGACTTAAATTATAGATTATCCTTTCCTTGAAGCAGCTATCTTACAGTTTAACCCTTTCATGACTAACAATATTTTTCAGTCCTCTCTTAGCAGTTGTGGATGAAGGATTTCCCACTGTGGTGTGCGCCCTGCACAGTGTTTAGGGTGGCAGCAGCACATTGCACACTGCTTTTCATCCATGTACACCTTGTACTTTTCCATTTTTACAGAGGCTTTGTAGATATCTCTTGAAGCACTTAAAAAAATTAAAGCAAGCCCCAGCCACACTTTTCTTTATTTATGATATATGTGTCAGGCTTACATTTGAGACAGTTGAAGTTTACCAAGCTGATCACAGGTCTGGATTGAGATTCCTCAGGTTTCTTCCTTGACTATCCCTGACTTCAGCACGCTCAGTGTTCTCAAAATAGCACATTTTGAGACTGGTTTCTGCTTTATCCTCTGCAAAAAACATGGCAGTCTCCATTATTTATAACATGGGCTTGTTAAAATAAAGTCAGTCTAGGAAGAAATAGTGTTTCTTTGCTTTTTCTTCCCATGTTACCTCTATGGATACATACATGGACACTGAGATTTAAAATTTCTGCCAACCCCTTTTGAATTTCTTTGTTCACTATTTTTACTCATTCAACACTTTCTGAAACCAAACAGTAATCTTATTTGGCTGCACAGTCCCTAGAGAAAGTAGAATAATTTCTCTGCCAATATCCAAACCAGAAAACATTTGACTGACAGACTGTGAGCTATAAAAATGTACAAATAAAACCTTAGGAAAAGTTGCTCGTGGAACTGCAGTTTGAACACAGGTGATGAGCACACAAGCTTGGCACTGTAAGAAGAATCTGTAACATCTCTCATTACTCTCATCACTCTCATCAATCATTCAGCAGTGAAATGCATTAACTTTTTGTTTTGTTATCTTCATGCAAAAGCAAAGTGGTTTTCCCAACTGAGAGACTTCTGTAGGAAAAGCATATCTCAATGGCAACATCATCCCCTGTGTAGATACAAAGAGTTTGGTTTTTATTCCCAGTCATTAGACTGGGGTTAGACTTCGTAGAGCAGTAGAGAGATGCTTGATAATTGAAAAATAAAATGCCCTGTAGGATGTTAATTGCTTGTAACAAGAAATGAGATCATCCCAAAACAAAAAATGCCCTGTGGAAACCCACATTACAGTTTCTCTAGCAGGGCCTGGTGCAGGTGTGCTTTTCAGCTTGGAGCAGTGGACACACCATCCACATAATTCCAGGTGTTTATTTGGATCCAGACATGTGTTGAGCCCTGGCCATGCAGCACCAGGAATGCAAGCCTAAAGAACTATTTTACTGCATGCTTTCTCAGTCACTTTTCTGGTGACTGAGGCACACAAACCACCTGTGAGATAATGGCAGCTTTACTTTCAGGATCATTCTCATCAGTTCATGACAACATCTGTGTGACAATTACATTATCCTGAACATTTTGGTCCTCAAAGGCATATTGGTGACCAGCTTTCACTTTAGCATCTAACTTTGAGCACCCAAGCCATTGGTCTTTTAGGAAGGACAAAATACTCTGCAGAACAGACCTGTTCAAGGATAGTGTAAGGAAGGCAGAGGAAAAGCATATAAATACTTCTGTGCTCTATGTAAATTTGCCCAGCTGTTTATGCTAAATGTTCTTACTCCATTTTTCCTGACCTCATTTCCTCCTCTGCTTTCTAATTGCAGAAAATAAAACAGTACAAGTCCTTGCTCTCATTACATGCAACACCTGCTGCTTGTTCTGAAACAGATGTCTACAGCATCGTTAGGCAATTATTTCTTTAGCCTTTTTCAGTAGGACTCATTTCAACCATCTTTGTGCTAAATCCTCCTCCTTCAGCTTCCTCTGTATTTCTCATCCTTTCCTAAATTCAGGGTTCCAACAAAAACTCTTCTCCATATCAGTTTGCTCTTGTTATGTTTGTCCTGGATCACTCTACTCACAAGAGGACAGAGACCATAACTTTTAATCAGGAATTAAGTTCAAGAGATTTTATTGAGGGGAAAAAAGACAAGGTGAGGACAGAAAACAATGAGAGAGATTAGTCAGTAGTGTAGCCAGGAGTTCAGAACAGCAGCTGGCTTGTTACAGCTCAGAGGTTCTTTTGTGGACAATACAGCAAAGAATTTTACACGAAGACAAGGACAGACCCTACACTCTCAAAGCAAATGACCAATATTGCCAAAAAGAGAAAAACCCAGCCCCAAGCACTCTTTTCATTTCTGTACCACCTTTGTTCCTTGCCAAGAAGAGCACATGTTAAAATCTGTTAGGCCTGTAGGACTTAACAGGACTCCATTGTTGGGGAAGACATTCGAGGGAATAGATTCCTCCCTCCTATTTCCAAGTATCACTGAAAAATTTGGCTGAAGTCTCCACTCCTGGGAGGAACCATGAACTTTCCAGGCCAATAACAGACTTGGCACATATTATCTTTAATCATGTTGCTATGCAGTGACATATATTTGCTATTTATCTCACCTTGGTTCCAGCAGAGCCATGTGAAGGTGGCAGAGAGCTCCAGTTCTAGCTGGCAGGGAAGGAGTATGCCTTCTTCCAGTGAATAACAAAAAAACAAGCTAAAACAAGAGCTGTAGGACATGCTGTGCCAGGTTAATTGGCACTGCAGTGTTCAGTAGTTAACACTTACTGAAAATTGTTCCTTTAGGTTATTTTTTTCACTGACAAATTCCTGGCTATGTTATTCTCAGGCAGTCTTGTTAATCTGGGCTGGTTTCAACTTGTAAATTGCTGTGACTAAATTAGTATAGCCTCCATTGCACATTTAAAGATATTAGTGGAAATGGGCTGGTGGCATCATTAACAATCAGTTGCTCAACTTTGCACCCCAATGCAGCTTTACCAGATTTTAATGGATTTGCAGTTTGCCATTATGATTGTCTCAGGGCAGTATCTGTGAGGAAACTTCTGCAAAAACTGTCCAATCATTTCTTAAAAGAGCACTTGTGGAACAAGTACTTCTTGTGGCAGCTGAAGTTACAGGAACAGGTTCTTTGGGATTGTCCTGTGTGCAGTTTCTCTGGTGTTGTCATACTTCCTTCCCTTTCACAGAGGCACTGATTTGGGCTTCCCTCTTCTATTAGTGCACCCATTTCCTACAAATGTGCCAGATCATAACAGTTCAGGCTCCTTCACACCTCTGAACTAGCCAAAGTCGCTTGGGGTGGTGGGAAAGAGGTTGACAAATGCCCAGACACACACTATAATCACATCAGAATAGAGTCACAATTTCTCAGAAAAAAACAGGCTCAAAAGAGACACACTAATTGAGAGACACACAAGCTAGAAGTCCACATCAACTTTACAGATCATGTCTGCAATGAGATCTGCAAAGACATGAAAAGTGGCAGGGAGAGGCAGATAGCTTCTATCAGGGGTGTGACTTCTGCTTGTTCAGGTTTGGGCAAGACATGACATTTTTTAGTTGTGGGGTTTTTTTTTGGTTTGGTTTTGTTTTGGTTTGGTGTTTTTTTGTTTTGTTTTTGTACTTAGATACCTGCAAAAGAAGCCCATCACTAGAATATCTAGGATGCTACTAAATTTTCAGGAGGGTGGGGTGGAGTGTTGTTTTCCTGAAATTGCAGCTCTTTCCTGCTGCAAACTACACTGGGAAGAGAAATTTGCCTCTTCTGGTGCCTAGACAAGGAGCAAAGGACAGCCTGCTGGAATCACAAGCGCTGTGAACAGTGTCAAGTCAGTTTGGCAAGGGGATTATTCTGAAAGTTTCAATTGCCAAATCTTGACAAGGATATTTGAGTTAGGAAAGATAAAGGGAACAAAATAGAGGAAGGGATTTTGACAGGATCTGTGACTGTGAATGAAATGACTGGCCCGAGAAACGAGCCAGAGGGGAGACTGGAGTTCAGGAATAGATTAAAGAAATTAGGGGGAAAGTCTCTGTGCCTGACAGGGTATATTGCTGGGAATGAAACCCAAGATCCTTGGCTCAGCATTTCCCTGCTGCCCACAAGGATCCACAAAAATGTTGCTGTAATGCTGGACTCCTGAAGGATGGTAACCAATTATTGTAACTATTCTTTTATCTTTGTGACTGAACATTTTTTTTGCTCTAGCCTGGAGGGTTGGGGTAGGAGGACTGGAGACTGTGCTGAAAGACAGCAATAAAGAACATAGCGCTGCACTGACAGGAAGTTTCAAAATTCAGGGTGCCCATGGGATCTGAACTTGCTCCCTTTCCCATTTAGAGGTAAGTGTAAAGATACAAATCTTTGCTAGGCACATCTTTTCCCCACAGGATCAGCTTACTCTCAAAGTAAACCAAACAGCATTTCTTTGACAAACAGATTTCCAGTACTTTGTCTTGTAATTCTCTGTGTGGCTCCATGCCTCGCTGGCTGCTCACTGATGAATTCCCACTTTGAATAATGAATTAGCAAGTCCTATTTATGTTGTTCATCACTGGAATACACAAGTATACACAGATCCAAAACAGTAACAGCTTTTAGTCATGTCACCAATATTCAACTTGGTAATTTATTATTTTAAAAGTAAAGCTTCATTTCCCAGGCAGGCGTGTAAAACGCTTGTCCTTGTGGGTCCAAATTTATAATCCAACAATTTCAGAACAAGAATACTCAGAACTCATTTATCTGAATTTCCATTTTTATGAAGCCATCTAAGAAGTCATAACAGGAAACAGGATTCCAGAAAAAATATGATACAAATAAAAACAGGGAGACCATCATTGCCTCACAGGCCTTGGAGAGAAAGATGACAAGCAAAGCAATACGCATGGAAAGAGAGGCAGAAAAAAACAAAGCTATTAGTACTAGTAGAAGAACAACTTTTCCTAAGTCCCACTCCAGCATCTATCCATTCATTCTCTCCCATACTGTTTTTCTCTAATAACTCCCATAGAGCTTTTAATGACTAGGATTACAAAAAAATTTGAGGCTTATGAGGCTTATGACCTACACAGGGAGTTGTATTATTCCCAATTTACAGAAGGGGGAAACTGAGGTATGAAGCAACCTCATCTCTTCTCTTACATAAGCAGAGGGCAGGGACTGAAGGTAAAGCTGTTCCTTTGTTTCCTCACCAGAAAAGCAATCACTGTGCATTTTGCTAGAATAGAATGTTGAGATTCTTAGGTAATTTTTGTTTTCAGGTGCTGCATTTCTATGGAAACTTACCTTTCAAAGGTAATGCAGAAATGCTGACTGCTTTTAAAAATTCCATTTTCCTTACCTACCTTTTACTGCTGTAACTGTTGCTATGGAAACTGGAACTGGCCATGAAGCAGTTCTACAACATGAATTCTCACTTGTCAGTCTTACTTTAAAATGCCACCTTCTAAGCCCTTTAATAAACCAGTAATAATTGTGTTGCCTAATGAATTTTCAAATTAAACAAAACAAGAAAGCATGCTTTCACTGAATGCTCTGCACAATATTTCATAGGTGTGGTCTAAGAATTTTAACAGTGTGCATGATATGACTCTGTTGGTTAAGGATATGATCTTTAAACAGAGAGACAGTTTATTTGCAGTAAAAGCCCTAGTGTGTGTAGTTTGACTTACATAAAGGTGACTTATACCAACATGGGTATGTCTAGACTGCTGTCACAGAAGCACACTGTAGAGATACTGAGTGAATGGGTAAATCAGCCCACAGTGAGCTCTGTGCTCCCACAGCTCCTGGGGCACTGCTGTGCAGGCACATGCATCCTGTATTCCCTGTAGGTACAAGAGGGAATGCTCTCAACCAGAGTGTTAACCTGGGCTGGGTGGCTACTGTGGAAAAAATAAAGCATGCAAGCTTAAGACACAACTATTCTGTAGAAATAGTCAGAATCTGTGTAGCTTAAAACTAGGCTTCTCCATTAACTTTAGCTTACCCTTTCACTCTTTTAAAAACTATAGGCTCCCTTGTGTTTATTCATCTTACTTCCCTGAGACAACTCATCAGGGAAAAATCCCTTTTTCCTGTTCTTAGGGAACAAACACCATCAGAACACACCCTCCATCACAAGAGTTGAGAACTCCCAGCAAGGATCAACTTAAAAACTTCCAGGGACAGGTTTTTTCCAGAATAATTTACCCGTGTTTCCTGAGATAAGCTCCTTCCACCTCATCTCCAAGGCTTTGCAGTTGTTCAGGGCTTTTGAACTGCAACACGAGCAGGACTGAAGCAGATACAAGTGTCTGCCCTTTCTACCTCCAAGCATAGAAAATCAGTGGACAAGGATTTTAGGCAAACTTTACACAAAGAAAGACATTTAAAACACAGTAAGTGCAGCCTCAGAGTTGGAGGCAACAGAATTTGCACATGTAACTATACAAACTGCAAAGTTGAAGATGTAATCCTATTTTGGTATGAATTTATTTTAAAGAGATCCTAAAGAGCAACATGATCTCCAAACTCTCTTTTTCTCCCCGAACTCATCCAGCCCACACACTCAGCTGTCATCCTCAGGAGAACCAGGGTCTTTCTTCTAACTTAAGAGAGATCACCTTTCCCATTGAGCTAGCACTGTTTCTTTAACCCTTTCCCAGCAAAATAAGCTTCTGCTAATACAGAACATTTCAAGAAAATGGCCAAGACAGTCTCATAAATTAAATGCCATGCTCTTCCAAATGGTCTGAAACACCTCATACTTTCCTTTAAAATATCCTCAAATTCATGCCAAATAAGCAACTTAACCATATGTACTGCTTGACTGTGGGCAATTCCTGAAGTGAATTTGAATTCAGGAATCAATATTCCAAGCTACTTCTTCCACAGATAGCCTTGTTTTTAAGCATCACTTCAAACTCATCAACAATCAGAGCAGGAATTTAAAAGCAAATCTCCCCAGTGGCCAAGCAGATCTTCTCATAGGCATAAATTAAAGTTTCAATTCCCCTCAGTAGCACTTCACTCAGTATCTGCCTTCTTTCCCTGATTTACAGAGATATTCAGGGTGTGGGGAGGGAGTAGGGAACAAACACTCTACAACTCTTCCTTAATCCTCTTCTATTTCCTTCTGCACAGGTACATCCCTTCAGCACCCGTTCAGAGCCCATATTAAGATCTGACTAGAAGCTACCTGACTAAGAGCAGAGCAGACATGTGAGGACTAAGGAAATCTGTGAGGAAACCAACTACTGAGTTCTGCAGCAAGTGGGGAACACACAGCAAATGAATGATTCATCCACAGTTCTCTACTAGGAACAAACTCACCGTCGCTTTAAGGCCAGAGTTTTCCAGGGCCTCTGAATGCAAATGCCAAATATTTTGTCAAGCCTTTCTCTTAGCCTATATCTCACTGCAGCCAGGGCTTGGAGTGAGGCAGATAATATAACAAACCAGAGAGCTGGCACACATGGGGCTACTCACTGGCTTTCCTCATGCATATGGTTTATTTTTCCCTGCTATGTCAATCCTTATATAGGGCTTTACCACTACAGCTGCCTCCTGGGAGTCTGCTGTTTCAACTGTTAGAGGGAAGGTGCAGAGGAAAAAAGGATAAATTCAAGCTTTTGTACTCTTTTCAAGTTAAAGGTCTTACCTCCACACCATAAATTAAACAGATTAATTAAACAGACAAGCCCCTGCAGCAGCAAGCCCTGTCTAAGCATAAATATTGAACAACTTTGCTTTTTAACTGCTGCACATTACACAGTTGTAATTATTCCAGATCAAACATCTTGCATGGTAACCTTCTTTAGGCCAATGTTGTTTCATCTATGCCTTGTATTCTTCTGCAAGAACAGATATGGGCAGTATTTTACCACAAAAGTGACAAAGAATAAAAGACACAAAAAGCAACAGGCAGAGGACATTACAGTGGGTCTCAATGGCTTCTGTATTTTCTTTTCCAAAGCATCAAATTTATATTTTACCATTTGTGATTTAAGAAAACAACTGAAACAGCAAAATAGTAGCTGATTTTGAGAATTCTGGTCTGAAGAGAAACTGCAACAACAGGCATCAGTAGCACAGATGGGAATGCAGAGGAATGCAAGCATGCTTGACAACCAGTGGGCAAGGGATGCAGGACCCCATTCCTGAATATTACTTTACAGAAAATGGTGAGGATTGCTTTAGTAGTGGGTAAGCTGTCCAGACTGAGGAACACATATTCACAGATAAAGATGCACCAGCACTGCCAGGAAGGACAGGCAAATCCTTCTGTTTGTGTGTCCTTTCTCTAGGTGTTACCAAGTTCACATAAAAAGAAAGATCTACAGCTATGACCTCATGAAACCTAGCAAGATCAATCATTAAGCCAGAAAAATATCTCCTGAGATGACCACTGCTGTAAACAGTGATCTTTAGCAGTGACTTCTCTTTAGGCCCACTGGATGCAGATGTGAGGATGGTCAATGTCTCATCTTACTCCAAGAGCGCAGTTTCTTTTCCAGTTTCCCTGCTAGATTAGAATGTCCAGAATCAGTTTGATACCACTTTCACTAGGAATAGCAAGGAAGTCAGGAAGAATAATAAAACAAGTATTTGAACAATTTCTCTGAAGCTGGACAAAAACAGAATTTGGAGAATCAAAAGGCTCTTTTTTATCTTCTATCTAGAAAATACCAGATAATTACAGCTTCTCACAGTCTCTCAACCTCTCTTTCTTATCTTTTCTTTTTAAAATACCATAAAATATCCTTCCATAGTGCTGACAACATCACTGTTACCCTCCAGTAGTTCCAAGACACGGTGCATCACCACTTCAGGCAGAGAGGGGCTGTAGCTCTGCCGAACACAACTCAGGACATGAAGGAAATGGCAGCCTTTTTCAGCATCTGCAGGAAAAAGGAAAATGCAGCCAGGCATGGAAGAAATATTTCAGTCTGTCTCTTTTGAACTATCATAATACAGATCAATCAGGAAAAATCCCAGAGCCCTAGATACAGAAACAGATGTGTATTCAGAAGAAAGAGATCCTCTCTGTGCCTACAGTTCTCCAATTATCAAGTGTTCCCAGTGACTTTTCTGGGAAGTGTCAGAGCTGTAACAGTAGTAATGAAGGTGAAAGGTAGATCAGTCTTGACAACTCTTAACATACAAGGCTCAGTACAACTTGATGAGGAGTTCAATAATGTAAGGGTACCTCCACTGTGCACCTGTGCAGGCCATTCAGTTTTTGCAACTTCAGAAGGAACCAAATGAAAGTCATTTTACTGAGACCCAACTTCACAACCTTCAAGCACAGCAGGGAGGTCCGTGGCCAGGGCCTGTAACCGCTGGCCCAACGCTGGCATCTTGTGGAAAAACTGCTCCACTGCAACTGTATTCACCTCGCAGTGCTATCCCATCCGTACCCTGCAGACCACCCAGACAATTAGGGGAGTAGACAGTCATGGAACCATCAGTATCAGATTTTATCTCCTTTTAAGTGGAACCAGCCCTGCGATGTACAAGAGAACAGAAGTTTAAAATAACCCCGTTTGCTAGGGGCAAGCACAGAGTCCTTCATGTCTGCACACATCTATTCTGTGCCAGGTGGGGCATTGTTTGAAGCTGTCCCAGTCATCATTTCCTCCACTAATCATCAGTGCTGCAAGCTCCCAGTCCCCAAGTGCTGAGGTCCACAACATATTTCTCTGCAGCAGCTGACAATGGAAAACAGACATAAATCAGACTTATCAGCACAAATTATTTTCTGTCTCCTTAGCTCACGTGATGCAAGGCAAGTCTGACAAGGCTACTGAGAAACTGCCACGGGCCAGGGAGAGCACTATATTTTGTTGTGTTTTGAGGTTTTTTTAGTTAATTCTCTTCTCTAGAATCTGCTGAGCCCCAGAGCTGCATTAGAAAAAGCTGCTGAGAAAAGTCACTGGTAGATAGCAATAAATAAACAGTTCAGCCTCATTCTGATTAGGCTGTGAATCAGGCAGATATACTTCCTCAGAAGTATCCAGCATGATAAAAAGACCTTTGTGGCCAATAGCCAAAACTGTGTCCACTACCCTGGGAGTGATAACTGCAGAGAACAGAACAATGCCTCTACCTGGTCATAGTGATTTGTTGCAAACAAAACAGGCAGCTGCACTTTGTATTTGTCATAGGTTTGTCATAAGAAGGTCAAATTGCCCATCCCTGATCCAGAGTAACTTAAATCTCAATGAATTACATTAATGACTCAAGTGTTACCTAACAGTACAATGTGTAATTTCCCCCTAGATGCTGGTAGAAAACAGAACTTTGGGGAAGCTGCAGGTGTGTACAATGATTAAGTAACCCCAAAACATTCTTGTCCCTCTTTCACTGAGATCCTGGATTCTTGCTTTTGTCCAGCAGCTGAGGGAAGCCAGGCTGTGATTAACTGTCCTGCCTGACACCCAACATCAGAGGAGACAGAGTTTTAGAACTACCATTTGCTCACTGCAGATGTCTCACACAGGGTACATTCTGACACATTAAATTTAACTTCAAGTGGTTTTGGTTTTTGTCCTCTCTGCCATTAGCCTGATCGAAGCCTAAAATTTATAAAACAGACAAACAGAGCAAATTTATAAAACAAAGAAAGAAACAAAGTAAAATCCATTTTTCAGTTCAGTTTGGAGTCAAAATGTGCTATCTATCTGGCTATATTAAGTTTCTAGATGGACCCACAGTTGTCTCTCATGAGTGCATTTAAGATCAGGAATCATAAGTGGAGCCAAGGACTAGGATTGTCAGGTAGGCACATTACAGATCAGGGCTTGTGCAGCTCTGAGTGGGCAGGCAAGATTATTTTTTTTTAATTTGTACAATAGTTTCAGACAGCTGGGTTGGGCCTGGGAATGTGTCACAACTACAGCAACAGGGCAAGGCGTTGCCTGGAAAACTGGCAGAGAAGTAACTCATTGGAGAGAAGAGTTTGATTTATCATAAATCATCCCTCTTGTCACGGAAGATTACTGTTACTCTTGGAGCAAAACGGGTAGGAAATTTCTTGCAACAAACAAGAAGAAGCCCTAGAGGTGAACGGCCATGTCCCTGTTTTCTCGCTCCTGGAGCTCCCGCCAGCAGAGGGGGGCCGCCAGCCGCGCTCAGCTCTGCTCTCTTGCATCATCCCCGGACAGCAAATACTGCCGTGCCTGCTGGTTTCAATTGAAGGTCCTTGGCTTTGCTTCTACTGCCAAGGACCAGGACATTGAAATGGTCCTTCTGGAAACCAGCAAAAGGACACTGACCTGGAAACTGTCCTCTTCACAGCGGGAAACTAAGTACACAGAAAGCTTCAAGGAGAACAAGAGGGTTTGTAAAACAGTTGCTAATTTTAAACTGCTTATTATGGAAAACATGGCTTTGAGGACTCAGGACTCTTCAAAGTCTTTTCTGTGACTGATCTACAAATTACTCTCTGCTGTTGACTTTCCTGACCAAAAAAACTTCCCAACTTCCCATGGATCACAGAGTACTTGACCAGTGTGACAATGCACAAGAAGGGAACAAATAGGAGGCAGTCACTCAGTGCCTTTGCCAGCTGTGTAGAGGTTCTGGCCTTGATAGTGGCATAGTTGTATTTAAAAAAGCAGGTTACCAGGAGAACTAACTGATGTATAAAATAAGCAAAGAAATTATTTTACTCTTAGAGAAATGATGTTTGTTAATTGGACAAAAGACAATAAAACAATGTGATACAGCAATTTGTTGCACTGAAATGCCCTCAGGTAAACAAGCCCATATTAACCTGCATGCCCAGCAGTAACCTCTTCTCCCAAGACCTTGTCTACAATTGTACCACTTAAGAGAGCCAGTTAAAACTCAAACTTGATTTTGCCCCACTTAGCCTTTTTTTCACTGCAGGATAACCATCATACTCCAGGTCCTACAAGTGCTATTGTAGTTATGATAGTATAGGGATCTGAGCAATTTAAGATTTTATGCCTTATGTTCCAGTCAGTCATTTATTCTGTACTAAAGCACATTCTGTCCCACAAATAGCTGCACTCCGGCAGCAAGTGATCCCTGCTGACACATTCTATCCCATGAACTGAAAGACACTCTGTAGCAATGTACCTGCGTAATTAGAACACATTCAAGTCAAGTACAAGTTATCACTATGGCAATAAGACACAACAGTTTGAGAGACAGGGATAACTCAGAAGCCACCTGAGGCGCGTTATCTGAAAAGAAATAGACTTTGTTCGACTGAAATCCTTAACTACAAAAAAATACCATTTGAGCTCTACCCAAGCTTAAAATCTCCAGAGACTATCCTACTGACTTAAGCAAGTTGTATTGTTGACTTAAAGGAGGCGGGGATTTCACCTTTCTGCATGGTCACTTTTGTGTCAACTCCCCTGTAGAAACTGAACCAGCAAGATCTGCTACTTCTCCAGAGTGCAAAGCAACACCTGCTAGGTGGTGACCTGACTGCATTACATTTGGTTCCTCCCAAAATCCAAGTGTTCTCAAAAGATACAGATCTAAGATAATGGCTGCTTATTTCAGATGGGAAAAGTTTGCTTCCTGCTGTGCACACCTGCTCTTTCTCTCTCCATGCTCACAGGAAGCTGCTCCCGCACTCCTGCTTTTACTTATACTGATTAGCTACACCAGCAACATCTCGAGCTCGAGGGTGAGGACAGGCAGCATATCCAATCCAGCAGCAGGAGGAGATATTGTCATCGGTATATCAGCACCAGTTCATCAGAGCTTGATCACCCTGCTACTTACGCCTGGGTTTTCGACAGTCTTCTTTAATCACATCAAGGGTCACTTTAAACAGCTCCTTATCATGGTCAGTCACCTGAAGAAAAAAGAAGAAACTGGCCTTGCTGTTGAAAAACAATCCACTGACATGGTGTATTCTAAGCTAACACTGTCACAATTACACTCTGCATTTTATGCTGCCTTCAGGACTAATGGATGTCAAATATTCAGGCAATATTTTTACTACTATTAGCAGCCTTCATGAGTTAGGTGAAGAACATGATAAAACTAAGTTTGACCCAAAGGAGCGTGACTGACTCAGCAGAACAACGAGCTTGAACCCACTTGGATAAGAAGAACTGTCCCAGGCCCCAGGTTTCAGTGAGCTCAGCTGGATCAGAGCAGTTTGGCAGCCCAGTGAACACAGAACAGAACTTGGAACAACTCAGGGGGTGATACAGAGGTACAACCAACAGTGAAGTAAGCTGCAGAAAATACTTCTGAGTAAACTGAGAGCACCTGGATGTCCTGCTGCTCTTTCTGAAACATTTCTACTATTTCTGCAATATTTTTATTGTTTTTACTGATTATGAAAGTCATACCACTGAACTTGTTTGCAACCACAGCTCAGTTCCTTACATAGTATAAGTCCTTGGAGCTGCTAGGTTTCTGGAAAACCACTCCTTTTTCTTGTAGCATCTTTATTGCTTCCTTAAAAACACCATGAATCCTTTTGGAACTGGAGCTACTTTCTGACTTCACCTGGATGGAAAGAAAGGAATGAAGCAGATGATGAGAAATCTCAGCTCAACCAAAGATACCAGCAATAGCTCCAGATGCTTTCAAGAAGAAGATTACTTCAGATCCTCTTTAACATGAATTTTGTTACACATTTTTCTTCATTTAGTAATTCACAAATCATATCTGTTATGTATGAAATAATCAATATCACTGAGCTTTAAACAAAACCCAAACACCAGAAGCTTGTACCAATCTTGAGGAACCACAATCTCTAAACTGCCTTCTTTGTGATTAGCAGCTATTTGGTGATGTACCAAGAAATCTTTTTTTGGAATATTCTTGTGATGCTTACAGTTCATTTGACTTTTTTGTTAACCAAGCTTTGTTCACTTTCAGAGTTTTCCTGGTAATAAGGGTAGGAAGGTAGGAAAACCAGTATTTTGTAAGGTGATATTCAGGAGGAATCCAAGTGCTGAGGACTGAATTCCCATCTTCTGATTTCAGGGAAAGGAGAAAAGTGACAAAACCAGTATTTGTTTCTTGCCCCCTTTGTTTCCAATTTTTAACAAACATTCTGGTCGTGCTCTCAGGAGCTTCTCCACAGCCTAACGAAGTGAAAGGATAAAGAGCACGCAATAAATTAAGACGAGCATACAAAATAAGGAAACAAAGGATTCAGTTTTAAGGGTAGGTGGGAAATTAATTTTTTGTGAAAGGAGAGCAATGTGTCTGGAAGTCCTAACTGAGGTTATTTAGAACACAGGGTTCTGGGTTTGGGACACATTAACAGAGTAGAAGGAAGGAAGGGGAGGGGAAAAAAACAGGGGAAAAAAGGGTTTGTTTGGAAATAGAACAGAGCTAAGAGAGTGGAATGACAGCTAGGGAAGTAGAAGGAAATAATTAGTTGTGGATAAGGGAAAGTATGTGTAGATAAGAGCAAGACTATGATTTACTCTTCTCCATCTCCATCTGTCCTACTGTGTCCTTCAACCTCCCATTTATATACACAGACTACTTCAGTTCCCCAATTGCTGTATTCTCATCTGTTGGGAGCACACTGTGCTCCCTGTGGTTTTCTTTGAGAAGGGAGCTAAACTGCTTCCCACAAACCACCATGTGATAACTAGAACCACACCAGAGCAACCAGAGCAAGATTTGCCAAGCCATTCCTTCAACTACCACCATAAATGCTCCCACCCTGTTCTGAACAAAAATATCAGACTTCACATATCCTACTTCATTCACCAGGAGCAGCTTAGAGCCTGGGGAGTGAAGCAGGCAATCATCATGAACTAGAAACAAAGTACACGAATAAGCGAAACGGACACCACAGGAGCAAAGCAAGAATCTCTCCTCACAAAACATCCAATGCATTTGCAGCACTCAAGTGACACTCCAACAGCCTGAAAGCTGATGTACCTAACTGGGAATAGTTCTGGGATCCAAAAGGGATATTGGTGTTAGCATGCATCACAAGTTTCTCCCTCCTGTTCCTCCAGATAACCCTCAGGATTTCAACAGGCCATAATCACATCTCTCTGTCCCACAACAGCTCTCTTTTTCCTCTCAAATCACTAGCAAAAATAATTGCTGAATACTTCAAGATAATTAACACAGAACAATGGCTCTTATTCTCAGTTCAGTTTCCTCTGTTTCAGGCTGAAGGATCCAGTGCCTGAACCTTGTCTGTCCTGCTGTCCACCATAGCTTCAATCTGGATAACAACAGACTCTACTTTTAATTACAAAGTTGGCTATGCATCTGGACATGGTTCCAGTCACAGCATTAATACCACTAAAGTATTTCTCTTCATTGTGCCTCTTCTGATGAACCAAAGAAACAAACACAAAATGCAGCAGAAAGGATTAAGTGAAGAGTGCATATTTGCTCACAGAAAAGCACATTCTTACAGCCATATGTAAAATGAAGAGTTTGCCTCTCACTCAAATGCAGTAATAAATCCTAAGGAATGTAAGAAATTGCTAGCAAAGCAACCAACTCAAGACTCTGATCAATTTTTAATGTGAAAGCAAACATTTGGGAAGAAAAAAAGATAAAAATATTTCCAAAGAAGCACAATAATTATTCAGTTTGGCTTACCACTGAAATCCTGTCAGAAAAGGGAGATAATTAAAAACAGACTCTGTGTGAATTGACACACAGCTCAGCCTGGATGGATACTGAAACAGAATCACTAAGAATGCAAGTCAAGGCACTGACAGAGTGAAAGCAGCAAGGCCTTATTATAAGTAAGCAGCTGCTCCATATCAGCACTCTCTCATATGTGCTGCAGAATCCATGGAAAAGGGCTTCATGGCAGAAGGACTGCTTCTGAAAACCAAAATAGGGCTCCTGCCCACTTTAATAGTACCATATTATATATTAATACAAAAAAATTATGTATTATTGGTGTTTAGTAGTATCGTAAAATGACAAGAAAAATTTAGGGTTTTTTCTTAGAGTGCTCTAGAACATGCTTCTTCCTCTCCATTCCTCTGGGTAAAGCAGCAATTAAATTTCTTTGTCAACACAATCTGAAATTGCTTATTCTGCTCTTTTGGTCCACCCAAAGTAACTCCAGCATCTCATCCTGCAAATGCATAAGTCAATAGTACTTCTTCCCTGTACCTCTCCCAGTGTTCACACCTCCTTTTGCAAAGTGCTCCCCTTGGGCATGCCTTAGTTTCAGGGTGCACCATTTCAGGTTCTCTGAAGCACTAACAGCAGAGTCTTCCCCCTCTCTTCCAAATCAGGTCCTTTTCAAATAAATTAAGCTGTACATCCAAACCTAGGAGCATTCAAGAATCATCCCTTTTGTAAAACACAAAAGGGTGTGTTTTTGTGTGTGTGTGTGTGTATGTGTGTAACCTGACACAGAAGCAGCTATTAAATAATAATTTTACTATCATTACCCTCACTCCCAAGAATGGCCAAGGGCTCTGTAGCAAAGCCAACAGAAGAATCTATCTATCCAGAATTAAGTTGGTACTTTAATCAATATATTCCATCTGATAGGCCTCACACAGCTTAGTGGGCTGGTGCTCTACAACCAGTTATTCTCAGATCGTTAAAACAAGACAAATTCTCTGTACAATCAATAAGAGGTCAAAGAAATTAAGTGTCAAAGGAATTAGTGAGTCTGTTCAAAACACTGGAACTATGTAACCTTTGACTCATTATGAATCACACCCTGATGGAGTTAAAGTTTCCTGGTATAACCACACGTGATTCTACTCAGGGAATCACCTTTTGCATTTTCCTGTGTAATGTTTAATCCTGGGCTTAGGCAGGTGACAATTTTAATAACAGTGATCCTGGACATGTCAGTCCTGAAGTCCTATAATAAGCT
Source organism: Geospiza fortis (assembly GCF_000277835.1). Classification (NCBI taxonomy): domain Eukaryota; kingdom Metazoa; phylum Chordata; class Aves; order Passeriformes; family Thraupidae; genus Geospiza; species Geospiza fortis. The sequence goes on along the minus strand of NW_005054300.1, from coordinate 4,033,842 downwards.
TTGCAGCTTATTATAGCAAATAATATTTAAAATAATATTTTAAAATGTTTAAATAATATTTAAAAATATTTAAATAATATTTAAAGCAGTGGTGAAACTTCCTCGAGAGGCAGAAAGACAAAGACCCTGCATCAAGAACTTTCAGTGAACTGTGTTACACCTACAGTACAATGAACAGGGTGGACACAGACAGTGTGAACAACACTGCAAAACTTCCTGCTTTAACTACTTGTCGTTGGTAACCTTGAGATAATATTCAAATCAAGAGGAGCACAAACAGCACAGTCTGGAAAGCACAACTATGTGTCCAGGGCAGTGACATTCACAAACTGGAATGGCAACACTAAAATAGCACACACTATAGCTTATGCATGGCAGAAGGGCAGAAATATTGTTAATCAGGACTGGCTGGTTTAAAGCATTTCAGTTGAGAAATTGGATGGAGCCACTTAACATGTAGCTTTCTTTAAAAAAGGGACCCAAGGCTTGTCCATTTGCCAAACATAATTGCCCAAGTCCAGTAAGTACACTCTGGAGGTTCTCTAAGCACAAAATTACTTTTTCTTGTTTTACTTGTTGTCTTCCTTCTGGTATCCACCCCTCCAGACTCAAAAGTCACTTGTTTTAAGGGATAGGGAAAAGGCTACACCTTTGGGATAGATGGGGAACTGGTTATGCAAATTAAAGGTCCAATGGCTTTAAAACTCATAAAAGATTTGTTAATTTTTAACTACTTTTAAAAGCAGTTAAATTCTCTTCCTTGTCATCTGTAGACTATAAAATCAAATTTTCCCTAGTATATGTCTGAGAAGAGGAAATTGTTTCAGTTCTGCCAGATGCATCTGCTAGAGGGAAATTTATTCCAGACAGGCAGAAGACTGCACTGCCAGGGAGGCATCAGGACTGGAATAAGGTGTTTATTGTAGGACATGTATGGGATGTGGACAGAGCTCAGCTACAATGTAATGCTGAAAAGGAACACAGGGATGCTGCCTACCTCAAACTATCCCAGCTAACTCTTCCACCTTCACCCTCTGCTCCACGCCACTGCAGTGATTCCACAGCAGTTCATCACCTCCCTGGAGAAAATATTCCATGGGGAGACACCCTCCCACTATGATGAACACCATGCAAGTACTTTAAAAGTTGGGAAAGAGATGAAGGGGGAAAGGAACAGAAAGGAAACAAATAGTTTAACAGCAACTTGTGCTCTAGAACACTGGAATCAGGATTAAAAAAATACCAACACATCCAAACAACTCATCCTTTTACATCCAGGAAAAGTGCAAGAAGTGAACAAGTGTGTATATTGAGGCATGGCCTAATTATCTGAGTTGGCTCTGCAGCTCCTGCCTTGCCAAATAGGCCCAAAATAACATTGTTCCACATCAGCAGCACCTTTTATCCTCTTGGTTTGAGGGCAGTGCAAAATAAAAGACTATTGAAGAGAAAAGAAAGGAAGAGGGACAGAAATCAGATCTATTACACCTCCTTTTGTGGATAGAACTGGGTACTTGACCCTTTGCCAATTATGAAAGGTGACACCTTCTAGAGATGGAGTAGAGGAACAAGGAAATACATTTCCAGAGCATTACTAGGAACTCCTCCTAAGGCATTCATGCCACTTGACAACTGAAGGTCCTTTCTTATGCAAGAACAGATAACCTTCTTTGCAAGAAATTAATAGTAAAGGACAATAAGTAGAACTGCAATTTCTAAATAAGCATCTGTGCACCCACATTCCTGGGACATATACTCACATCCTTGTATCAGGGTCAGGAGCAACTACTAATTATTATGATAGCTCTTCATGACTGCTAATAACACTGATGCTACAGTATTTTTCTTGGTTTGGGGTTTTTGAGTTGTTTTTCTTTTGGTTGGTTAGTGTTTTGTTTGGGTTGAGTTTTCGTGGGGGATTTTTTCAGTCTTTCTATGTTTGTTCTGCACCAGTTCCTAATTTAAATGGCTTTGTAAATTATTTATCTTAGTCTTTCTATAAATGCTGAAGCATTTAAGTTTCCAATATTGGACACAATGGCCACTACTTCTTTAATGTAAAGTGTTTGGGAACATTTAATACTGTTCCAGCTCGTTTAGAAAGTACCAGGTGCCAGGTTGGATAATCTACTAGCAAACTTTTCTGTCTAAAATGAGAATAGCTCCTGTTAGTGCCAATATCCATGTTTGTTTTAAAGTAAACCAGAAAAAAAGCCTTAAATGAAAACAAACAAACAACCCCAACCCAGCTATCAAGAAGAGCTATCAGCAGCAGTTCAACAAGGCCAACAAGAAAAGAGCTACTTTATTATTTGACCTCATCTGCAAGAGATTGGGTTTTGTGTTATTTTTTGGGTTTTTTTTAAGAATTAAACAAACATTAGAATTCAACATAACATAGCACTTAACATTACAGTGCATTTGAAAATCAGGGTGAAAATGACTGCCAGGGATTTATTTCTCTACAGAAAACCAAAAAGTAAACTAATGAATCACAACACTCCAGCTGAAGTTCTGACTGCCATTGCTCTTATGATAAAAGATGTAACTGTAAGCTTTGCAGAAACTTATCACTTCATACAAGTTGAAAATCTGTTGTGTAATTTATCCAACTAATACAGAATAATATAAAGCCATTTTACAAAATGAGTGTTGTTCTGTTTCCTATTCTGCAGCTGATCAAGAGGTTACTAACTCACTGGAAAATTTCTTAATAGTTTAGTTACACTCAACTGCCTGTAAACTGGTTTCAATTTAATCCCACCATCTCATCCTTTCACAGTTAGGGACTTCCAACGTGAGAAACGTGTAGCAGGGAGCACTGTTCATATACTCATCATAACCTTCTCTTGAGAGCTGCATCTCTATTAATATATTGAGCTTCAAATGAGAAACAAGACAAAGATTTTGTACTCCCTTCTCCTGATTAGATCCAGGATCTCAAACCTCTGTCCCAAAAACTCAAGCACCTTAAAGGGATCTCTTTTTCTGACACAGCTACTAATTACAAACCTAGATACAGTAGTGACTGTTGCAGGCTCTAAGATTGCTCAGCCCTAACACAAGATTACCCCTAATAACAGAATGTTCTTACATTATTTTTTCCAGCCCAGTTTTACATGTCTAAAATAACAAGATTTCTTCAAGCTCTGTAAATAACTCATATGTAAAGCTCAAGCACTAGTGGTTTTTGAATCCTCTGAAGACACCAGTCTCTTATCTGTTTATGCTTTAAAAAAGTACATGGTATTATTTCCCCCACTAAAAGCTTGGAACAGGTGCATTCACTCACCTCCTCACAGCTGGGGCTGGGTGGATGCACACCCATCAGAGACACCAGAGAATCAACTGTCTCCAACTCCTGCTGGTAAAAGGTCTGAACTTTGTTTTCTAATAGAAAGCCTTGCACTTTCTCATGCAGCATATGGATTGAGAAATTCTGACCCTCCGAGCCACTACAAGGATACACAGAATTTGTAAAAAGGTAAGAAATGTGTTTTGGAACAATTACATAAAGTAAGTCCACAGGACTGGTTACAAAGGTCAAAGAATGTTTTACTGTTCTTAAAGAATTTGAATTTAAATCCTTAATTAAAACGGATCATTTTTAAAAGTATAAACATTCAACTGTTCTTCTTCAATCATTTGCCCTTAGGGTTCTGTGAATTTATGATCTGCAGTCTCTGAAACAACACTACATGCACCAGGCCTCCCAATGAGCACCCAGCTACCCTGAAACTAAATAGGAGTGGGTGTTTGACTCAGCTTATTGAGGTTATGGATTTGTGATTTGACAAGGGCAGGAGAGCATTTCAGTGGAATAGCTCCTCAACCTTACACATAAAACAACATCAGTCAAGGATATGTCTCCATCCTCTGCTGACCTCAGTCCCAAATCTTGCTCTAAAACCCATGTTTTTTCACTAGATGAAAGAGGTCTGTACACAGTATTTTACTTCCTTTTTAATATGCACTTTAGTCAGCATTATATTTCTTTCCTCAGATTATGGACAGGTACATGGTGATACATACATCTGTATGTATCACCAATTATTTGGGAGAAAAACAGACTGCTACTGTATATGAATGCAGTCTGAATCACTATCAGGCCCTGTTCTATTTTTTTCCAGAGTTATTACAACAAGTAAACAATCATAATATCCCATACTTTGCCCCAGGAGCAGTTCTGCATACTGCATTTACCTCTGCATTTCCTCAGGGCCCTTGAAAGGTTTATCATAAACTTCTCTATAGAGACAGGGGAGCTCCAGCATTCTCGAAATCTGGACATCACACACAGGATCATCCACTTTATCTGGAAAGGCAAAGAGAACTTGTAGACCTGGCCAGGACTCCCACACAATTTTTTAAGCAAGCAAACCTGAGGCAGCACAACAGAGCTTCACAGCCAGTATTAAATTGGCAAAATTTGTTCACTGTGGTTTTTATAAAAACAAACCACAAAGGCCAATCCTTCTTTTACAGTTTACAAGGAGGTAAAATGGCCTGTTGTGGTGCATTACAGATTATGCTTTTGTCTGACAACTTATTTAACCAGAATTTATGATCTCTATTTTACCTTTCAGCAGCCTTTATCCATTAAAAGAAGTTAACACATAGTAAGGAGCTTTATTTGGGCCAAAGTGAAAGCAATTTAGAGGCTATTTGAATTGCATGGGTCTCTTTGGTATTATTACCAATCCATGAATAGGTTGTATATACTCATAAATCTTCTGTCTGGAAAGGGAGGCTGAACTCCCTTGCAAACTTAAACTAGAGCTGAAAAATCTAGATTTTTTATCTGGCTTACACAGGGTTTTTAAAAGACAGGATTTTCTTCACTAAAGAAATAATTTCAGTATTATCTCTGTAAGATCTCACTGGGGAAAACCAGCTCTTACACAACAGCAGAGACACGGAACTGAGAAGAAGTTATGTAACTGGAAGCTCCCAGAGCCGTGGGCTGCAGAGCCCTGCTGCTCCAGGAGCTGTCAGACACAGAGGCAGCACCTGCATGCAGATTTGTGCCTGAGGAACACTTCTCCCTCATCCTGCAGAGCCAGGGACTTGAGGAGAAGCCAGGCTTCAGTGGGACCCTGCCCCTATGCTGCTGCCTGCCCAGTGAATGGACTGGCTGTAGTGAACAGCAGCCACTTCTCCAAAGCCCTTAGCACCCTGGGTGAAGTGGGACACAGAAGGTCAGCAGCTCCCTTCCCACAGGCTTTGGCTGCTCTACTTCAACATAGAGAAATCTGAAGACCAAATCACTCTTGCAGACACCCAACCACAGTGTCTCTGTG
>NW_005054300.1:4004765-4028529 GCF_000277835.1 Geospiza fortis | reverse complement strand
CAGTCTAATCTCACACATTACATAGTGTGTCTTCTAACTTTATGCTGCTACAATTGAAATAAAGATATGAATCCTTAGAAAAATAAGATGCCAGAAAAAAATGTGGAAAATATTCAATTAATTACATACAGCTCAGATATTTTCACAGATTCAGACATCTTAGTTACATATATCACAGATTCATAACACTCACAAAAACATGAAGCCTGAATTTCTCTTTGTTGCCTATAGGTTCGGATGTGACCTCTGACCCTGACAACATCTCCAATCTCCAGCTTGGTTTTCTGGCTTACTGTTTCTTGGAGTTTCTTCAGCTGTTCAAACACACTCAGACTGCTGGGTGTGCTTGGATGACCTGCAAGAAGTGAGGGAAAAAGAGTCAGGCACTGAAGTCAATGCATTAATTGACCTTTTGCATTAATCCACCCAAGCACCACAGGAGTCATATCACTAAAAAAGGGTAAGGTCCCAGGCACCATGTGTCCTGGGTAGGAAAACTTCTAGGTGACAAAATTAGTTTACTGTATTATACTTATTTGAATTGTTCATCTGGGGAAAATACAAAAGGGAGAAGATATTGGTTTACCATTGAAAATGTCATAGATGGGTTGCAAAATTGAAACATAAATTTGAAATTGTTTTGGCATTTTTTGATTTTATCATGCTAAGACGGATGAAAGGGGAAAAGAAAAGTTAGCTGAACTTTTTATGCAAAAGAAGAATGAGTCATCTGAGGTAGGGCCAAAGCATTCATGTGATGCAATTTGATGTCTACACTGGGGTGAATGCAACTGAGGTGAATGCAACTTGACAGAACCTCACATTTACATAACACAGCTTTGTAGGACAGTAAATCCTTCATAACTTAAAACCTGATTATTGCTCCAAGTATCCCTGATCACAATTACAAAGGGTTGGAAGAAAGTTTCTTGTGCCCCCTAAGAGCTTTCTTTAGCAGGTACAAATAAATGAATTTACATTCTTAGCATAGCGTCCATCCAAGCACTACTGATGTATGTGTAAAATAAGAATACAAGGCTGAAAAGCATTCTTGGTCCTCATTCTATTTCAAGCATTATTTCATGCTATTCCTTTTAATGCATCTAAGTTCCTCAAAACTGATTGGATTGCATGTCTCCTTTTTTTTTTTTTTCTGAGAGCTGTGCCAGGTCATCACCTCTCCAAAGTGAGAGCTGTCTTCTACATTCCAGTTGGGACCATTTGTACCACCTGTCATAGGATTGTTAAATATAAGTATGAATTATCTGTCTGCATAAATGGGCTTGTTCCACAGACATCAGAGTTTTTAACTTTTACATCAGGCTTTTCTTTCTCCATTCTATTAATATGCATTCCTAACACTGCAGATGACACCAGTAAGATTTATTTCAGTAGGATTTGATCAGCTCCATATTAAGGTTGTCAATCCACTACATGGGCTTCCAAGAAGAGCCAAAGTAGAAAGAATTCTGTACTTTGATCTAAAAGAAACAGTGGAAGAAAAAGCAAAGAGACAGCTAGACACTAGTGAGTTGTTCTGTTACTGAGTGCAATAATACATTAATTTCAAATGCATAATTACTGCACATTTAGGACTTGCCCAAATTGTTAAAGACTTCTGGCATCCTCCCACTGTGTTTGAAGCTACTTTCAAGTTCATTGCTGACAGTGTCTGTATGAGCAAGAGTATATGAATACAAACAAAGCAAGGATAAATCCTGAAACCATAATCACAAGGGCAGGTCAATGGACTGACTTTGGAAACAGAAGTTGTGGCACATTTCCAGCCTAGTTCCTTACTAGATGAAGTCACAGAAAGAGCCTTAACAGGCAAATTCTCTGAACAATGTCACAGCATAGAAATGAAATATCATATTACTCAAATAAGGAAAAGGCAGGGACAGGACATAATGTAATGGTTTTATTGGCATCACCCTTGAACAAAACACAAAAACTAATAGAAAATTCCCAAAATGGCCCAGGCTGTATTTGCTCTTCTGTAAGTTTGATCACTTACTAAATTATTTAAGACAGACATAAATTTAAAAAAAAACAGTCAAAAGAGGACTTATTTATTTGATAATTTACCTGATAAAGTTGTTTCTGCTACCATGGGATTTTTCCAGCAGACACAATTTATAACTCCAGTACTATCATCCACTGCAAAAAAAAATTGCAAGCATTACAGACTAGGAAAGCAGGCAGTCATGTTCCAAGAAGTGAAGATACATAAATATGTAAAGAGATAACTGCCAAGGACATCTCATTCCAACTGCTTTGGAAGGTAAAGTCCAAACTCTACTTGCATATCTGAAATAATTTCCACAGTTGTTTCAGCCATGGAAGTAGCTCAGCACCAGATGTGCTTATGTGCATAGTCAGCAAAGTAACAGGTATATTCTCAAAGAAAGATCATACACTAATTTAAATTATGAGGCTTCAGTACATATATTGGATACTAAGGAATTTCGATCTTGTTGACATGGTCAGGAGAAGAATCAGTTTTGAAGGCTGAAGTCAGACAAACTGAAAAAGGAAGCCAGGCACAAACTACAGAAACATTACTGTTACAGTGATGAAACAGCACTTCAACATTTGGGGATACAACCATGTGAATAAACCAGGAGTGCAGCTACCTGCAGCTGCATTGGTTTCCATGCCAATATCATGCTCAAAGTCCGTTGGTCTTTCCAATACAAGATGATGTCCAGGGAGCAGAAAGGCAGCTCCCCTAGGCAGGAAGGACAGAAGACATGCATGCTTGTGGTTCTGCTCTAAGCCAGGAATTCCCAACTTAGTGTAGGTGCTGGTGGCATGCATGCCACTTCCTCTGCTGAAAAGGCTCAACATCTTCTCCTGAGCACGGAGCTGTTCTTCCTGTTCTGCCAGTGACCAATGGAAATCAGTTTGATGATTTCTGCTCCAGGCACTGCATTGTCGGTGACAGCAGGAAAAGACAAAACTCAAAGGATACTAAAATCTCTCTGAAGAATCAATTTTCTATTGATCAAGGGACTGTATATAAATGGCTTGTACAATAAACACTCTAAATAGAAAGACACTAAATGTCTGTCAAGGTTCATCCAGCGAATGCACTTTGCTTCTTGAATGTAACGACTTCAAGATTGAGATTCCACTCCTCACAAATGGAAACCTGCAATTTTCTTCTGCTCCTTAAAGCAGGTCCATGACTAAAAAAGTAACAGCAATGTTTACTATGAAGGTGCTGATTGATACCTGCAGTCATTTCCTCTGGGAACCATAGCATCAAAGCAAAATGCCTTTGCATTGTCTCACATGTTTTAAAACAATCTCCCTGTTTGGGGGTCTAATTTCAAATTATTGTTTTGCCTTCCAGTTTCCAAGCAGTTTAGCTGCACATTCCTATTAGCAAACTTACGGCACTTATAAGATGCAGGCAATTCCAAATTCCATCACAAAAGTATGCTCCTCTCTGCTCTCTCTGTTTTGAGCTGCTGTGTCTGCAACTATTTCAGCAGCTTTAATTTTGTACCAGAGCACAGATAACAATCTGCTGGTAGGATTTCCTCTCCTTGGTACAGACAGACAGCAACTATTTTAGTAGGAGGCAGAACCCCCATAAGCCATGTCCAAGCCACGTGTGCAAGCCAGCAATGGCAACAAGAAGCAGGGCAGATTACATTTCACTCTTGCATTCCCACAGTTTGTAGATGTTCCAGCTTGCACCAACCAAGACAGACAGGCTTCCTAAGAAGGGCTTGGAAACAAACCAAGACTGAAGGATTAGGAGGCCAGACTGCTTCTCCTCAATCTAACAGCTGAAAACAGAGCTCTGGAGAGACTGACCTGTACTTGACCACAGAAGGAATCTGGTAGCAGAGTACGGTTCTGAAACAAAGTTTTGCAATTTCATAGATGAAAGCTTTGAGCAAAAAGACAAGCAACTCTTGCAATTGTATTCTAATTAGACAATCTATTTTAAATGCACAAGGGGTCTACAAACTCTTGAAAACTTCCTGTGCTCCCTGTGCCGCCCTTCCTCATCTCTTTGGGTTTAAAGTTTTGTTTATTTGGGTTTTTTGTGGGTTTACTTTTGTTTGTTGGGGTTTTTTTTCGTGGTTTTTGTTTGTTTGGCTTTGGTTTCTTTGATTTCTTTGATTCTTGCTTAATTATTTGAAGGGTAGCTCAGAGCTACCTGCTAAATGAGATAATTGTCCAAATTTTTATTTCTTTATGACAAAAGGGTATGGCTCTTGTCAGGCCTGCATGGACCTACTGAGATGCTGGTGAATTTTTTTTTATTAAGTCAACTGCCTTTCAGCCTTTCAAGTCAGTTTTGGAGTACAAAGAAAACCACATGTGATGTTTGGTTTCATTAAAAAGGAAAGGGGACAAAAGAGCTCAGAGAGGTGCATTAGGTAAAGTATGAGTTTGATCAAAGCTATGTTTTAATTAGATATAATTCTCCTAATTTATCATAATAATAGCAAGAAACAATCAAATCAAAGTGTCAAAATCAGATATTACACAGCATGCAATTTTTATTTTGTAAGCCAGGAAAGAGTAAATTAACTCTTTTTTACAATTATAATTTTGTCCTCAGTTCTGGCTCTAGAGTTTTCAGCAGAGGACCTAAGATTCTGTAAAGTGAGTGATGTGTATTCTGACACAGACAAATAGGAAGTGAGGGGGGAGGATCAAGGCAGGGACACAAAGACATTTCAGTTCCCTATCAGAGGGAAAGTACAAAGGGGGAATTGCTTTGTAAGTCACTTTTACAGCCGATGGAAAGTGAGCAAGTCCTGAGCAGTGTGTGGCACTCCAACTGATGCAAGCCCTGTGACTCACCAGTCTGTTGAACTGAGAGATGCAAGAAGTTACAAGCAGGAAACTGTCTAAGAAGTTACAGTTTTGTGCTGGCAGAGTCGGCTTGCCTGAAAGGGAGGGCAGGCTGGGGAGGGGCACCCTGGCAGGTAGCCTGAAAACTCAAACCAGGAACTGCTGGAACAAAGAGTGGAGTTGGATGTCAAAGACAGCAGGAAGCCAGGCTTACTGTGAGCTGCACTTGAAGGTCGACTGATCCAAGGCCTTAATTCCACTACTCTGCAGTTTCTTTTTATTTCTATTCCTCTACTTTCTGCTCCAGTCAAACATTTTCCACAGGTGTAGTTGTTAAACTGATGCTGAGAGCAACATGGAAAACCCTTACCCATAGAATTGACTTTGTCTTGGTCATTTTGATTCTGTCTTCCTCTGTTCTCATGAAGAGATAAATGCATTTGCAGCCAATGCCACCCTGCAGCAGTTTGATGCTGGGGTACCTGGTTAATTCATCAGCTGTATCTTCACAGTACTCCCAAGGGTCAGGGAACTGCAATCTTACAAGCAAGGGAATTGGGAAGGAGAGGTACTCTGTTACTCACCTTCACCAAGTGAAAACCCATGGCAGAGGAAGACACTGGCCATAAGGGCTTCAACAGGATCTGTGCATTTGGCTCCCCCTTCCTACCGTGAGGTGACCTCCCCCCACCTTTTGAAACTTGCCACATCACCACTGCTCTACTCTGCTTTTTCTCCAGATGTAAAAGACAGCTGAACAAAATGACAATCAGGTGTTTCCATGTTAATAAAACTGAATACTGGGAAAAGCAATACAGAGGAGACAACTCCCAGCTGGTGTTGGCAAGAACTGGTGCTATGATGCTTGAGTTCGTTTGTTAAGACTCTTGGGCATCTAAACATAAACAAACTCCTGACTGCTATTAGAAGTTGGCTCCAAGATATGACAAGACCTACAAAAAGTCAGAAAGGATTTCTAAGGTTCAAATATGGAAGAAGCGATTTCCCATTTGTGGGCACTGTTAAATACGTTTGCATCTGACCAAAGGTACTGCAAATAGGAGAGGAAGGTGGCAGAGTCCGGTGACAAAGCCATACCCAAAGTTAAGATTTGCTACATGACCCCACATGAATCAATCACTCTGTGTTAACAATTTAATTCTCTATTTTTGAAGTGGAGATAAACAGTAGCTTCCCTACATTTGCCAGGTAATCTCAGCTGTAGATATACACTATATTAGGATAAGAGCACATTTGTTTCAAGAATACACAATGACCACATAGGGAGACCTTTCAGTTCTAACAGTAACTAAGATAAAAGGCTGATAAGTGCAAGAAGAAAGAGAGACATTTTCCTTACCTCCATAATTATAAAAGGCATCTCGCTCCTTCTTCTGAACCACTGTCCCAACAACATCCACCTGTCTTATTGGATGTCCATTATAAAAGAATATACCTAGACACAAAACATGCTTGATTAGTGTAACGATCTCTTTCAACACCCTACACTACATTTGTCAATTAAAAAACCATACTTTCTTACATATTTAATAAATCTTAAATTATACAGCACCTACACAGGAAAAATCCCCTGTATCACGGAAGACTAGGGACACAAAAAGGAGAAAGTATCAGCTGTACTTAGGATGCCAAAGGCTTGCTTTTGTAGAGTGTCGGAATCTTATTAACCTCTCGTTTTCCTGCACATTTGGATCTGAAAAACAGTTTGTTTGCTGCAAGCATTAGGAGATTTTTCTTTGTTTGTTTTGTTGTTTCATATGGGTTTTTGTTTTGCTTTGCTTTGTTGTTTGGTTTGGGTTTTTTTAATATCTTCATAAGGCTTCAGAATAAATAATAGAACACAAAGGAAGCAGTTTGAGCTTCTCACATTGCAGCTGTTCCTGATTAAGGCAGAGCCTCCGAAAGGAAAACTAACATAATTCTGTCTTTCATTTCTAGAGGAACAGGAGCTGTGGGGGCAGGGGGAGAGCAACAGCCCTCTCAGACTGCAGAGTACACTACTGCAGTCATTGTGGACTGCATCCTGAACTTCAGTTTCTGAAAACACACATTCTAAAAACATCCCTTCAAAGCTATTTTTGTACATCTATAAAGATAACTTAACACTTAGAAACATGCCCAGGAAACAGTGAGAAATCACAGCCCAGTGGACTCTGAGAGCACTGAGGTTCCCTTGCTCTGCAATCCCTTTCAAGAGAGTGACAAATGTTGTTAACAAACACTAATGTAAACATCATACACTGAGGCTTCACAGTCCAACAGCAGGAGGAAAATAGGGCAATAAGCTCCAAATATACCCTGAGCTGGCTAGTTTTCAGTGAATGTGTTTTCTTCAGTTTTCAAATACTGCTGCTTTACTGAAATAAGCCATCTGGGATGTTCAATAACTGTCTTCTGAAAAGTAGATAACTCGAGGGACTCAGAAGGGAACATTTGGCTCTGTACACCGTGGCAAGTGTTATTCTTACAAAGGGAAACACAGCAGCAAGGGAGTCAGAAAAATGTTCTGTATTAAAAAAACCCTAAATCCAAAATCCAAAAATAACTTGTCCTACATAGCTAGCAGCCTTAAATGAGCCCGGAATTAACTTTCTTCACAAAAGACAGAGAGAAAACACAAAGTTTCAGAAGAAATCAGAGGTGATCAGCCAAGCAGCTCATAAGCAGAAATTCTACTCATGAAAATCCACGGCAGTGTTTTGAGGCTGCAGCTATGGCTATCATCTCAGATCTGGCTACACTGATCTGCAGTCACTGGTCAGGTCTGGCATAGAGAATGTTTAGCAGGTCTGTCCACTTGTCTCCCATTTCATTTACGAGGGCACAAATAAACACTGCTACAGAAACCCCCAGTGGAGATGCTCCCAGTGTATGTAGTCATTCACTGAATCTTACAACATCTCTGTAAAAGGTCTGGGCTAGTTTCTGGTCTAGAGCAAGACTGCGGAGCAGAGACTCCAAGCTCCTGATTATGCAAACAAATAACATGTTATTATGTTTGCTTCCAAGTAAGCTGAGTTTTGGCAGATGACAGAGACCAAATAAAACTGGTTCTCTCCGTCCCCATAAATTCACCTACAACTCCACCCTTACTCTCAGAGAAACTACCTGAACTAATTTGAAGAACGAAATTATATTTAACCTATTAGAAGTTGTTGCACTTGATGACTTCAAGGTGTAAATTACTCCTCCTTCCAGTTTATTTGTTCAAATTAAGTCCATATTGGTAGCAATAAATATATACTAAACATTTGAAGCTGTGGACAAACACATTCAGTGAGGTTCCTAATACCCCAGTAATCAACACACAGAGCAAAATGCCATTACCACAACAGCCACAGCACTGCTACAGGGGGCTATAGATACAGAGATCTCTAGGGCAAGTGCTGGTCATGTCTGTACCAGCATTACTGTGCTGTTTGCCATTCCTTTAATTATTATTGCCTCCTTTTATGCTATTTGTAACTTCCCTTCCTTGTTGATAAGCTGTCACAAAGCAGTGGTGCATGATAACTCTGAGAAAAGCTCATTTCCATGATGTGATTATGTGTTACAACTGAGTTTGACACCCACTCTCATTGCAAGGCTGCTAAGACAACACAATTGCTGTTTTTATCTGGGAGGTTTTCCAACCTTCTTGTCACCATTTATAGCAGCAGAGTAATTGGCCAGGTTTACTGCTTCCTTCTGTGTTGTTTTAAAGGATTAGTCACTGCGGCATCAAATCCTAATGCTTAAAAGTGGAAAGAAAAAACTCATTAGGTCATTCAGTCCATTTCCTCAGGGCCAATACAAGACCATTTTGTACAGTAAATTCCTGGCAATCTGTACAGTCAATATAAACAATCCCAGTGAAGGGCATCCCACCTTTTTCCTGGGAAGGCTGTGCCATGGTCTAACAGATGTCATTCTAGGGATGTTTTTCCTGACATTCAGACTGTGTTTCTTTCCATTCTTCCTAGTTACAACTTTTTGTTTTGCACTCATTCATTCTTAATTACCATTACTTAATGACTGATTTATAGCCAACCATATACTTAGCTTCAGCTGGTCTTTAAAAGCCCATTAAAGGCAGGAAGCATTGACAACAAACACCTACATCCTTCCTTCCTCAAAAGGTATTAATTTTAGTGGTTTTGTTGTGCTATCATTTGTTGCCAACAAATAAGATACACTGGAAAATGTCTGGTTTGGTGTATATACAGCACCAGGAGAATGAACAAAATTCAGGATGTTGGTTCTAGAAAATTTCTTTTTATTTGAAGTTTGATTTAGAAAATGATGCAGGATTGCAAGCAAGCAGAGTGCAGAGAGCCGGATGCACAGGAAGGGGAAGCTCAAATGTACCAAGTGTAAAGGCTGATACCTTGGCATGACAGATACCACCTCCTTAGGATCATAGGAAAAAAACAAATGCAATAACAAAACTGAAAAAGTTCCTGAAGCAGAAGCCAACTCAGTTAAGTAAAAGAACAGGAAGAGAAGTAAGAAGGGAAATTCAGGTATTTTGGAGGCAAAAAAAAGAGAAGGACTGTACTTTCTAGGACTATCATTCCTACTATCATTAAATCTTGGTGTTTATAAGGTTATTTATTCTGAATACATTTTCACATGTGTATGTACTAATGTTCAAGTCCAAACTACAATCCAATTCTGCTGGCATTGAATGATGTTGTATTTTGTTTGAAAACAATTAAAATACCTGTAACTGATGAAGAACAGTTTTTACCAGATGCATTTCCCACACCAGTACCACTAGAAGACATTTATAAGATAGTTTAAAAAGGCCTCTAAAAAAAACTTGCTGTAGGACAAACATCAACAACACTCTGTAGCCTAATTATTGCAAGGGATTTAAGACAAAATCTCTCACCATGTTAATTAACCAAGATAGATAGACTGGTATTTGTGGTTTGTGAAGTCCTTATGTACATAAAAATGGCTGCAAAAAGAGAAGAAAACCCCGCCAGTCCTTCATTTCTCCCAAAATAGCATTGCTGCTATCCTTGCTGTTAAAGAAAACTGAAGAATAAGAAAACCTACAAAGCAAAGCATATTCCAAGAGCCAAACAGGGGTACTTAGACCCCATGGACAGAAAAAAAATAGAAACAAAATACCACAAACAAAACATCAAAACCAAACCAAAGACATACACTCTGCTTAGGGCTTACTGCTTTTCCTCATTATTTCTAAGTTCTCTGGGTCCCTCCCTGATAATCTTGCACCATGTCAGGCTTCAGTTGGGAGTAATGAACCCTTCCCCAGCAGAAGACATTGCAGTCTATTTAAAGCCTGTGTAGTGAAAACAGCAATTCAAGGTCAGAGCTGTGTTGCTTCAGCCAAAGCTCACATGTGGGTGACACTGCAGAGCAGCAGGACACACTGCAAAGCAGACTTGTGGGGCAAGGTCCAGCATGGAGGCCAGAATTTACAATAAGCTTGCTCCAATGTATGAAGAATGTCATATATCTATCATATCTAGAAACTAAGGAAACAAAACCTCAAAACTTGTATCTGTCTTAAAATGTATTAATATCCATAGGAAAAAGCAAAATCACACATCCAGCAATGTCATCAACTGTCAAAATTTTGCAAAAAATGTAGAGACAGCAGAGAGATAACAATACATATGGCCAGAAAGGACAAGCATGTTTTAGAATTACCTTTTTCAGAATATAACTAACACCACCACACAGAGGAAACAAAACATTACCTTAATGTAAAAAAGGTACTGGAGAAAAAGAAAAACCATTTTAACAAATATATTTTATTTTTCACAAACAACCTGTTGTTCTTAGAGCTGCTAAAAGAAACTAACATCACTTAGCTTAAGGCTATGGAGAACTACTTTACTGATGTTTGTGAAGTATTTTTCAATCCCTTCATAAAAAGCACAACATAAATCAATTATAATACTGTGTGCATCATAATCAGCACCTATAAATACATACCTGGCACCTGTATAGATTCTCTCATTTCTGTAATATCTTTAATATAGAGTCTTGCAAATGCAGAAAATACAGGATCAATACCCCAGTGCAGAGAAGGCATCTCTTCTTCATCCTTCTCAGACTGCATCCAAAACCTGTGAACACAGAAGGACCTGAAATTGTTTTCTACAAAGGTGAAGAGCCTCATTGTTCACATTCATTGTTTTTCACATAAATGAAAAAGCAGCTCATGAGTATATACACAACAACACAGCAGAGCTGAGGATGACACTGGAGTTTATCTAATAAAATGTTATATTTACCTATCAATATTTCATGTGCTGCCACATGAAATATTCAAAGTATCAATACTCATTACTTGTTTGAAGTACTGAGAATCCAGCAACAGCATTCCCCCCAGTAACTTCAAATGAAATAGAATTTCAGAGACTTTTCCTCTCCAAATCCATAAACAGAGAACTAAAGTCAACATTTGTTTAAAAGAGCAGGATTGTGGGATCCTAGGTGGTTACTTTCTCTACAGATGATTATAATTTCCCCATCATTCTCCTTCCCTCCCCTAACACACTCATTGTTTGTGCTGTGCTTTATCATGGAGTTGAGGGAGGATGACTTTATTCAAAACAAAAACAGCCATCCCTTTGTTTTGGGCATGAAGTCTCCACTAACTTTGAAATTGTTACTTTTCCCTTTTACCGTTTCAGATTTTACAGCTTATGCCTGCCATCTTATGCCATTACAGATCCAATTCTCTGCTTGTCACAGTGTTGATATCAAAAACCCCAGCACTCAATTCAGGAAGATCCTCATAAAGATTTGGAAGCTGAAAATACCTTCTATCAGCTTCTCCTGTATGGACAGGTACATTGTTCCCATAAGGCTTTCCAGGTCACCTTCCTTTTACTAGTAAAAGTTAAAAAAAAAGTCAATGTTATTTATCCTTCCTTGGACTGGTCATTTCTTAGGTGAGATGTTGAAAATATTTGATTTAGTCAGTTCCAGCAGTAACTTCACTACTGAGTAACAAACTGAAGTAGTTTTGATTACACCTGGATTCATGTCTTGCTCCCCACTACAGACAGCTCTTCCCAGCCTTTCCTTCTTGCACCTGCAAGTTGTACTCCAAAAGTCAGACCATTCCTTTCTCACTCAAGTCTCCCCATGAAGCACCCTTTTTCTACTGCTGAATTGAGACACTGCTCAATAGAAATTTAGAAATTAAGCTGTTAAGTGTATGATTTTAACACAAGCTGCTATTCCTCCATATGGCAGTTCTTTGGATACTTGCTACAGTCAATGTCAAATTTAGACCATCAACTTTCTCAAAGGAACAAATGGTTTGAACCTGTATTTTACTTGGCATACTCATTTTCTTAACAAAATTAGTTTCCCCATCTCTTTTTGCTTGTAGTCTCTAGTACAAAGTTACATTCCTTTCTGCTTCATGCCCCCCAATTTACTCTGCATGGTTACAAAGCCTGTCACAGCTCAGCACCTGTTCTTCCTTCTAGACAGACAGCAGACTGAGATAACCAGCCAAAAAGAGACAATCAGGTAACAAGTCTGTCTAACCTGTTTTATTTTGGGTAAACAGACACTCCTTGGGGTAAAAAGCAGAAGTCACCCCTGCACATGTGTGCATCTGAGGGGAAATCAATGAAGCAGCTCCACTGAAGATTAAAAATATCTGTATTTTGGCATTTTATAGCCACTTGTCAAGCTTGAAATGCCCAAATGTTAATATATCAAGTTCAAGCACAATTTAAGCCTAAATGAAGAGCATCTCCCTAAAATTTTTTACTGCTTTCCTGTTCTGAAGGGAGAAGATTTCTGCAGCAAAAGCTCTTTCCATCTCAAAACGACTGGGAGTTAAATCTCAAATTCTGGAGCTTCCTTCTCACTCCCAGGCCTTGTTACAGCTCCTCACTGGAGATATTTACACCCATCATATATCTTTATGTAGAGATCACTGTTTGGTTCAAGCCTGCTACAGACACACAACGCTTTATCTTACAGATCTGGCAAAGATTCCTTGACAAAAACTAAACTGTGCCCCCCAGCACTATGAAGGTATCACAGGATTCCCTGAAGTCCACAGGACAAATTTGCTGAAGTCCTGAGTTACAGACATTCCATCCACACCAGGCTGGGGCAGTGAAACTGTACCTCAGCCACCACCCACTCACTGTCAGCAATGTCTGTCAGGCACACCAGGGCATCCTGCACAGCAGCCAGTCTTCCCTGGCCTCTTCACAGTCCCAAGAGCCCTCCCAACCCCTGACACCACCCAAAACCAAGCCTATTTTCTTCCTTCCCTCCCAGTGCTCAGCTTGGTAGCTACATTTGAACAGTGGCCTATTTGAAGCCAAAAGCTTGTGGTCAGTTGGAAAGAAATGATGTTTAGTGCCTCCTGGATGTACAACACTGCTAGTATCAGTCCATTCTTCTCAGCAGTTGTCTGTTTGCTCCTAAACCAAAGCAAGATGTAAACTATTTCCAAAGTGAGTTTCCAAGCTCATTTCAGGCAGATTAAAAGTATTAAAAACCATAATTCCTATAAGGCTGACAAAACTCTTCCAATCATTTATCTTTTGATATATAATAGTATCTTCCCGTAACTTTTTCCTAAGTTGGCACAGGAAGCCTCTCCATCCCGGGGTAAATTAATGAGTCATCCTGGCAAAAGTGGAACTTTCCATTATGCTACAAGTGTTTGCAGCTCTTAACTGGTACCATTGGTGATATGCTATCAGCAAGGAAGATAAGAGCTGCCCTGTACAACGAAGAGCCAAGGGGCAAATAGGGGCATTGTGGAGATGCACAATGTTAAAATCAATGAAGACCCAGACAGCAAACAATAGACAATTCTGAACAGATACTATCTAATTAATGTTTAAGGATTAAACTGGCTTTTGCTGGGAGATGGTGACCAGGCTTAGCAATATAAACAACACAGAGTCCTAGCAAAAGGTCATTCCTTTCTGCATTTTGTTTTAAGTGCAGTGTAATGATTTCAGGGTTGCTGTAGTACAAGGAATTCAATCATGTTACAGGAGAAAAAAAAGCAACAGAAGCATCTAGCCCACAAGTTAATTAGACAGAAGATACCAGTATTCTATTTTTAACTCCAGAAAAAGGCTATGAAGGCATAATCAAAACCAAAAGAAGAATTAAGTTCTTCTTGGGAAAACAACTCTGTTTGAAGGGCAGAAATCTAAAGTTTACATTGTAGGTATCTAGATACAAATAAACAAGAAGCCTCAGTTTGAGATTATTCTAACATATTAAGATTGGGCTGTCTCCTTGACCCACTGCTATCAATGTTAGCTTTCCTGACTCTACTGAGAAGTCAACCAAGTCCATAACCCCAGAGCTACCTTGTGAGCTCAGCAAGGTATTATCCTAGAAGGGAAAGCAAGGAAAATTGGCACCCTTCCCAACCATGCCACCCTCCAAACCCATTTTCTTTCTTCCCTTCTAAGCCACCTACTGGGTAGTTTTGTCTCAAGAGCTTCCTATTTAACATCCTATTGATTTACTCAAGGAATCAGCCCTGGCCAATTAATTTCTTGGCTCATATTCTTGTGCCCACCA
The DNA here is from genome assembly GCF_000277835.1 of Geospiza fortis. Taxonomy (NCBI): domain Eukaryota; kingdom Metazoa; phylum Chordata; class Aves; order Passeriformes; family Thraupidae; genus Geospiza; species Geospiza fortis. Next base: position 4,014,141 of record NW_005054300.1, on the reverse strand, counting down.
TGTACCTTTTCCAAAAAAGGTAAACAGTCTTCTTCCAATCCCAGTGCAATTGAAACCTCAAAGAAGAGTATCTGTTTTCATGTTTCTCGTTGCCTTTTCTCCAAATTTGATTAACAACCAAAGCTCTTAGAGAAAATTGCCTTAGCTTGAGATTAATAATTTTAAGCCAAGAAAATGTGTCTTGCCAGTGGCTGTCTGCAAGTGCTGTGCAAGTGCTGGTACACTGCTGCAAAAACTCTTTCTCAAGTTAGCTGTGAAACAGAAACAGAGAATTTATGCACTAATACAGCAACTTAAACATCCTACCAGGCTTTCACTCTTCTCCAAAGGCTGCCACTACCATGCTAGCACTGACAATTTACACTGGAAACAGCTCCTAAACTGCTGGAGTTGCCAACCCAGTGCATTAAAACAACTTAAAGTCATCCCTGGTTTTCTTGAATAAACTAGGCCAGAAACTGTGGCTGTCAAAAACTGCTCCATAGGTCAGCCATTCCCGCCACAGACAAAGCAACTTGTGGAAAGAGGAGCAGAGTCAACAGCTGGGTTTTGTAACACCCTCTGTCATCTGAATTGAAATCATCTGTGTCTGAGTCAACACCCTATGTGACAAATGACTATTATTCAACTCTTCATGATCAGCAGAGGCTATTCCAGCATGGTACAGTCAAACCCACCACTTTTTAGGAAATGTTTTTAATTACCTACAGCCACATACAATATTTTAAATCAAAACCAAATAAACCCATTGTATTATTATACAAGTAAATCTTACTGAACTGGGAAGTAAAGCTTTTGGTTACAGTTAATATGGAACAAAGATTCTAGACATGAAACTCACCCATAGGTTTTTAAAAAATACATAGTTAAAAGAAAGTATCCAACACCAGTAACAAGATGAACACCATCTCTGAGACCAAAACACGTTACTGAAAGGCAAAAAAAAGGCTCCTGGAAAACAGCTGTTGGAAAACTATCAAACAGTAAGGTAAGGTCAGTTTGGATCCACCTCCTACCCGGTTATTCTGTTACAAATCAAGATGGGGCAAGCACGTTCAGTCTTTCATAGTAAGCCACTTTGTGCTTCTGTCATGTTAAATCCTGTCAGTTTTGCTGCTACATGCTGCGTGTCTTGTAGTTCTTACATATAAGTACAATTCCAATTTAAAGACATAGTTTCAAAACAAAATTAAGAAATCTAGAACTCCTCTGAACTTCCAGAAGTTTAGCACTTCCTGCAATGTTACTTTTACAAGGGTTTAACATTTGTCTAAGCTCTTCAGATAACAATTTACCAAAAGGAAGGATTATAAATTTTTTTCTTAAAGATACTCTTTGAAATTTTAAACATTGTATGTGTTTTACTTACATTAGGTTTTATTACAAGACAAGAGGCCCATCACTGCAACCTTTAGCCAGTGGGGAATCAAACAACCCAGAAAAGCATTGCCCACAATGCCCATAAGGCAGGATATAGGTAGGGGCAAAAAAGCTGTTTTATCAATAAACTGACATGGCTGTAGTATAAGAGTCTTCCAGGGGAGTTAATGCCTCCATGTCATAACTTGTAACATGTTTCCCTCCTTCTGGATTTACCTTCCACAGCACTGCCTGGAAAACCTTCTGGACAGGTGCATGTGGCTGCAGGAGATCAAACAAACTGGCTCTTCCAACATCCACAGTCTTGCAAGGAAGGGGGACAAAGCTTACAGTCCTAGATTGCCTCCTTATCACATTGAAACTTGTTTTATATGCAAGCTAAACCTTGAAACAAGGTTTTGGCACTCAATTTTCCAAAAGCATGATTCTGAAAAAACTAACGGGGAAGTCTGTAACAAAATAAACAGTACAAGTAGCTCTTTCTGATCCTTGTCCCATGCATTAGATACAATTTCCCATGGATCCAGAAATCTGTGTGGGAGAACATGCACTGGAACAGCTTGCCCAGAGAGGATGTGGAGTCTCCTCAAAGGAGACATTCCAGAACTGCCTGGACAGAATCCTCACTAATGTGGTCTAGGGGGCCCTGCTTGCGCAAGAGGTTGGACCCCTCCAACCTTATCCATTCTGTGATTCTGTAATTTGCTGATACAGCACAAAGGAATTAACTAACAGAGAAAAGAGAATAAAAAGTTAGATTTCCTACTCTTTTTTAGCAGTGTAACATAGATTTAGTGTCACTTCCTGAATGAACATTTTCAAATTTCACAAATCTGCATAGAAGTGACAAGATTGGTTAATAGCTCACTGTGCCTGTGAACTCCACAAGTTTGACTCAATTTCTAGAGGCAAGCATTCCTGTCCATTTCCCTCCCTCCCCTTTAAACTGGTTTATGTATCTGGTCTAAATTAGAGCAGCTTCTGGAATAAGTCAGAATTAATATGAACATTCATATCACTACAAAACACTCCATTACAACCTGAGATTTCAAAATAATTAACCTATGATTTGGTTTTTGCCCATCTTTAAAAACTTGTTCAAAATCCCATTGAAAGGCACTAAATGAACAGAACATTTTTTAGATACTTGAAAGAAAATACCTCCCTGTGGCTGTAACTTCTTCCATGAATCACTGTCACAGTTAACATGATAAAGTCATCACCATTTCCGACTTCTTGGTATGTAAAGAAACCAACAGCCTTTTATAAACTAATTTAGTGTCTCCTTAATTGCATTTGAATTTGAACAGATATCATTTCCTACCTCATGCTCTGAAAGGAAGTCACTCCTGTATAATCTATCCAGAAAAATATATTAGTGCTCAGTCAGAAGCCACAGGAATGATTTTTCATGCAAGTAATTTTATTTCTTGCTACGATTCAGTCCATGCAATGTAATGGGCTTTTTCGGCTTAATCCATGAATAACACAGTGTGCTATAAAACATAATTTTGAGGATTAGCTATTAAAGATCCCTTCTGTCAAAAAATAAACATTTCAGGGCACTTGAGACAAAAAGTGCATCACATCACAATACCCTGTTCTGTCATAAGCAAGTGCTAGTGGCCAAAGTTTGCACAGACTATTGTTGGACACACAGTAGCTGCTGTTTGCCTTAACAATTGCCATATTATTGCAGCTCCACTCACTGCTGCTGTACCAAGATGAGATCCTACAAGAAACCAAATTCTACTTTACAACAGTCAACTATTTTTTTGCCTCATTTTCTAGATAAAAAGAGAAGAACATTGCACACACAGAAATTAGTACAAACATGGTTGTAATACAAAAATAACATTATGCAATGAAAATATTTTTTGGTTTTTTTCCAATAAAAAAATCTAGTATTTTAAAGTCTAGCTTTACATTAATAAACAGTGGGTATCTCACATTCTACGTTATTTCCCCTTTTTACTAGTAGACATATCTGCAATATTATCCCACTGCAATGTTTCTTTTTAGGAGTTCACTAGGAAATCAACAGTCTTTAGTGTTATCTTTTTGTCAAATTTTCCTTTATTGTGCATGTAGGAAATGTTCCCTATTTGACAGGATGATATATTTTTAATAGTAATTGTAGAAGGCATAATAAACTTCCTGGTTATGCTTACAACATAACCAGGGTTAGGTCTGATGGCTGACCAGCCAGCCATAATTAAAAAAAATTAATTTTCATATTACAGAACAAGTTATTTGGTCCCAAGATTCCAGAGCTGATCAGGATCACAAGAGAACACAAAGTCCATTCTGGAAAAAAAAGGCTCCTGGGAAACAGTGAAAGAAAATCAGGATTTACGGAAAGAAAAGCAGCAATACATGTGGGCTTTCTGTTCAGACATTTTTTTGTGCCAGTATTGACTGAGAGCAATACTGAGATGCAAAGCTATCTTTATCCCTTAATAAATTTCTAATCCTAGCTACTATGTGAACTAATGCAAATTTGAAAGCCACAAACAAAAAGAGCAAATCAGCTCGTGACTGCTACGCAAGAGGAAAAGGTCTAATTAGCATCTGGAGGAAAGGCAACCATGGTGCAGCATTTGCAAGACATGCTTTCATGTGATTTAGCTAAAGCTTCTAATAGCTATCAGATGGAGGGGGCTCCACAAGTTTGAAATAATTTGCTTTGTGTTCATGTACAGTTTTGATCAAATAAATCTCATTTCAAATGAAATATAACCTCAAATTATTAAAATGGTTAGAAGGAATACAGCACTATAGCTAAGAGCAGTAGTATTTTAAAGGATATTATTATTAAAAAAAAAAGTTTTCTAGATGGACTTTGTGTGTGGTTCTGTGAAAGATTGTTACAGTCATTACAACATGGAGAGAACTTTTATTAGACTAACTATTCTATGAAAAAAATGCAACTATCCACCAGCGCAGCTCAGTAGTTTAATAGTAACCGAAAAATTCCTATAAAAGGAGCTTTTTGAGTAAAATACAAACCAAAAAGTGTGCAGCCTTCTTGAATAGCTTTATCATGAGGATCTGAAGTTCTTAATTGCATTAGTCAATTAATCAAAGAGAATCAGCTATGTAAGTTTCAAGTTGTTGACGCATTCCATTAAATCTGAGGTTTGCTTCTCACTCCCCTACAAAGACATATGACTATTTCTGAATATCAGTCTTGGAGAGGGTTTTCTTGCACATCAACTGGAAGCAATAAGAAAAAAAACATTTTTTGCTATAGCTTCAATAAAGTCAACATGTTAAAATTTGAATGCTTTTGACATGCCATGTTTCCAAGAAATCTTCTTGCATCATTTGCTGAATTATCTGATCCTTATTCAAACTTTGATATTTATATTATTGTTTTTCCTCTGCCATTTAATTTCAGATAAAGTCTATTCAATAAAACATCCCAGGTTTACTTGGAAACATTCAGGTAATTTGGCAATTTCTATATTTGCTCTGTCATCATTCCCAGAAGTGTTGCTGACATCAAGAGAAATGAATTCCAAGAGTTCTCCTGGCAATGGTGTCTCCATAGGTAGGAAGAACTCCCATTATATCTTGCCAGGAAAACTCACCTCACACAGCCAAATACTGTGATAAAGATAAGTATCTAAAATGGGGAAGGTGAATTGCCCTGTGAAGACACATTTCCCCACTGACTGCTGAAAAAGTATGGCAAATTTAGATTAAACACACAGACTTTTCTGAAACCAAAATTAGATCAATCCTATTCCTAAACATTTTAATATTCAATGATTTTTTTACCGCAAACATCGAGCTATATCCTTATATGTTGAAGCTTCCAAATGTCACAAGTTTCTATGGCAATTCTTAGATTAACTGATCCTGCAGTAAGGCAGTAAAAAACCCCAAACCATATAATAAATAGTAGTATACCCAGGTTATTGATAGGAGCCAGAGTATTGATTCTGGCTAAGATATGGGCAAGCTCTTGAGTGTCCAACTTCTGGTATTATAATTTTTTCCTGCTTGTACTATTTATGACTGAACTATGAACTATTCCTGTTACTCATATCATATACACTCACAAAATACTGAGTACAAGACTAAGTCTCTTTTTGTTCTGCATAACAGAAAGAGAAGTCTCTCAGACACAACTCTATCAATGGCACATTTATTAGAAAGCCTGTATGTGCAAGCTGTATATGCAGCATGTACAGGACAACCAAGGGGTCAGGCCCAGCCAACATGGCTTTTGGGAAGGCAGGTCCTGCTTGATCTCCTGACCTCCTTTCATGACCAGATGATCCACCCAATGGATGAGGGGAAAGCTGTGGATGCTGTCCTATTGAAGACTTCAGAAAAGTGTTCAATCCTGTGTTCCACAGCATTCTCCTGGACAGGCTGGCAGCCCATGGCCTGGACAGGGGCTCTCTTTGCTGGCCACAAAACTGCCTGGAGGGTTGGGCCCAGAGCGTGGTGGTGAGCAGTGCCACCAGGGCTGTGCCCAGGGATCAGAGCTGGGAACAGCCCTGTCCAACATCTGTATCCATCATCTGCACGGGGCATCGAGGGCACTCTCACTGAGCTCACAAACAACACCAGGCTGGCAGGAGTGGTGACCTGCTGGAGCCAAGGGAGGCTCTGCAGGGGGATCTGGGCACCTTGGATCAATGAGCTGAGGCCAACGGTGTGAGGCTCAAGGAGGGGAAGTGCCAGGTCCTGCACTTGGTCACAACAGCCCCATGCAGGGCTACAGGCTGGGACAGAGTGGCTGAAAGTGGCCCAGAGGAAAAGGACCCAGGGGCACTGCTCAACAGCAGCTGATCATGAGCCAGGAGTTGCCCAGGTGGCCAAGAAGGCCAGTGGCATCCTGGCCTTTATCAGAAACAGTGTGACCACAGGACCAGAACAGTGATCATCCCCCTGCACTGGGGATCACTACAGCCATCTAGGAGGTACATTGGTGCTTAGACTGAAATGAGCCCAATACAGCACAAAGTGTTAACTTTGGGAACAGATCAGAGGAGAAAAGGCAGAGCTGATGAAAAAATGCCACCACACAACTAGAAAATATCAATAAAAACATGGGGTACATTGATTAAAGAAAACAGAAAGGACAGTGCTGAGTGCCAAAGGTGACAGACAGATTAAGACGGATGAAACAAGAATTACACTCCAGATTTAACCACAAACAAGCCACCTGTGACCTTACAGCAGTTCAGTGAGCTCAATCACCAGAAAGAATTTTGGAGATCAGTGAAAGCGTGGGTGGACAGAAAGTCAAGACAATATATAAATATAACATTAAATATTTTTAAAGAACTGAAAACAGAATATAGGACTGCAGCAAAAGGGCAATAAATCTTGTGAAGAACACATTTCAAATTAAATTTCTGAAGTGTTTACTTTCAATTAAGAGGAATTGGAACAGTTTAAAAGAAACAGCTTAAAGAGGGAGTTAGGAACAGTGGCAAGTGTAAGTGATCGAGTCAATGAGAAAAGATGGTGGTATTAAGCAGCAGGAAGTATAAAGGAGATTTCTAACTCACAAAGAGATGAAAAAGATTGTCATAAAGAGTTTAGAGCTATTTTAAGCCAGTATATTTGATGCACAATCAAGATAGCTCTTTAACATCTTCACTTTAACATCTTCCTCTGACATTTAAAGGAAGCAATGAATTTTCAAAAAGCATTGCTTTAAATTCCTAAAGGAAAAATTTTAATATAATTCACTTTTACCTTTTTATCCTTACCATCTGGAAACATTTACAGTTGCTAAGAACTCCTGCTATCAGGAAGAAAAAAAAAACACACACACAAAATCCAGGCTTCATACAGCCTCCTCCAAACCAGGAAGTCACAGCAAATTGGGAAGGATTTGCTACTAGCACTTAACCTTCACCTTGTGGAGTTTATTTTCAGGATCGAGTGACAAGCTGTAACTCCAGAGTGAAAGAATAAGGAAAAAAATGAGACAGAGTCATAGTTTTCCTTTTCATATATCCTGGTTTTATCTTGAATTACTTGTTCAAGAGTAAGAAAGAAGAAGTTAAAAGCAAAGCCTTATCACTAGATTAAGTGCTCCTTTCTCGTACCAGACTTTCATTTTATATTCTCAATGTTATATGAATGAAAATCTCTGTGGAAGAGGCAGACTGTGTTTACACAGGTCTAAAGCAGCACACATGCAGTACCTGCTAAGGTTCAGTCATTGGTAGGATGGCACCAAGCTCTGCTCTGAGCCTCCTTTGTCACACACGAGCTGACCCAGGCAGAGATGCCGTGTGTGAGCTCTGCACAGCCCAATGTTTGTAACAGAGCTGAGACAGAACCAGGCCCTGCTATCCCAGCCCACAGCTGCCAGCTCAACTGCTCTTGTTCACATATAACTTACCAAATTTCCTTTTAGTTTTGCATTTCTTTCCAGTTATTACAAACTCTAACACTCACACACAAACACCCCCCTCCCACTTCATTGCTATTAACCCTGAGGCTAAAGAAAAGATAATCCTGCCTCAATACAAGGAATTCATGCTATGGCTTTGGATGCCTTTTCCCCCCCATCCTCTATCAACCAGTCAGTTTAAATAAACCTACAGAAATTAGTCCCAAAGCACTTTTTATCCAACAAAAAGTAAGTTAAAATCAAAACATTAAATTACAAATATTAATGAAAAATATTATTTAAGCCATCATTGTATTTTAATATCCAAATCAAAGCTATCATCCCACCTGAAGGGGCAAAAGAAAAATTATAGAGAAGAGAAAGAAACTGAAATTAAAAGTTAAGATATGAGAAGCTAAATTGCTGCTGGTAACACTCTCTTAATTATTGTATTTAATTCAAACTATCTGAATGAAACTTGCTTATGAAATTAGTAGATGGAGCCAGCCAGCCAGATCACAGAAGATAAAACAGATCCTTGGGATTGCAGTTGTTTCTTGGTTTTGCCCTCACACACACAAAACAGTCTTGGTTTTAGCACCCTCCTGAGCAGTTTTACCTTTTGTGGCAGAGCCGTCAGTACAAGGAACCCATAAAGCCGAATATCATTTTTGAAAAACAAACGCTGATTATTACAACAAATCAGTTTAGCAAGAGTACTTGAAAGGCTCTCTATTCACAGGGTGGGACTACCCGTGAAACTGATTTTATACAGTTTAAAGAAATTGACTCATGACAGAACCCTGTTGTTCGATTCATAAACGCTTTGTGTCAGGGGCATCTCAATGCCTCATTATTATTACTGAATTTACACACGGACTATCCTCCTCATATAGCAAACTACTGTCACGCTAATAAAATGGTCTGGGGAATGATGCACACCACAGGCTTGATCTTCAGAAGCTCATCATGCAGCTTAAGCTAATGGCAATTGCAGGCACTCAAGTTCATACGAGGATACGGCATTACACGATTTTCCCTGGGTGTTTGTCTCACTGTCAGATGCCTCTGAGGTCTCAGCATCGCCTCAGCTGCTGCTGGATGGACTTGCAGCCCGTCACAGCCCAAACTCAGCGCCCGGGTCTGCTAATTGCCCCTAATCCAGGCAACGGGAACGCCTCTTGCTTTCAAGTGAGGAAACGCCCCACATTGGGCGGCATGTACACAACACAACTATTAAAATGCAATTATACTTCAGGGTGAGGAAGGGATCACTTGTGGGAAGAGAAGGTTGTGAGATAAGGAAATTCAGGCCTGTCCCAGTGATTAAATAAGATACCGAAGATACCAAACGGGCAGCACAAGAACATCGCACCCTGCTATGACAGAAGATAAAGCAGTAGCATTTTTAGGGACAGCACTGGACCACAAACAAAAGCAAAAGTTTTCCAACGTCGTCTGTTGCTATCAACACTTTCCTCAGAGCTCCACGTCCAAGCCCCAGTCCCCCAGGAAGCACTACCTGCCCTCACAGCACTCCTGACACACACAGCGAGCGCCTCAGGGCCCCTCGGCTCCCGCGGCGGGCCGGGGGACTCCGGGCACCCAGTCAGCCCTGAGGGGAAGCTG
>NW_005054300.1:3994244-4003752 GCF_000277835.1 Geospiza fortis | reverse complement strand
CCGGCGGGCGGAGGGGGCACCGCCGCCCGCCCCTTCCCCGGGCTGCAGCCAAAATGTCCTTCTTCAACTTTCGTAAGATCTTCAAGCTGGGCGGCGAGAAGAAGAAGAAACAATACGAGCACGTCAAGAGGGATTTGAACCCGGAGGAGTTCTGGGAAATCATAGGAGAGCTGGGCGATGGCGCTTTCGGTAAAGTGTTCAAGGTAAGGGCGGGCAGCGCGGCTCGCTTGTGTTCTCATAGCTGAGAAGTGACTCGGAGCGTTGCCGGTGCCCGCAGCGCTGCCTCGGGATCCCTGTCTGCCGGCTCCCTCTCCTCGGGATGCCTCTGGCAGCGCCGAGTTCGGGGCAGCTCGGCTGGGGCGCTGAGCGCTGCGGGGGGACGCGGCCGGAGGCAGAGCGGGGCATCCCGGCGCCTCTTGGCCACGGAGCCTCGTGAAACTAAAGATAGGAAAGACCTATTAGGTCATTGTCCCGCCTTTGCTCCACCCTGCCCGCTGCTAGATTGCTCACTTCTCTGTTTTGGGCTTTTTTTGGGACTCGTATACAGTATGGCTGCTAACCTTACAAAGACCGCATTTTCTTAGATCCGAAGTTCATACTTTTTTTTATCCCTATACGGAAGGAACCCCATGAGCAGTAAAACTGACTCTGTGTAGTGCACAGAGCCAGGCTGTCGTCACTTTAATGGGCATGCTCCCATCTTGTTCCATGTGGAGTTGAATTAAACAGCTGTGTTCTCCTGGCTTTCCCTGTGTGCCGGAATCCATGTGTTGGATCTCCTAACTTCTCTCAGTTGTTTGCTGTTTAAATCTTTAAGTGTGCTGGTATAAGTAGGGTTTTTAAGGATGCTTATCTAGAATTTATCAAGCCAAGTAGACTACAATGACATAGATACAACCCTGCTAGTGTTTGACATGAGTTCAGCTTTCAGGCAAATCTTCAGCTACTTGCCCCTTTCTAAAAGGGTGTTAATGCTCCATGTTTGGTATACGGATAGCGTGGAAAAAACATCCTGGTGGATAAGCATAAGAGAATTGGGAACTGACGTGAATTCAAGCTCTGGAGCTGGTTCTGGAAACTAAAGAAAAATAGCATGAGAGGATGGCATTTACAGTCTTTCTGAGAGCTAATTCGGTCAAGAAACATGTTTAGAGTACTGCATTTGAGAGTTTATGAAATCTGGGTGCTCATGAAATTCGTGTTATTTTTGGTAGAAGTTATTTTAGGTTCTGTTGTACTGTGGTGGTATCACCTGTTTGTATATTTGAGCAGAAGTGCCACAGTACGGTCAGAATGTTAGGTGGGGTCATTTCACCCAAGGAATTTGTGTCAATGTTCTATATTAAGAACATCTAGTTTATTTAGACGCTGGTGTAGTACACAGTCTAGATGGTGGTTCTTTTGTCATTTTTGAAGGTTTGAGTTCTGTGTTTTGTTTTTTTTTTTCTTAAAAGGCTGGGAATATGTCTAAGGTTGCTCTATCATAAAGCCTGCTCACCACAAAAACATAACATCTCTAACAGCGCTTCCAGAGCAATCAAGTTTTTGAGCTTCATAGTGGAGTTTTGATTCACATTTTCTGAAAATATGCCTCAGATATAAAACTGAATGTGTTTTCCTCTTCCCCCACGTGCACTTCCCCTCCCATCTTCAAACCTCTTTTCACTTCATCTGTAGGCATGTCTGTATTAGCAGTAGTAGTTGAGGAAGGTGTCTGAGCAAGGCAGCTGGTAAAATTTGCATTTCAGTGTACTGTGTACACGAACAGGAGAATGTTTTCCACTTGGATGTCATTTTTCACTTCGAGATTTAATTCTGACTGAAATGACAGAGTTCACTGTTGAAATTGATCGTAGGCAGAATTACAGATGTGGTTGCTCTGGTCAACTTGTTGACCAGTTGGCCCTTATGAGAATTAACAGGCAGTATTACTGATAAAAATTCCCCATTAAAAAAAAAAAAAAAGTAGGCTACTGCATGTGTTCATCAGCATTCTTTTTGTTTCCATCTAGTTTGAGAAGGAGGCTTACACACAGATACAAACTGTACTTGTGTTCCTGCACCTGAGTGTGCTTCCCAAGAAGCTGTGGAAAGCAGGAAAGGTGTGTTAGGTTGTTCTTTCATGGATATACACCTCAAATGAGAAGCTGCAGGAACATTCAATTCCTTCTCAAATTTTGAATTCAAAACTATAAGCCAGAACAAAGCTCTCAAGAATGCTTGAAGACTTTGTCTTTAGGTAATGGAAGTGTGGGGGTTGGGGTTTTCATTTTGTGTAATGGATTTTGTTTTGTTTGCCAACCCCCCCATCACCCTAGTGTCAGTTATATTTGCCAAAAGTACATTTGCCTTTGTTTAAGATCTTAGGATCTGTATGTGACAGCATTTTGGCAGATGCATATTAAAATGGAATTGCCATATAAATAAGTGTTTGTATACTTTGAATTTCTAAAAAGTAGGTTAGATTGGTTGCATGCTCTGATTTCCCATAGAGGGGTAATTAGTTTAGTTGTGTGTAACTGATCTTCAGAACAAAATGTCAAATATTAAAGTAAAAACTCAAAACGAGCTCTAAATGATTCTGACAGTACTGGGAATCCTCCCTGATTAAATAATTTACTTAAAAACACTGTCCAGTGATAATTCATTTTGTGTACAGAAGTCTTAAGGTCATTGAAAACTTGTGATTCATTCTCCTTCTTTGCAATCAAGTACAAGGATCCTGCTTATTTTTTAATACCTTAGCCAAATTTCTAGAAGAGTTTATTTCCTTTGAAGCTGTTTGTTGCAGCATTCTAAGGGTTTTTGAGTTCTGACAGTTCATACATTTGTATTCATGGACCTGTAAGTAATGTTCAGAAATACTGTGTTTCAAATGCTGTTGCAAGTCTCTTGTGATCAGAGGAGCTCTGTAATTGCAGATTACTGATGGCAAAGGTTTATAGCCCTGTAGGACTTTTTATTCTGGCCCTTTTCAGGCTCTTCAAAGAGGCCACTTTTAGGCTGTTTTCTTTTTGCTCTTGGCTAATGAGTAATGGTGTGGATTTCTGTCCTTTTACAATTTATAGATCCTTGCAGTACTTCAGTGTCAGGTCATGGCCCTTGAAGAGAATTTTGAGTTTCCTGATGATGGAATTTTTTTCCAATCTCTTTTATGTGCTCTTCATGGATTATTTAGAATTACTGAGTGGACTGCTAGAGTTCTGATAGGCACTGGAAGCTGATTTCAACTTTGAAATTTGGCAGTCAGACACAAAAAGCTCCTAAAACAAAAGAGGGACAGTTTGAAACTGCTCTTGATTTGATTAGGTTAAGTGCCCTGAAAAAACCATGGGCTCTTATTGTAATTTTATCAGTTTGCTTTAGAAAGTAGTTACATTATTATATCATGTTGCTGCATTGTGCCTTCTAGTACCCTGTTGTGTCAAATCACAATTCTGTGCACATTGTAAACATTGCTTCAAGGTAGATCAGTGTGTTCATGACTTTCATCAACTTTAAACTATGTTCTGAATTCCCAGAAGTAAATATTCAGATGATGTGAAAACAGACCCTTCAAATGCCTGATGTGATGTGTGACTCTTTCTTGCTACAGATACCTGCATTTTCATTAATGATGTTTATCTTCCTCAGTTAACTTTTTGAAGTAAATAAAGTCTTGGGCCTGCATTTCAGTAAAATTTGCCAGCCTCTTTTGGGAGTAAGAACATTGTACACTCATATACAAGATTTACATTGCAGAAAGGCATTTTCATAGTGTCTAGTTGTCTCTGAGCCCTTTACTAAGGGATACTACTCCAAGAAATTAATGTACTTTTGGCCACGATTATGATTATTATTGGGTACCATCTGCACAAATGTACTAATTTTAAGTCTTCTGTGGGAACAGATTCTATAGAGGTAAAACATATGTGGCACTATATGATATAAGACAGAGTATCTATATGGTATGTGTATATAGAGATAGTATATATATTTTTTAATTATTAGGGAATCCTTTGGACTTGTCTGCTTAGAATTTCATTCAGGCTTCTTTGTTTGAACTGGAGTGTTCTGTCCCTTTATAGTATTACACTATATTCATTACACTAAGTCTAAGATGTTGGAAGCATTCTGCATACAAAATTTTCATAGGAGTTCAGAAAATAAAATGAAAACTTCATATGAAGTTACTAGCACAAGTTTTCCAGCTCTGAGAATTAACTGGTGCTTGGTTTAAAAAAAAAATCTGTTTTTTCTTTGGGTTCAGAGAAGAAATTTTGTGTGAGCTGATAACCCTAATCATGGTGAACAGCATTACCCAATTGCATTATCTCTGAAAATTATAACTACATTAAGTGTTCATATTTACTTCTATTGGTAGTAGTGACCAGTACCAGCTCATCTCTGGCTGGTCATAGTGGACTTTTGACAAGAGTGTTTCTTCAAGTCAAATAATCCAGTGGTGTTGCTTCATTTAAGTTTTTCTATCTGTATTGGAAATCATCTTATCTATAATGTGCCTATATGACTTAGAGGACAGCCTGGTTTTGCCTTTGCTGTCTTCTACAGCAGGTAGAAACAACCAGAATTTTTAAGTAGTGATTTAATAAGACTGGACCAATTATGTCATTTAATGATTATGTGCTCTTAATTCTTTTTAATATTTAAATATGAACTGACTGCTGGTAGCTGCTGAGAAGTACTTTTTTTTATACCAGTAACATAATAAATTATTTTCTAATCCTAGAAATGCATTAATTAGTCTGACCTATAAACAAATTAAGGACAGAGCAAGGAGAATTCATACTTTCTAATTTCTTTGGTCTTACAGCACATTGTTCTAAATTCCTGCAGTTGGATATTTCAATTTGAAGTTCTCCAGATGATAGTAATGGATCACGCTGCTTCCTAGGGTGGATATCTTTTAGATCTGTAACCTAGGAATCCCAAGAACAGATTTTGACCACTTACTATATCTAAGCTTGAAGCACTGATAGGCTTTGTTTTTTCTAGTCTTTATCTTTTTACTGATGTGATGTCATTAGTTCCACTAATTCTTTAGAAGAATTTGGTAGAACTGTTGAAACTTTGCAGACATTCCTTTATGAATGATATAGTTCCCTGTGGAAGGATGTTGCTTGAGTTTGTCTGAAGTCCTACATGTTTGGTCCTAGTTGGAAGATAAACTCATATTTGAAAGTTTCCAGTCAAACACGGTGTTTCACTGACAATTTCATGTGGGTCTGCCATGAGCCCAGACCTGGAAAGAAATAGCAGGTGAAAATGTTCTAAATTGAAGTTGAATACAGAAGAATGAATCAGTGGTGCAGAACTCTTGGCAATTTAGATTAAAATTGTTTGCTATACCAAATATGTTTTCTTCTAATTTATTTTCATTCATAATTGACTATATAAGTTGACCTCTCATTAAACTGGAGCAGTGGAATGGTGCAGTTGCCCTCAGGAGATCTGAATTAATAATATTCTCTAAAGTGCTGTGTTGCTTTGTTTAGCCATTGAGGCATTAGCAGATAGAGGAGATATGAGAGTTGATTTACTCTCAAGAGAGTAATGTATAAGGTGCCAATATGACATTTTAAATATTTAGTCTAAGTGAAATAGAACTAAACTTTACTTAAGCCTTGCTATGAACAGTAATCTCTGTAAAAGTAGCCTGAGTCCTGTAGGGCTGCTGTGAGTGATGAAAAGAGATGCTTGACAGTTCATAGAAGGCAAATGATTGTAATCTTGCTGATCAGCTTGGTGCCTTGCCCTACAATGTTATCTTTATTTTCACACTATTGCAGTTTTAGCCTGATTAGAAGATAGCAGATAAGGAAAAGGCAGTATCTCTGTTTTAAACTCTGGGAAATCTGTCAAAGGGAAAGCTTTACAGAGCTCTTTACACCTATTGTCACTCCAGTAAGTTTTCTGAGGAAATGGTACTGCCAGAAAGTCATCTGTAAATTGTGGACTGAGATAACTTTCTTGACTGAAATGGCTGCTTGTTCCTTACTTTTCCTTTTTGTCTGTAGCAAGGAAATATTCAAAAGGAGCAGAGCATGTGTCTCGCTTTTTGGACATATTTGCATCACTTGGCTTGAAATCAGCATCACAATACTTAACTTATGAGTAATGTATTGTCTGTTGCATTTGGAACTAAAACTGCAGACAGTTTGTGGAGGATAATTATAGAATGCTTATGATCAGTTCTTGGTAAGGTAGTCATCTTTTCCAAGGTGTGAGCATAGTTATGTAAACTGTTTAAAACTCTAAGTAGATAGGAACTCATTATTTGATTTTATTCATGTTTATTAAGTTCCCTTTTGCTTTTTTCATGTCACCTATCATATTTCTTAGCTAACTGTTTGTGTAACTGTTTGGACTGTGGTTTCTTGTCTGGAAAGTAAAACTTCAGATTTCAAAGCTAAATGTGACTGTTTTAAGTCAAATAGATTGCAGAATGAAGCTTCTTTAAGCTGTTCTGATTTAGTGAAATAATTCTTCTATCTTAAGTCACACGCAGTCCTTTTAATTAAATAATTCTGCTCTGGGTTTTGGGGGCGGTTGTTGATTTTTGGGGTTTGTTAACAGTTTTATAGAGAATGAGATTAAACCTTTAATCATTGGCAGGGTCCTCCAGAGCTACAAGCCTTCAAGTAGAACATTTGCTACAGTGTTGCAGAGCAATAGTTGAAAGGTTTCTGTTGGTAACGTCTGCAATTTCAGTTTTGACCACCCTGTAAACAGTATTTTAGAAATAATTTGTTGGGTTTGTATTTACAAATATCCCAATCCCCAGTCCGAGATTTCTTTCTATTTGATTTTTTCATTGTTTAAATTGAACACACTTATGAATTCCAAGTTTTGTGGGCCATGACCCACGTTTTGAGAATCTCCTAAGATTGTAAACATCATTTTCCTTCAATGGCAGTTGCGTCTGTGTTCAAGAGGAGTCTGTAATTAAACTCTCTGATTTGAGATTTTAAATACATTCCTTGAGACCCTGGTGGCTGATGTGTCATTTATAAATACTTTTTCAGTCTTTGCTTCTTTGTGCTTCCCCAATAACCTTTAATTATATTCAGATTATACACAGAGTTGACAAATTCATAGTGTCTCACCTCTTTTGCCTATTGTCTTATTTTACAGTAGCTGCCAAATTAGTCAACTACAATGCTTGTGCTATCTATTCTTTTGCTCCTGTTTGGATTGTTCCAGTTTTCTATGTTTAGTGATGGAAAAGCCACGAAATTTACAGTTAGAAAACAAAGCAGATGGAATTAATAGCACAGAAAGCAGATTGATTTAATAGCGCAGAGTAAAAAAAGTGATGTTTTATAATTTTTCTCCAAAACCATATAAAATTCTCCCTCTAGTTCATATTTAATGACTTTATAACATGATTACAGCTTGAAAGAAATTTTAAGTCTCAGATGTATCTCAAATGTGTCATGTGGAAATACAGTTTCTCCACTCACAAATGGGAAGGAATTTTTATTAGAGAGAAAAAGACCCAATATTTGAGGAATATGTTTGAAGGATGTCAGGCAATAAAGATTGTCTAATATTCAATAAAAGCTAGTAGGCCACCTCAAACCATTTTCTAATGGTATTCATACTTCAACAGAAAATGAAGGCTTTACTCGAAATGTTAATTTCTACTGGCATTTCAGATTTTCTGTTGAATATGCTCTACATTCGTGACACAAACCAACTGAAGTATATGCAGCAGAAGATTTACCTGAAGGAAAAAACATTTGCAATAAAACGTTAATGTAAGATTCTTTTAATATTTAATTCACCTGCTTAAACTACCATACTTGGTTTTAGGAAGATATGGTGTTTCTTTAATGAGTTTTCAATGTATGTAAATGCAAGTTAAAATATTAAAGTTCTAGATTTGTCCCTGGTGGTGTTTATTTTTTTAAATTATTTTGGATTAAGACTGGATTTTTCAATATTTTGTGGGATTGCATGTATGTATATAGAGAGGCTAATGTAAGGCAGCTAAGCATGCATTGTAAATTGGAAACTGAGTAAGGCACAAAGTATTTCCCCTCTGCCTTGCATGTTTATATTTTTTAGCCATTTTCTAATTAGGTGATTGCCTATAGCCTAGAGGAAGAAATTGCTCAAACCTAGACTCATGCTTGAATCAAGTTCCACACAAAATGTAACTTTAAGAATATTCTGATTACCTGAGGCATGCTATTCTATGATATGATTTTCAAATTTTACATAACTTTCTGTGGAGAAGAACATGAAGTGAAAAGTTAAGACCATACTGCAGTAGTCAAATCTATTTATTGATTAGTATTTAAAATTTGCTAAGTCTCTTGTTACTATAGAGGACTGGCTGTTACCTTCAAGTGTCCATCCTGAAAATTTCTCTGTTTCAGAAAATTTGAAAACGAAGGGATGCCATTGTGAATAAATAAACTTTATTATTTTTAGGGTGATTTTTTTCTGCAGTTGCAATAATGCAGTTATTTAAAATGAGTGGGTGAACAGAAAGTAAAGTTTTTTGTGCCAGGGAAACCATTACCCCAGAACTGAAATTGTGCCTTACATCACAGTTGGTTTACTTGGTATGGAAGCAATGGTGAATCCCCATCCTAAGGCAGAATTGGGTTTTAATCTATGTAATTTAGTAATAAGCTGGGAGAAGACTGTCCCTTTGCTTTCTTCATATCTCCTTGAATGGCCTTTTGGATCTGAGACTTCCTTGTTCAAGGAGGACTTTAGGGAACTGGGTTTTGTCTCCAGAAATGTTTAGTCATAGCTGTGATTCAGAAAGGGTTCTGAGGAAAGTTACTGTAACTTTGTCAGTGATAGTGTAATAACTTGGCAAGACTTTTTACTAAGGATTTTATTATTTCTTTATCTCCTAGGTAATCGTTCTCCTGAAACCAGTTTATGCTGTAAAAACAAAGGTTTTCTCTAATACATCTACACTGTGCATTATAGAAGAAAACTTCTAAATCGTATTTCTGAATAGTATTTTACCAGGAAAATAGTTAATACCTTTGTAATCAAAAGTCAGTAAAACAATAATAGAGAAATGTTAATTGAGTGCCTCAGCAAAAATGAAAATATTGCAGTTAACCCTCATCTCCTTCACAACCATTGTCTCAATCAGGATTTATTCAATTCACATGCTGCCTTTTTTTATTTTGTAAAGTTCAGTCATGTTCCTGCCCCACCTTCAGCTTTTCCTGTTTGAGGCCCAACCTTTTTGTCTGCTTACTATAAGACAACAGCTTGACCCTTTAATAATTTTGATTGTCCTTCTCATTCTCTTACTTTCTTAACTTCTGTGGATGCCACAAGTCTTCCAGTTCACCAATCAGGCAAAAATTCTCTGGGTTTCATTGTTGGATAGTCAAGTGTCAGAAACTCAGGTCTGTGCAGCTACAGCACACTGTGAGCTGTGCTCATTGTGGGGCAATATATTCAGAATAGTTTGAGCAGGAATTATCCTCAAAAGAAACTCAAATCATCCCAGTAATTTGGAGACATGGAT
>NW_005054300.1:3976716-3994213 GCF_000277835.1 Geospiza fortis | reverse complement strand
TATTAGTGGAGATGTACTAACCAAGTTTAAAAGTAACCTGTCTGCTATTTTTAATCTCTCTGGGAAGGAAAGTGTGAAAGCTTAAAAATCACCACTTAAACAATACTGACAAGTGTTTCCTGTTGACAGGGATAGCTGGGGTACCTGACAATGTCCCCTTTGCTCTTGGCTGTAGCTCGAATTTCAAACTGTATCTTGGTAGGCAAATATAGGTGTTCTGGCCAGCTTAAGAACCCAGTAAGCTGGTTGTTGATTTTTGTGTTGCATTTGAATGAAAACAAACAAAAAACCCACACACTGGCCTTAGCTTTCAAAAGTGAAATATTAAAAGGAGCTCATGTACAGGTTTGTTTTCCTCTAGTATTTGTGGTGTTTGTTTCAGTGTTTATTGATGCTGTTGTAAATCTGTGGCCTTTAGTGACCTGACATAGGACCTCACTTTTAGCCAGTGCAATATAAAGAAGAATATTCCGAATCCCTAACAAGCACTAAAACAGAGTGGAACTGTGATATTTACTAAGTGAAACAGTCAACAACACATTGCTGTCCAAAGCAGTGCATTTTAGTAAGTGCAGGAGTGACACTGAAATGATGAGCATCAGGGTCTTACCGTGACTCTTTTCCACAGCAGTTTGGGCTGGCGCAGGTCGGTGCAGGCAG
This sequence comes from Geospiza fortis, assembly GCF_000277835.1. NCBI lineage: Eukaryota > Metazoa > Chordata > Aves > Passeriformes > Thraupidae > Geospiza > Geospiza fortis. Next base: position 3,993,553 of record NW_005054300.1, on the reverse strand, counting down.
GGTTCTGGCAGGGCATTGTCCTTCCCACATCCTTCCTTGTGACAGGCCTGGTGCTTGCCAACCCTGTGCTGATCTGCTTCAGGAACTAAGCCATGCAAAAGCTGATTGTCCATGTAATCTTCTTGGCTGCCCAGACCAGCTCACGAGAGGGCCAGACAAGTGGCACTGCCAATGGAAGGGAAAATTGACAGCACAGTGTCAGTGTTGGCTTCAGTAGCTGTCAAAGGGTTGCATATTAATATTGTGGAGTTGTTAAGGTATGTCAGATGAATGCTTTTAGTCAGGACAAAAGGAAAAATAGACTTGTTTCTGTTGTAGGAGCCATTTGCTTGTGGGAAATGCTGGTGGTGTTTTGATCAGCCAGTGGTTCTGTCCCTTAGCACCACTGATGTCCATGCTAGGTGCATTTTGTTATTTAGGCATGTCTTTAACTGCAAATTGACTATAAGCCTATGATTCCAGTTTAAGTTCAGGTGGTGATTCTCTTTTCTATTTTAGGTATGCTGAATAATGCTAGAAAAAATTGAAAATTTTCTAAGACTTCTTATTCTAAATCTAACTCGTATGAGGAAAGTACAGAAACTGAATTGAGTTTCAGAGTGAGTAAGGTGTTCTGGAGCAAGAAATAGCTTTGATAATTTTCCAAAGGGAATGGAATTCTTCATTCCCTCTTGCTGTACAAATATACAACAAAAGATGGTCCTCTGCTTCATGGTGGTTTTCAGCCTAATAATAATTTAAAAAAAAAATCATTAGAGAGAGAGAGAGGGAGAAGAATAAAGAAACGAAGTAATTTTCCGTTAACAAGACCTCCTCGTAAGAGCCATGCAACATCACTTCTTGGAGACATGGACAAAATAAAGCTTCTATAATTCCATGAAAAGTAGCATTGCCACACTGTTATGAGGCAAGAACAATGCTTCCTCCAGAACATCTCCTGTGCTTAACTGTTCAATGTTACCATGACTCCAACAGGTCTGTCAGAGGAAGAACAATGTTCCAATGTTACGTGAAAAACTCATATTGATAAATGTTTGTTAGTTGCAAATATCTGAGTAAAGCAGTTGGTTTTCCTTTGCATATTTTGTGCATTGAGCTTTTCACAGACTTGAAGAATTTTGTCTTGATTTGTTTATCTGGATTTTTTAAAAAATAATTTTATTGAGTTATGCAATTATTCCCATGGCCATTTGTGTTTATCAGTAGCATTCTAGGTAAATTCTGAACAAATTACATAATCAGTAAAGTGTCAAACAGCAAGTGCATAGAACATAAGAATTTTAAAAATACCATCAGTAGCATGCGTCTAAAATAAAATTTCCTTTGAGAATTGCTGATAAGTAATAGGATTTGCATTCATATAGTTTCTCAGAGTAGTCAATTTTCATAATTGGTTAGTTGTTTAAATTCAACAATTAAAAAACCCCCAGCAAACCAAGCAGTTAATCTGAAAGGCAGCATCAGAAAGCAGCATATTCCACTACTGTGTTGAATATGAATGAAGTTCATTTACAGGACCCAGGGTGCTATTTTTGTGGTACTTGAATAGCCAGTTGTCAAGGAATACCAAATGTTTATTGAGAAGGCTCTTTCTCATCTCTTGAGATATTGTACTTGCAGCACAAAGGTAGCCAGCTCATCTAAACTGTGCGAGGCACCTTTTGAAATTTCATTTTGTGCTTGTGAGGTGCTGTGAAACTTCAGGGTCAGGATTTACAGCACAAGAGAAACTACTGTCAAGTTATAGACTGTACTAGCATTAAATAGCATATACCAGCAGAGTGAATTTAATAATTAATAAAGTTATAATAGTAGGACTGACTTAAAAATAACTTGTTTACATTGCAGAGTGCTGAATGACACCAGCTTAATTGTTGATTTCTTTGTTGTTGTTGCTGTCTTTGCAGTTGGTTTCTGTTAGAGTGCCTTAGAAATGTGTATGTAAGGAATGAATGAACCTCTGCTAGAATTCTAAATTTAATTTTTAAAATATATTAATACTATAAATAGAATATGAATTCGTTTCTGTAACGATTTTACATAAAAGGGATAATGATGTACAGCTTTTTTAGTTAAAACTTTCTAAAGCTACTCTACTTCTTTCTTTTACTCCTTCAGAAATAGAGGAAGTTTGATTTTAACAGACTAGTTTATGTGTGAAGCAACAGAATATATGCTTTGATAGTTTTGCAAGAGCTGTTGCCAGTTTCAGTGTGGTATTAATGTATTGTCTCATTTCCTTTCCCTCTGCTACAACTGTATCTCTTTGTAAAACACTGAATCTTAAACTGCCTATATAGTTTATATTTTTCCCTTAAAACATATGAAGTATTCTGCATTTGTTGTTGTTCATTTTAGGAGGGCAAAGAATGAAAAGGGATGATGATGCTTCATTCTTCTTGTTTAATTTAATCTTTTCCCTCTGGCTATTTAGCTGTGCTTATTGTGAAATTTGAATATGGCTCACATTGCAGTATCAAATTATACAGAACCTTTTCTCAAACTGGCCTTATATTTGAGCTTGTAAAATGTTTACACTTTAAATGACAGTTAAGTTGCATCTGTTATAGGTCATCATTTTCTGCAATAAATACATAAAATGTCTTAGTGCAGGTCCTTTAATGCCTTCCTTCTACCATATGAAATGTAGAGTTTTTAATAATATTCTTTACTTTTTTGACAGCAAATTTTTAAGCTTAATGAGTATGCCACATTGCATTTCTGGGACTATGTAGTTCCCCTAGTAACATGTCAGAAGGCCTTTGTTGAAGGGTTCTTAAAACCCAAAGAAATTGTCATTTTTCTTTCTTTATTATTTTGTTGACTTGTTGATATCCAGTTAGGAAGGACAGAATTTTCCATGCTCAATTCAGATGCTCTGGTTTTTTCTTGTTTTGTCATAATGACTTGCTGGGTCAGCAAACAGCTGTAGCCATCTTGCATCTGATCTGGCTAAAAAGCTCTGGGCAAAGCAGATCCCAGTTTTGTTTTGTAATTTAACTCTGAGGAACTGTGGGTTGACTGAGCCACTCTATTTAAAAAAAAAAAGGACAAAAAAGTAAAAAAGGAGTGTACTAGATCTATACTTGTACATCTGTGGATGTACACTAGTCTGCAAAGTGTGAGTAAACAAAGTGACTTGGTGCTCATGAAGCCAAAAGACTCCGAGGTGTCTGTGTCTGGAGGAGGCTCCAGTGAGCTTCAGCTGCTCTGAATGTCTCCTTGGGAAGGGGTTAGCAGGAGGAACCCTGGCTCTGTGCTCCAGTCAACTAAAGCTCCTTACAGATGTTAATGATTAGAAGCCAAATTACAACAAAAACTTCCCAGATGAAGGACTTGGAGGTTTTTTAAGTCCTATGTTCAGACAAATCATAAAATTATCAAAAGCAAATCATAAAATTCTCAACCTGGCAGTAGGATAATTTTCTGATAAAACCACAGTCTGTATACAGCTTCAATTCTAACTTGTTGTTTGTCTTAATTCTAGGGAGCAGCTAAAGATAGTAATTATGGTTTGATTAAAAATTATTTCTTGATAACATTGTTTCTTGGAAGCACTCCTAATTACATCATTTGGAATAAAGGTGTGTTTATTATTGGAATAGACTGAATTTTAAGCCGTAGTCGCTAAAATGAATTGGTAAGCATTAAGCATTATGTTGGTTTTTTCCCTAATGACACAAAACCAAATAAATAACTGTAGGATGTTTGTAATCCAAGATGAAGATCCACTGTGTTACTGTCTTTCTGGGAGGTTTTAAGTTAGTTTGGGGCTGTCATTGCTGCTGGATAAAACTGAGAACCTCTGCCAGCAACTGTTAGTGTCCTCTGCAGGGGAAAGATACTGGCAAAGCAGCTTACCACTGTGGGGATAAATCTCAATTTGTCACACCTCCCTCTTCTCAAATTTAGGAGTTGATTCTAATGCAGTATTGTGTGTTTTAATGCTGCTTTAGCAAGTATGATGTACAGTTATTATAACTGAATTTTGGGAAAAAATACCACTCCTTTGCACATACACCTCTGATACCACCTAATGCTTTAGTTACAAATGCTTTCCCAGTATTGTCAGCTGGTTTTCCCTGTTGCTTTTATGAAAGCCATCATGCAGTGAGAGAAGGGAAAATAAGATGTGTTATTATAGAACAGCATAGCTGGTTTTTTGCCAGTATTTAGCAATTTTTTCTTATTTTTTACTCTGTTTTAAATGTATTTGCTTAAGTAAGAATTATGCTGAAATCTGATATCTTCTCCTGTTAAGTTTACTGTAAAGGATTTTTTCTGTTATTTTGCACATATTTGCCAGTTCAGCTCATATACTTTTCAAAGATGAATATAAGCATTCCTTCTATTTCAGTGGCACAAAGCATGTGCAATCAGGATGGAAACTCTACTTAGCTAGCACACAAAATACCACAGAATTAATGAGAATACTTAGTGGGAAACATGAGGTTAAACATGAAAATTATATTTCATACCACTCCCAAAAATAACTTGTGGAATCCTCACAAACCAACTGTGGAGGAAGCAGAAGAACCACAGTAAGTACGAAGTACAAGGATAATGTTAAAAGAGTGAAGTTGTCATGGAAACAGCTCCCAAATGAGCGTAGCCACAAAGGCAGCGCCAGACCACAGGATCATAAAGATGCTTCAGCAGTTGGGGTTGAACTCTGCCCTCCACTTTCATAGGAGTAGCATTTGCTTGTAGGAAACAGAGGCACTTTTATCTGTATTTCTATTTCAGGGTTGTTGGGTTTTGGTTTTTGGTGGGTTTTTTTTGTTGGTGGTGGTGGTGGTTGGTTGGGTTTTTTTTCCGCTGGCATTACACAGGGGCACTGAATTTAATTAAGTTCTTTTTAAGTAGAAGCAATTGTATAGTAGGGTAGCTGCAGACTGGGAAAATGTTTGGCTGATCAGCTGTAGTTCAAGGGTGTATCATCTTCTTTGGGAGATACTTCCTTTCATTAACTTTTGAATAAATCTTCTGTATCTGTCATTTCAACAAGTTTCAGCAGGTTGAACTTAAGTTAGCTGGTTTTTAATTCCTTGGGCCAACCATATCTATTATTAAACAAAAAATTGAAATTATTTCTCTTTTAAAAATTTATTACTACTGCATTTTCAAACATCTTGCAGTGAAGACTCTTGCAAAAAACAACTTCTTTGAAATGACTGACTCATCTTAATTTCCAGAAGTCTGTGGAGTTGTTGTCTTCTTCATTGGCTGAACTTGTGGTTTATTGATAAAACTGTGGTTTAATATTGGAAGAGTAGCTATTTGCTCTTGAATTCAAACTGATACTTTAATTATATTTTTTAACATTTAGTGTTAGAATTAATGCTTCCTTTTATCTAAGGTAACTTCTTTTCTAAAATTCACTGATGAGGAACACCTTTCCATGTTTTTGAAAAGAAATATGAACACTTGATACTGGTCAATCATTTAGGGTTTTTTTAGTTTCAAAATGTACAGGACATTTTTAAATATGTTATAGGAAACTTTGACAAAACAAAAGCCCACTGTAGTTGTTTCAGTAGGCCACACTACTTCTTATATTTTTATTTGATAGAGCTGCTAAAATTTAAAAAGAGAGCAATTTTTTTTTCTTTAATTTGTATGTTCTAAGAAAGATTGAAATCTCTGCTCTATGGTAGCTCAGAGAAACAGCTCCTGCCTTTGTGATGTACACGGCCAGCCTTTCAGTACTGATTACCCAGGCACTGTCAGAAGATTTATGTGGAGCTAGATCTGACAATCCCAATTTTACACAAAAGTGGAGCTTTTTATGTGGGAAAAACATCTTTTGCTGGATAGGGATGTGTGTATTTTTCCCATTTTGACAACTTTGATGATCCTTGATTATGACTATATGGTTTTGTTGAGAAGAATGAGTCAGAAAGGAAAAGCTTCTTAATTGATTTGTTTTGCTGCCTGCAAAACATGCAGTGAGGTTATGTAACATCTCACAAGAGATCAGGCATCAGGAGGAAAGGTGATGAACAATTTTCTATCTCATATCTCAGCTTTGTTCCTGGCTAGCTGAACAAGAGGTGAAGGACGTACTTAACTTTTTTTCAGTTGTAAATATTGTTTAATTTTTGAAGCTGCATTGCAGAGGAGGTGCACAGTTGGGAAGGAAGCATTTGCTGGTGATCCGAAACTGAAACAGCTCCTCACGAGCAAGGCTGAAACTTCATATTGGTCATCAGAAGATGAAAGGCTATGTGTTATCTCTGAGCTGTAATCCTATTACTGTGGAGCAGTAGCTCTGCTCTCCCTGCTGTCCAGGGCTGGGAATATGCAACTTCTTGGCCTGGTGCCTGGATAGTAAACTACCTTTTAATATTCTGCTGTCAGTCTCTTCACAAAGCTTCTGCCTCTAGAACTTACATTTCGTTATATGATACCGTGCAAAAATCCAGCATTGTTAGGGAGGAGTCACTAATTTCACATGCTTGTAGGGCCTGGTTTTGTGTGGAATGGTTATTCTTCTTTCTTGAGACGTTTTCAGATTTCTGCAACACTTTTGTGCATTAGATGTACATTGCTATTCCAGTGTAAGGGATGTAGCTTCAGACATATTCATATGCAAGTTGTAATTTTTAAGATGATTTATTCTATACAAGCCTGCAATCCATCTTTTTCAAAGTATTTAACTTAGAATTAAGTGTGTTTTTCTGTGCATTGACAGCTGATGAGACTGTGCCATCCCTTGCAAGAACCATGCTGTAACATAAAGCAGGTTATTTCCTTGTGCATTTCTTCTCCTTGAGTTAAAATGTTTGCTGTAGTAACCTTCGATACGTAATCCAAATAGGAGTTTTACTGGAAGGATTGCAATATTTGTGTGTTGTTGCATGTAACAGTTAATAATATCCATGTCATCTTGCATTAGTCACGTCTTGAGCGAATGAGTTATTCCAATTTGGTTTTCATCTATTATGTATGTATCTTTTGAAAAGATCAAATTTCCTTAATGAATCCTTCTACCCCTTTCTTCTTTGTCTGCACATAAGCATTGAAAATGCTAGTTTGGATTTCTTAGCATAGGACTGAGGTTTAAGTCACTTAATCCTAGACGCAGAATCAAATGTATTTAAGCAGAGCATTTGGAATAAATTGAATTAGTAGTTGGGAGCTAAAATACAGGAAGAAACTGCTGGGCTACAGCTACTCAGAAGTTCTGCCCTTTCAAAATATCTCCTGTAACATAAATGGCAGGTTGACTTTAATTGTTGGTGTACCCAAATGCAGAATTTCCATGTGCAAATCAGGACCCCTTCTACACAATCATTTTTGTTCTGGCTTTGACCTTTGGAGAAGGTTTTGTGGAAGAAGAAAGACTTCAGCCAAAGTTTAGAAAAAACAAACATACCCACACAAAGTTGCAAGTGCTTTTTGTTCCTCCAAATCCAAAGAGGTTTTTTTTTCACTGTACAGTACAGTGATTCATAAATCTTGTGCATGAACAGTAAAATCCTTTTCTACACAGTTAAAAAGAGCATGTTACTTCCAGTAAGTCAAATAGATGGGTATTTTTCATACAGTGCATTGTGGGGTGGAGATGACTAATGCCTTATTCAAAAAGAACTTTAAAACATATAATTTTTTTTCAGGTGTTACTTGATGTATACTTTAAAGGTTTCATCAGTCCTCAGAAATAGCCAGTGGAAATATGCTAATTCTAAAGCTTTTTTCTTTTAAGAGCTGGAAAAATGTCTGGATCTAGACCTACAAAATTTTACTATTTTGAGGCAGAACAAAGGCAAACATTTGTTTTGTTTATAATTGTTAAGATGTGCATAAAGATAATCACACTGTCTCTATAATAATTCATTATTTGTAATGAGGTGTTTTAATAGAGCTGCCACAAGGAGGAAATCGTAGAAGCATACTCAAAGCAGATTTCTAGTTACTTTAAGCAAAAGGATCTGGGAAAAATCAAAATACAAAGTGTTCTGTCAGTAGAAAAAAAACAATATATGCTGTAAATGTAGCAAACTCCTGAGCATGTAATCATTCACACTAACTTAGCAATGCCCTTCTTGCTCAAAGGTGAAACTGCATCTGGAAGCAGTAACATCTGTTACCTGATGTAGATGGTTTATTTAGACAAAATACTATTGCCATTATATAGTTTGTAAGCAAATTTGTGTAAAAACTAATTTCAGCTTTATTTTTTAAGTGTTTTTTTTAAGTGAAGAGCGTGTGACCATGCATGCTTCAAAATAGTCCATTTACAGCTAGAATTTGACTTCTTTAGAAAGGTGCTTTACAAAACATTTTTCTGCACAAGTAGAGCTACCAAGTCTAATTCTGTTGTGGTCAGACATCTGTTTCACTTCTTGTGTTTAATTTACAGTGCAGCTCTAGAATAGGAAGGTTGGTCTTTCATTCTTGCTACAAAGCATGAAACCAAAACAAATGTTGTTTGCGTTACTAAGCAGACCTTTTCCTTCTTATTATTAGAATGTGTGTTGGAAACCTTCTCAGTAGTTGGTTTTCAAATGATGTTATACAGATTACTTATCTTTGTTGTTAAACATGGGAGGGCAAATATTGAGGTTGGGAAGATTTGGTTGTTTTTTGTTTTGGAAAGAATATTGAGATAAAAAGAAATGTAATGGAAAACCTTTACCCTCAACATGAGATGAATCAGCTGGGACTGTGCTTCATAAATGTGTTTTGCTGTTACTGCTGTTTTACTGAATGTTAATATAAATGTTTATCTTTAAATATTTTATTATCTTTTGCCACATAGAGAGAATTATTTATAGCTGTGCAAGCAATAATATTTAGACCTTCAGAATTATTCTTAAGAATTCTTACTTGCTGTCTGATACCAGCTTTTTTCTGATATTGATGTAAAGTCATTAGGTGACAAAGTTCAGGTTTTGGGATTTTTGCTGTGTCCTGTCCTGGGATCATCCCACATAGCTTTAGGGCCATGCACAATCCACACCAGCAGAGACATGAACTGCCTTGTGATGCTGCACCTCAGAAGTTGGAATTCCCCTTGTAGGTCCTTGTCTGTTGCTGCTTTAGAGAGAGCCTGTGTCCCTCCTTGCCATTTAATTTCATTTGAATGTCAAAAGCTCAGTGGAGTAAGTGCAGGACTTGGCTTCATGGTCTTCACGATCAATGGGTGAAGTAGACTTGAGTCCTGCACTTCCTTTATTCAGAGGTAACCACTGACAAAATAGTGTTTTTATGATGACTTGAGTAAAATACACTTGTTTAAAGCTTGCTGCAGATTGGAATTGAGCATTCCTTCAAACATAACTTATAAGAGAATTATTAGAGTGTATATATTTTTTGTGATTAGGTTTCAGCAGTGTCCTTTTCTGGTTTCTGGTTTCTGAAATGTTTTGCTATTTAAATAAGTCACCTGACTTGTCTGTAATTTCTTATGTTTGAAAAAATCCAAATATTTAAATGCACAGCGGAAATGCCTTTTCTTTTCCTTGGGTACCCAAAGTCTTGTTTTCCCTTTGGTTGTTTTAGTTGTTCTGCACTTGTCCCTATCCCTGGTGTGGGGGTGAGGAGCAATGCAGGAGAGCTGGCAGCATTTGCAGTGCCCCACCTTCCATGGCTCCCACCTGGGGAGTCCTCCCAGGCTGCTGAAGCACAGGGAGCAAAATGGCCAAACAAACGAATGATGGTTTGGCAGCTCTTGAAGCTGGGAGCTTGCACACAGCCCCTGGCTGAAGAGGAGCTTCCGCTGCTTCCTAGGGGAGGATCTGCTTTTCTGCCTGGCTTTGGGAGCAGCGGTGCTGCCACAACGTGGGGAGAGTCAGAAGGGCAGAACAGAGGCTAGAGGCTCCTTGTACTCTTTGCCACTCCTTGCCTTGTGTTAATAGATGGTGTTTGAGGAGCAGCACAAAACTTCATCTTAGTAAGGCGGCAATTACCCTGAGCTATTGATGATGGTTTAAAGAATGTGATGAGAATTAAGTATTTTTACATCTTTCATTTTTTCTTGGCCTTGAGAAAAGTTATTAAACCCTTTTTCTGTTAGATTTTTATCTCCTCTTTAATATGCAGGGTTCTCTTTTTGTAGAGGAGGAAACTGGAGACAGGAAAATTGTACAGAAGTGTCAAGAGAGAGAGTTGCTTTATTTCTGGGGTTTTTTGCTGGTGCCAGTTTTCTGGTGAAATTCATGTATATGTTTGCTGTCACTTTTCTTTTACAGGCTCAGAACAAAGAAACAAAAGTTCTGGCTGCTGCAAAGGTGATAGATACTAAATCAGAAGAAGAACTTGAAGATTACATGGTGGAGATTGATATTTTAGCATCCTGTGATCATGCTAATATTGTCAAGCTCCTAGATGCTTTCTACTATGAAAACAATCTGTGGGTAAGTATTTTTCCTTTTCTAATTTTTTTTCTTATTTCAAAAGGTTATTGAAATTACACTTTTTTCTTTATCAAAATATTTGTCAGATTTTATCTGGATTGTCTCTGTTGGGATAACTACTCAGTTTCAAAACTCATTTGTAAATTGTGAGTATGACTTAGGAAGTTGTCACTGCAGAATTGTGCTACCCTGAGTCATTTGGTCAGGGATTTGAATCTAAAATGTGGAAATTAGCAGTTAATTTTGTGTATTGAGAATTCTCAGCTGGTGCTTATTTGTAACAACAGGACTCAGATTTCAATTACATTAGCATGATTTAAGTGAGACTCAGAATCCACACCTGAAAAATAAATAAAGTGCTGAAAAGGTCAGCTGGTGAAGTACATACTTTAGATGCCAGGGGGTTTATTGGCACTCCCAGGAAGGAAGGACAGTTTAGCAGGACATGAACAATAATTAATTTAATTTACTTAAACCCTGGGTATTTGTACCTTGACGTGCAGAGTGCGTAGGTGGGACTGCACATCCCTGCTGTGCTTGATCCTGGCTGTTTGCTTGGGTGGCTTTAGCTGTGACAAAACAGTTTGCACTTGTAGGTAATCCAGTGCAATATTTATAGCTGCTTTTGGAATGGTACAAAGAATGCATGGGTTGGGGTTTTTTTCAAAGAGCTTAAACTTCAAAAAGACACCTAAAACAAATAAAAGGATGATTTCCTGGGAGTCTTACAAAAAAGCTTTACTCTTTGAACAAAGGGTGGAAGTGTAGTACCTTGTTTCCTGATGCACATTTGTTTTGCCAGGCTCAAAACTTGGTGATCTCAGTGCAGAGTAAATTATTATATAAAATAGTGGAATAGTGAAAAAAAAATCAGTGCATGAAGGTCAGCATGAAAGCAAGTAGGCATAGAGGCACAATATGAAACTGAGTGGGTAGGCTTCACTGGCAGAATAAAGATAGAACTAAACACTTTGAAAATAAAATTGGAGTTACATAGTTACAGTGAAGTGCAGGGGCTTGTAAGCCACAAGGCTAATGATGTGGTAAATAAACAGAATTTAGTGAGGGCAAAAAAGAGAAGAATGATAGTTGGACATTAAATACATGTTTGCTCTCCAAGATTAGAAACGCGATTTCTCTAGCAAAGAGACCTTTGCCAGACCAAACTACAAATTTTAGAGAAATAAATTCTTTATGTACAATTTTCCACACTTATCTACTTGGCACATAGAAGCATAATGTTTACAGGATTTACAAAGAATTGCATTATATAATATATTGGTTGGTACCATTGTTGTGGGGATTAATTGCAATAATAATTTGAAGTATATGTGACATAAGTGGTGCATATGTAAGTGCTGTGGTACAAGGTATACTTTGAGGTTTCCTCTTTTATCAGTAATTATATGAACTGATTTTAAAATTACAGAAACATAAAAAATAACATACTATTTCCAATCATATTGACTGTTGAGATTCTGGCAAGAAATGCTTCTTAGCTCTCAGACAGTAGATTATAATTTATAATATTTAAAGTTTGAATTAAAGAAAAAAAACACATAAGAAAGAGAGGGGTATCAGTCTTGGGTGAGATTTCCTCTTTCTTGCTCTCCTCATTCTCTTTGTCTCTCCTCTCTCTCCTTTGCATTTATTCTTTCTGTCTTTCATAGCAGCATAGTTTGTGCTCATAAATAATTGCAGTATATTTTTGTTTCAAAAGGAAACTCAGACCTGGGGATGGACTTGTTCTGGTATTATTACATTCTGGGATAAAGGCCTTGAAGTACTGTAGGCATGAATGAAAATAAAGGAAAATTAATGTAAACATCTGAATTTAGTAATTTTATGTAGCTTTTCAGAGCATTTTTTCTGTATTTTCATCTTGTCTGAAACAATATAGGAGATAGCATCAGCTGCTGGAAAATCATTTTGCTTTTGGACTTTTCAGTCAGAGAGATTATAGTATAGGAGTAGAGCTTAATAACCGGGAAATGAGTTTGCAGGGATTATGTAAATCACATTACAAGGAGTAGGTTTAAGCCGACTGTGTCATTATGTTTTATAAGTTGTATTATGCGATTTTATAGTTGGATTAAAACTTTTGTCTGAGGGTCTTGAGACATTTTTCAAATAATTTGTTGAGCAGCACAGCCCTACTTTTAGCTGGGTAACAGTACCAGTGTTTTGCAGGTTAGTATAAAAACTTGTTGAGGCCAAATAGTCTGAAACTCTGATCTCCCAAAAATGCTCCCTTAATCAATGATTCAGTTCAGTGCAACTATTTAATTTCTAATTTCTGTATTTTTTTTATTTATCTATATACAGATCCTGATTGAATTTTGTGCAGGAGGAGCAGTAGATGCAGTAATGTTGGGTAAATAAGTTATTTCAACTACTACTACTACTGATAATAATCCTAATACCGTAAAGTAATAATACATACTGTAAGACTTATTTCATATGTGTATTGTTTTGATATGCAAATATTTCTGTAAAAGATCTGGTCTTTAGCATCTCTATGTACCACACAAAAGAACCAGTCTCTAAATGATGTAGTTTGTTCACAGTTCAGATAGGTAGGTATACATAACTCATAATGAGAAGGGGGTTGGGTTCAAGGAATAAAATCTTTACTGGAAGGAGCAAATATTCTAAGACCGAATTCTTTTCTGACATGTGATGCTTAGAATCTGTCAGATTAATTAGTTTGCCCATATATTCCTATAGGGTTTGCTATGAACATGTAACATAAAATGCAAAAATGTTGTGATTATTTCTGTCTTTCTCTTGTAGAGCTTGAAAGGCCGTTAACAGAGCCACAGATCAAAGTGGTGTGCAGGCAGACACTGGAAGCACTGAACTACTTGCATGAGAATAAGATCATCCACAGAGATCTAAAAGCTGGCAATATTCTTTTCACATTAGATGGAGACATTAAACTAGGTAAGCATGTTACAAATAACTCTTTCCTGGAACTTGGCATGGTCTTTTAATTGTATTTTCCTTAAGCTGCAGTTTGTCAAGGTTCAATATTTACCTACTGAAATACCAATCTAACAATGAGAGGTTTTTCAGAACCAAGCGGTTTGGTGCTATCAAGGAAAGAAAAACAACAAAAAAAAAAAAAAAAAAAAAAACTTGAGCAAATATCCTGACTATACTCATGACATCTTTCATACTTGAAAATCAGCACAAGAAGTCACCATAGATCTTGCTGTTTCCTAGTATAAAGTTCCTGATTATACTTACCTTCACTGTCATAACATCAGAACTTCCCTTTGAAGTTGTTAGTTTGGAAAGGGAACATTCTTCACAGCCAGCAAAAAGCAGTACCTTGTACTGTTGTCTCTTACTTTGAGAGAGATGTAATAATCTGAATCATCCAGCTTAGTTTTTACATTCCTTTTTCAATTGTTTGTTGCACTGAAATTAAGACAGAACAGTCTGGAACAAAATACAGCTTACTATTGTTGATTTCTGGGTTTTTTGAAATCTAAGTTTAAACAGTCATCCACATTTTTAGTCTGATGAGGATTCCTCCATGCAGAACTGACAAAGGGCTGCTGGTGGTGAATAGCATCCCTTCATTCAGCCAGGAAAGGGCAGGAATTATCTGGATCCACTTTGTTTCAGGGGAAAATGTGTATAAGCTGTCAGCCTTTGCAGTGGCTCTACCCATGGCACAGTTCCATGACATCCCTGCCCACGCTCAGGTTTCAAAGCCTTCCCTCTGCATGGGATCAGTGGGATCAGTTGTATTTCTTTGGATGCACAGAGGGCAGAGGTAAGGAAAATCAGAATATTGCCACAGGATACTGGGGCTCTAAATTTGCAGCCTTGATACAGACTTTCCTTTTAAATGTAAGCAAGATGTGTCCAAATTCAGGAATATATCTCCTTCCTAACTTATATTGATCACATGTCAGCAAGGTACTGTGCACCTTCTCTATTAGAAACTGAGAATATTTAAGAACCTGCTTTGCTGTATTGATTAGTTCAGTGTGATTGTGCTTTTCCATGGATCCCTTCTGTACAAGGTTATTCCTTATATACACAATCCTTGCGTCTGGCTTTCTTTTAGTGTGCAGAGTACATGCAGCTTTACTGGTGTAGCTTTTCTTTGGAGCCAGAACATTCAGTGATGCACTTGGGGTCATAGGCCTGATGTGTAAATGTAATAGAACCATTGTCTTAGTTTCTTGGTACTGCTGTAAAAGAAACCACAGATCACAGCAGGAGTCTCATGGTCAGAGAGAATAATTTGTTTCAGTTCATCTCCTCACATGACCTGGCTTCTCCTCATACAGACTTGGAACTACTTTAAGATTTTGTCAAGCTTAGCTGGTACACAGCACCTTGCAGGCTGTCAAGATACTACTTAACAGTTTAGACAACAGGAGATTTCTTTCTCACGTGCATTTGGTGATGCATTCAGGTTTGCTAATTAAGCTTTCTAAAAAAAGACTGGATGTAATTATGAAAAATGTACAGCATCCTTTGAAGGAGCATTTTACTCCTTATAAACTACTTGTTCTGTTATACAAAGAAATGGTTAATTCCTTGTTTTACAGATGCATGAATGGCAAGTAAATTTCTTTTATTGCATTTTATTTTTATATTGATATGAGTTTTATTATTTCAACATCTGTAGTCCCTCAAAATTTCTCGTTTTTTCCTTTGAACCAATAGATTTTATTACTGATTTTTTTTCAAAGAGCAAAATTAGACTTCTCAAGTATTGAGCCCATCAAGTGATTTTGTACAGATTAAAGATGGCAACATATGGCTCTTTGTCCCTTAGCTTTAATCTCTAGATCTTCATTAACAAAATTATGTCTGTTATAAGCATATAACACTTATTTAAATGTCTTATTTTTTTTAAAGTGAGAGATATAGTGTTTTATGGATAACTAATTGCAAAGAGGTAAAGTGGTTTTTTTGGTAGGTATTCCATGAAAAGTACATATGTAAGCTTTCAGGTATTAACATAAAGCCAAAAATCATGTGGAAAGAAACCTGTAAGATGAAGAGGAAATGTAACTTTGTGAAAATTTGAGTCCTGAAATTTAAAATTGAATGATTTGTTGAATTAATGAGACAGTTGGTGCCATGTTTGATGAATACAGACTTCATAGGCTAAAGAAATTAATTTCTAATTAAAAGAATTAAAGCACTTTTTCCTGCAGTAAATATGTATTTTGCTTTTGTCCCATACAGCCCAACAGTAGCATTATAGTTTGGGGTTTTTTTAGAAATGTAGGATATGTTTTATTCAAGATCTTTTATTATAAATTCTATAAAACCTTGGTACTCAGCTATCAGAATGCAAATATTTTTACCTCACTTTGAATTTTTAATACTGAATGTTTGCTCTGGAACATACACTATTTTAAAAGACAATTGTAAAGTAAAAAGAAATATAGTATGCTTTCCACCACCCTGTTAATAGTGTTTTACTGTTTGCTTTAAGCGGATTTTGGAGTATCAGCTAAAAACACGAGAACAATACAAAGAAGAGACTCCTTTATTGGCACACCATATTGGTAAGTGCACTATTCTGCTGACTTTGTTGTATGAACTAGTATCTTAATGTTACTTTTGATTTGATATTACAAGCTTGATGGGTACTGTGTAAATATACTGAGGGTGGAATGTCCTTCTAGCAATGCTTCAGTGAGTGTGTTTAGAACTGTTCTCAGAACACATCAAAAAGCATTTTCTCATCGGGAACTTTGTTGCTCTCTTTGCAGGATGGCTCCAGAAGTAGTAATGTGTGAGACCTCTAAAGACAGACCATATGATTACAAGGCTGATATCTGGTCTCTTGGCATTACTTTAATAGAAATGGCTCAGATAGAGCCACCTCACCATGAACTGAATCCCATGCGAGTGCTGCTGAAAATCGCAAAATCTGACCCGCCAACACTGGCACAGCCTTCCAAATGGTTTGTGTTTTATTGACAGCTTTCCCACCCCAGTGTAAGGCACTCCAAGTCATTTGTTTGCTAAATTTGATGAGCACAGCCCTGTTGAAGTTTGTGGTGTAGCTTTATGCATTAAGGCAGGTCCATACAATCCCAATATATGTTTGTAAATGTGTGTATACATATATGTCTTCTGACACAATTTGAACTTTTTTTTGTTCATAGTTCTGTATAGAAGCTTTTATACAGAAGTATTTTTTGTTCATAGTTCTGTATAGAAGCTTTTATACAGAAGTATTTTACAGGCTTTGCCTTAAAATATATGTGAAATAGCTTTTTTTAAAAATGTAGTAACAGATCTGAAGGCCATCTAACAAAGGGCGAAAGGAAACTAAAGCATTTTTATACTAGGAAAGTATTTTTAAAAGCCATTATCTATTTGGTCAATTTAATATCTTCACATGATTCAGTTACTGATATAGCAGATGAAGTGTATTAGTAGTCCAGAGCAAAAAGTAAATTCTGATATTGGACAAACCTTTTAAATATTGT